>NC_133120.1:79617649-79941849 GCF_033568475.1 Henckelia pumila | reverse complement strand
TACCCCATGGGTATTATCCCATGGGTAGGTGACACTCACTAATTGTTTCAAATCATGTGGACCACACTCAATTATGTGGGGTCCATATGATTTGAACCAATAAAATGCTTCCACCTATTCCATGGGCTAATACCCATGGGGTAGGGTCGAACTTCCCATGTCTACCTAATTTAATCGAATCAACGTCAAAAATGAACAGAATTATTAATATCAATGTTCTAAAAGCGCTAGACGGTAGTCGGGCGGCGACCCACCATCTAGCGCCTAGCCGACTAGGCAGCCCGCCTAGGCAGGGCCTAGGCGGTTTTTTTTAGCCTAAAAAAATTAAAATTTTGGAATATTTATGAGTTCCACTATGGAAAATAATTATTATATCTTATGTTTTTTCAGTTTTTGTGTAAAATTCTTTCAAAAAATTAAAATATCTACTTTTAAGTTTTTTTAATTAATTAAAAAAATTAATTTTTTTTTAATTTTTATTAATGGGTAAACCGACTAGGCAGTAGGTGGCCTAGGCGGTGCCCAGGCCGCTTAGGCGGCTGAGGCGCCGTCTAGGCGGCCAATTAATCAGGCGAAGCCCAGAGCGCCGCCCAGGCATTAGTCGAGGCGGCGGGTCGCTGCCCAGCGCCTAGGCGGGGATTTTAGAACACTGATTAATATATAGATTACATACATACATACATACATACATACATACATACATACATACTGTCTAAAAAATTCAGATGTTCACTTAATATTTTTTTTAAAAAAAAAGAACCCCGCAAGATGGGCGTCAGCTCATGTTACCTACACAATAAATAAATAAATATATATATATATATATATATATTTACGTAGCCAAAAGATATATTGAGCCAAACTGGTTCGTAAGCGTAGACCAATGAACTACAACCTCTTAAGCGTAGGCTAGTAAGCTGCAACCTCGTAAGTGTAGATGATACGGCAAGAAATGGGGAGGCGACGTAAAAGAAGAGAAATCGATATACAAGAGGGAAAACTAAATATAACTAGACGTATGTGGGGAAGTTAAAAAGAAGTTAGAGGAAATTAGTAGTTAGAAAAGTGGGTAGAAAAAATGTATAAATACAACTGTACCAATGTAACTCATTTAGAACATGAATACAAATAAAACTTTCTCATTCTCTAAATTCTCTCTATTATCTTCTTTGCTCTTCTCTAGTTCTATAGGAGACTGACCATCTCGAATTGACATTCTATCATTGGTGCTCTCGTTGATTTATTTCTCTTGTTGAGCATAGCTGAAGGATCAAGGACAACAACATTTGATGACATTTTGAGAAAGCTCACTCTGCTACAGGAAAACCAGACGCGGTTGAGGGCTCCTCAAAATCAGAGAATCGCAGTTCTTGGGAATTCATTAACAGATCTCATGCTTGGATTTCAAATTCTTGATGCGGCAGTTGTTCATGATAACTGTTGTACAGCATAGATTCAACCGCAACAACCTGTTGATCCATCGATTCAACTCCAATGGAAGCAACAAAGACCAAATTTATAGTTTGATTCTCGCTGTTCATTCAAATCAATGCAACCCAAAGCACAAAGATTCTGCGGGGACAATCCTTCGGCATGGATTTCTCAAATGCAAAGGTATTTTGATTATTATGCTACCTCGGGTCATCGACGATTAATAATTGCTTCGTATTATTTGGATGGAAATGCATTAGAATGGTATGAAGAGATTCCCACTTTCTCCAAGAGAAGCATGAGGAAGAATCTAATGCAGAGGATTTTAAGAACGTGGTGTCAGTTGACAAAGGAGAAGGATTACTAGTCATGGAACCCCGTCGACGAGATTCGTTTGCGTACTTTAATGCACTTGCGCCAACGTTGTCGCATAAATTTTAAGGGACACCAAATGTGTTACACATCTCTAGGAAATGATGGGTTGAGAAGAAGGTGTACTTGAAACATAGGTTCAGTTTTAAAAAGCAGGAGGATCTTTACAGAGGAGGGAACATATCATATTCAAGACGCCAAAATCTTCCATCACTTTTGCCGAAGCCTTCATCGGATAGTCATCCCAAACTAGTGAAAACTAAACCATTCTACTCTATAGGGAACAAGTTTGAGTGAATGCTGGTTTTTTTTATGGTAGATGATACAAGCTTGATTCGATGGAAACTAAGGGTCGGACAACAAGCTAAGCTCCGAATGCATGTTCTGGAGGTCAGTGTGCGACAAATTCAGATCGACTTAATCAAAAGATATGGTGGAAGAAAAGCATTACATCCATATAACAAATTGTTGGTGCTTTTCAAAGGGAAATCACAAGGCAATTAGACCCATCCATTCACCTTTAGACAGAAACTTCAGTAGCTCTAGCACCAGAGCTCTTACTATGGGAAGAGGCCGCAGGAGAAGATCGATCGTCATTCATCTTATTATATCAAGACTTCCACCTTGAGGACAAGGTGTTTCTTGATGGTGTGGGTAATTATACGACAAGAAATGGGGAGGCGGCATAAAAGAGAAATCGACATACAAGAGGTAAAACCAAATATAACTAGACATATGTGGGGAAGTTAGAAAGAAGTTAGAGGGAGTTAGTAGTTAGAAAAGTGGGTAGATAAACTGTATAAATACAACTGTACCAATGTACCTCATTTAGAACATGAATACGAATAGAACTTCTCCTTATTCTCTAAATTCTCTCTATTATCTTCTCTGCTCTTCTCTAATTCTATAGGAGACCGGTCATCTTGAATTGGCATTCTATCATTGAAAATGTTACAATATCTCACATTGAAATACTAAACTAATAAAGATTTGATTATAAACCATTGAGTTAATCCCACCCAATAGGCAAGCCTTTTGAGATGGACACCTCATGAGTTTATAACCTAACATTGGTGCTCTCGTTGAGATTCGGCGTAGCGGAAGGGGTAATCTAGGAAAGGGGTACCATAAAAAAAAAAGGTGAGTGAAAGCCGTCTAGAGTGGGTCGTTGTGCGGAATGAGCGACCTAGGAAAGGGCTACTGCCAAAAAGGGTGAGTGAAAGTCGTCTAGAGTAGGGCACCGCGGACGTCGGCTTCTCGAGGGGTCGGCAATATTACAATATCCCACATTAAAATACTAATTAAAATAATAAGAGTTGGTTATAAACCCTTGAGGTAACCCCACCCAATAGGCAAGCCTTTTGAGATGAAAACCTCATGGGTTTATAACCTAACAGTTGAGCAGTAATATGTAGTCTTGTAAGCGTAGAGCAGTAAGGTGTAACCTCGTAATTAAGTGAATATGCGTAGCCTCGTAAGTGACGATCTCGCAACGGGTTTCGTACGCTATATTTCAAATGGTCTCGTACGCTTGTAAGGCAGTAAACAAAATGGCCTTTGATTTCGAAATAAAAGAACCTAACATAGTTGCCAATTTCGGGTCGATGTTGCTTTCTTCAATGGGTTAGTACAGCAGCTTCAAATCTCACCTCTGATTTTTTCTCAAAATCGATTATATTGTGTGTAATTGTTCAATCACAGAAAAATTTTTATGTTTTTTTATTAATACTTGTAACAAAAATTTTAATTTATCACTAGTTTTAGTGACAATAATATTACTTTCGTCTCTAATTATTACGGAAATCCGATTTCCGTAACTAATAGTGATGCACCTCTCTCTCTCTCTTATACCAATTGCCGAACTCATAAATAAAATATTAAAATTCAATTTACACAATCAACCACAATTCAACATCAAATATAGAACACATTCAACCACAAATTAAAAGCACCCATATTCAAGTGACAACATCAAAATATATGGATAAATATTTGTTCAAATGTCAACCAAAAGCATTTTACATTTGAGTTCAACTCATGCACCAAATCACCCAACTCAATCTAATTAATTTCAGTTTAATCCATGCAATAGAATGACCACTAAGAAATGCACCAAAATGATTAGAGTGACCTACCAACAAAATATTTCCAATGGAACTACTAGTATGGTGTTTGATGAAGAGTGACATCTCAAGCCAGCAACCAAATCTTTTACTAAATCCTTCAGTGACACAAGACGACATTATAAGATTGTATTCTGTTATGTCAGCTCATTTACGGCCTTAGCGGCATTAGTGACATTGGCTATGACGGCATTGGCAACTACCGCCTTGGCAACTGCAATAGCCTTAGCAATAGCGACTTGAGGTTACATAAGATCCTCTGCCATGAAAATGATTCTTTTGTAGTCCACCAGTAGCTTCAAAATACATACTATCAATGACATCTGGTGAGGGGATAATTGGCTTCCCACCTCAACAAGAAGTTGTGAATCTTGCAGAATTCTCGCATGCATTTCATCCTTGAAAAATGAAACAAAGTAAATAAATCAATAGAATATGAGAAATACATTTAAAAAAGATAATATAATGATAATGCGGACTTTAATAGTGACTGGCTAAATCGGTTTGATAAAAATCTATTGGAAAGCGCACCAGGCCAAGTAATAGTAAAGCGGACAGAGAGTCCAAGTATCGATTCCACAGGAAGTGCAGTCAATTCTCAAGAATTAATTATTTAGCTTAATCTAGACAAAATCATAAAAAGTAATTTGATTTAAATAAAATAAGAATTTATAATAAAAACTTCTAAAGAAAAAAAATTAAAATAACTGAAGATAAAAATAATTAAAACGAGACAACCAAGACACACGTAGGTACCAAACAAATCATGTAACATGTAGTTGATTCAGGACTCAGATTTAATCTTAGATCACGGGAATTCTCCTATCTTGTTCAAAGGTCTATTTCTAGAACAATCAAACATATTCAAATATTGACGGATTAATCTTTCGTAATTCTAATCAAATTTGAATGCATTAAATATTTGTGAAAATTCAGTTTACACCCAAACCGCACACTGAAACCGAATTCTATTTCTAATCGGTTTTACAATATGATGATTATCAAAGTGACCAAAATCAATACCTCCTCTGTCGACTTGGAATCAATTAACATGCAAGCAAATAGTTGATCAGACTATTCACAAGACAAATATAAATCTGATAATCAATAAAATAAAATCAACTCTGAAAAATCCCAAACAAACATCCAAGTTTTCTAAATAAATTTGTTCGGCCCAATCACACCGTTTTGGTTGAAAATAAACTACTCAATAATTAAAAACAATAATTCAAAAATAAAAATAAGAAGAAGAAAAGAAAAGAGAAATCTTCTCTCCCAAGCCTGTAGCCGCCTCCCTCTGTGTTGTCTCCGTTCTGGAACTTCCGAACCCTCAAAAATATGTTATATCTTCTATTTATATGGTCCGGAACGCCTACCAATTAATTTCCTTTCAAAACAAGGACTTTTCGGAACAAATCTGATGCCGGAACACGTGCGCGCGTGCGGAATAGGACTCGCGCGCGCGCACAACAAAAAAACAGAGTTCTAAAACTCTTATTCGCGCGCGTGCAGTACAAAATTTCTGTTGCGAGCAACGATTTTGAAAAATTCATATCTCAAGATCTAGCCGTCGGATCGAGCTGAAATTTGGACAGCAGCTTCAAAAATCTTGAACTTCATTCTGAACTGTGGAGATCGGATTTGGATCTCTCTAAAATTAAATTTGATTTTTTGAACAAAGCTGCTCTGTAATTCACTCTTCAACAATTCATTTTCCTACAAAATTAACCCGATGAGTGAAATACACAAGCATGCACTAAAACACATAAAAACATAAAAACAATATGAATGCACACAAAATAGACATAACCCTATCACAAAATAATGCACACAAAATGCACTTATCAAATAGTTGCACATCAAACGCTTGTGACTTAGAATCTACGAAAGTTTCATCATTTTTATGTGTGTATGCTTGAAGATCTCATAACTTGTTATATCATGTTTCAAATCCTTCTGCTGCAAAATGGTCGTAACATTTAAAATCCAACTTATATTAGATTTCTAAAGTACAAAAAGTATTTCACTTACCATCTGAATGGCATGCTCAACGTATGAGCGTGAACCACCGATATGATTTACTACACTTGTTCCTACACCGGTTGGCTCGGTGTTTTTGTTCTTTTTTGCAATCTTAGAATTCTTTTGCCACGAAGAATCACTCCAAACTCTTTTTCATGTAGCTCATACAGTCAAATTCACACTACTAGTTGGTGGGTAGATTCTCACCACGTGTGCAACGCCCTTGTATACAATTTTATAGTTTTTCTGTCATGCCCTCTATTTTTTATATCACAAACTCGTCTTAGTAGATATATATATTTTTTCGTTCTAGCATCCACATGTTTCCAAGTGTAATCATCTCCCCACTACTTCTCTGAAAATTTTTCAGTAATATAGGATGCAACTGTGTCCATGAAAATAAACCTAGCTACTTGAAGTCTTGAAGATAATGCACGTAAATGATATATAAGTATCAAACCGGTTAATTTTTACCTCAAATTGACAGCTATATATAATTTAAATTTTATGTATATACACATATATATACAGTTATCCATATTTCTCAGCTTCAAGTTTTTGTTTTGGCGTTTACCACACTGTGTATCCATACATTCGATGCGTAAAATTTACATTTAGGAGGATACACCGTATCGAAAATCGCATATCGCAACAAAAATTGTTGTATAAGAAAATTTTATATCAATATTGTACCAAAACTTTCAGTATATCGAGATTGTGGTACGGTGTCGATATATACTGTTTTATACCGAAAAAAATCTTATATTTTTAAAAATTTATTGTTTAAAAATATAATATATTTTAAAATTTTTATATATTATTTCAATATTTCAGTATATACCCAAATTTTCAAATTCATACAGTTACCATATCAAAATCTTCGGTATAACAAAAATTCGATATTTTTTTGGTATGATAACCTTGGGGTATCGAAAATTCGATATTTTTTTATCACCCTGATTATTTTAGAGTTAATTTTATTTATGCTTCACCTCTTATATATTCTTGTTCCCACCCTGTCAATAGCACAATAAAAGCTTATGCTCTAGATTCAGCTCACTTTAATATAGTTTTTCTTTAACTCTCAGTATTTTTTATTTTTTTTAGGAAGCCGCCTGTTGTGGCGGAAGTTAGGCAGATTCCTACCTGTTTATTGCAAAAATTAGAAAAATAACAATAAAAAATAATAAAGATGACGGGGAATTTTTATGAATATTTAGTTGATACTGTATAAGAGATAGAGTCATGTTCAAACTAATTTTTAAGTTCATGCATCATATAAAAAAATAAATATAAATAAAATAATAAATAAGTAATAAAAAAAACTCTCAGTATTTACACATCAAGGAGTCTAATCAAATAGGTAGGTTTGAATTCAAACAACATATTTATAAGAAATTTGCTAAAACTATTGGGATCGAAATCCAAATCAAAATCAAAATCAAAATCCTTGAGTTATATTTATACATCAGTGATTGATAATTTTGTGATTGGCCTCCAAAGATCGGTCCACTCGTGTTCTTGTTCCCCGACATCATTCTTTCAACACCATAAATTAATTGCCCAAATCAACTGCTCGGCGGCTTATTGGGCGTTTAGCCCACTTTCAAATTAAGCCTTACTCTTGGGCTGACACATTCAATATAACACAGAATTTCCGTATGTTCATGTTACCAACATATACACACAATACAAGTTCTGTTTTATAAGACACAAAATAAATGTTGAGAAAACTAATTGAATATTGGTGAGACTTTAATTGCAAGTTGTAACAAGAGCTTCATCGCTAAAGCATCACTGATAGGGAAATTTAATATCTATCAGTAATATAAAATACTGTAAGCAAAATGACTTTGGTCGAACTTTTTTTTGGAAAAATATATATATATATATATATATATATATACGTTTGGGGAGGTTAGTTTTCGAAAAAATAATCCGACCAATATCGTTTATTAAAATAAATATGAGAATCTACTCATTCTAGCCCATGTAAATTGGCTATTTTTATAGTGTTCTTTGTTAAAAATTATTCAATATAGCTATTTATAAGTTAATAATCCTAAAATACCATTTCTTTGTCATTTTCCCCCACTCAATAAATTATTATAACTTAGTAAAACTAGATTCATTTTTCAAAATAATTAAAATATATAGATTCATTTTTCAAAATAATTAAACTAAACTCATTTTAAAAATTTTATTATAATTTTTAAAAATCAAATCCTATTAAATCCCATTAAATCCGACCAATTTCATAAAATTTTTATTTAATTAAATGAAATCTCATTAAAATCCCATCAAATACCAATCTCATTTCGAAATCCTATTTTACCAAACACTAAAATAATATTTGTAATTTCGAATCTAATCAAATCCCATTGAAATCCTGGATTCCAAACACACTGGGTATCTATAGAAGGTCTCTTTGAAAATTGCATAAACGATATATATAACATAAACAAACATCAAGCTGGCGTCCATTTGTTTTAAATTTTTTTATTTATTTTTAAATATCATAGATGTTCGTGCAAACATCACGTGGTGCACATGAATACCTGCACACTAATATATTGGCTCTCGTATTCTTAAAAGTTAATTGATTTTTTTATTGGAGATAAATAACCACCCTTTTCCGTCGAAAAGTTTGGAAAATGATACATGATTGATAGATAATATAATGATTGGGTTCAAATCTTGAGGAGGTGATCTCAAGATATACACCCAAAATATTACAATTGGAATTACAAATAAACTAATAGGGAACGACTCTGAAAATACAGAAAGTTACGAAACTCAGATAACAACTAGTTCAAATAATAAGCCACATAATTCTCTAAAGCTTCGAAGATTCACCAGCGATATCGATAACGAAACGATACTTAACATCATTCTTCGCGAGCCGAGCCAAGGCTTCGTTGATTTTTTGGGTGGTGACAACCTCAATGTCACATGTTATGTTGTGCTTGGCACATATATCCATCATCTCTTGTGTTTCTTTAATGCTTCCTATCATGCTGCCTTTCACCACTCTTTTCGCTAACCAAAAGGGAAAAAAAAAACAAAAAAACATAAATTTCTTTACACCAGTATAAGTTGAGGGATAAGAACAATAACTTGTTTGGGAAGCTTACCAAAAATCAATGGGAAAGATGGAAGATCAATGGGCTTATCCGGTGCACCCACAATCACCAGAGTCCCGTTCACTTTCAATAACTCCAAGGATGGTCCAAGGGAGTGTTTGGCTGATACCGTGTCCAAAATAAAATCTAGGGTCCTTTTCTTGGACTGCCCACATAATAAGTAGCATTGAATTATGTTAGTTGTTAGAAAGTAGGAATCCATCATTTTTGTATGATACATCCCATGTTCTAGACAATGGAACTTACTTCCTTTGTATGTAAAAGTGTAAGCAAAAATTATTTAACAGAGGCAACATAGCAATGCAAGTTCATTTTTTCCCTGAAATTGATCTCTTAACCATCCGAATCGGGTATAAATAGGCGAATATAAGGCTAAAATTTAATACGAACCAGCATTTGTTTAGGATTGGTACTGAGAATGAAGTCATCAGCACCTAGTCTCTCCTTGGCCTCTGTTTCCTTGGAGGGAGATGTGCTAATGACAGTGACATGATGGCCAAAAGCCTTTGCAAATTTGACAGCAACATGGCCTAAGCCACCAAGTCCAACTATGCCTACTCTTTTCCCACTCGAGTCCACCAAGTTATTGTCTTTCAAAGGACAATACACGGTGATTCCAGCACACAAAAGGGGTGCCGCAGCATCCATCGGCAAGCCCTCCGGCACTCGTACCACGTATCTTAGAATACATAGACATCGCGTAGCTAAATTAAAATTGAATCATCGGACACATATTCGGAGTAAACGTTGACTCGGTCAGAAATTAAACCTGTGATCTGCGACAAGAAAATCGGAGTAGCCTCCATAAGTGATGGAACCATCCCAGAAAATGCCATTGTATGTGAACTGAACTTGGTCGCAGTAATTCTCTTGTTCTTCCTTGCAACACTCGCATTCCAGGCACGTAGCAGCCAAGCATCCCACGCCCGCCCGATCTCCCACCTTGAACTTGGTCACATTGCTCCCAACTTTCGTGATAATCCCAGTAATTTCATGCCTGATTTTATCAACCATATATATGCCGATACATTAGTGTACGTACCATTTAAAAAAAAATGTTTACTTTTATGAGCCAAGAATATAAAAATTACCCGGGAACAACAGGGTACATGGTAATGCCCCAGTCATTCTTGATATGGTGGATATCGGTGTGACACACCCCGCAATAAAGAACCTTGATGGTGACGTCATTTATCCCATTTTCTCTGAGAATTTTATATTTGGCCCAAAAAAAAAAATGAAAATAATATGGAGAGAAGCAGGCATATGTAGACACTTTCAGGCATAAATCCGTAGTTCACGTGACACATTTAACTAACTAATTTGCAACGGTGGATTTGGGTTTGAAATTTGAATAACATAGGAAGACGATGGACTTAGATAGTGTTTTGGAGATCTTTTATGATTCTCGGCTTTTTGGTTAACAAAAATTTGAAATTTTGTAAAATTTTGTTAACGAAAAGTGAGAAATGCTTATTAAAAGATTTCCAAACACAGTCTATGTCCCAACTTCATTTAAAAAGCTAACCCGAAAAAAGACGAAAATTGTCCAAACCCATATATACAATTCCCCGGAACTTAATTCATCTCACCCGCCGCATCTGAAAGATGAATTCCCAGATTAAGACTAATTATAGGACAATGTATATCAAGCTTCACTCCCCACTTGATATTTTTCGATTTAAACAAAGAAGGTGTTAGTTTATCAAGAATCGCAAACATTTGGCTTCAAGAATCACGGAATAATGAAAATATAAACCTGCGTTTGAAGGTGTAAGGAACTACGTCGCCGGAGGAATCATGAGCGGCCCAGCCAGAGACGGTCTGCGTGTGATTTGGAGTTGTTTGGGCCATTAAAAATGCACAAGAAATTAATCAGAGGAGTCAAAGCTCGGAGTTTTGTGTAATGGAGAATAGAAACACCTTTTTATAATGCTAGAATAGCTGTATGTATGTGTGTGGATGCATACGTTTGTTTTAATAATAATAATAATAATGTGGCATATAGGGACATAGGCGAGTTGGTAAGATCTGAGGTGACGTGGTAAAAAATTCTCCAGGCGTTGCGGGTTCGATACTCGTGTGGAGCATATTTTCTGCTGAAATATTGTGTGGATATGCTCTGGGGATTGGGTCATGTGCTCCCTCCTTCAGGTCTCTGCCGCTCGTGCACATCCCTCGATTTAGAAAATAATAATAATAATGTGTGAAAAATGCTCATTAATTATAATTAGATGCTCACGCAATACGCCCCGCAAATACAGATTTATTTGTTTTTTCGCACAAATTAATAAGGAAAATGTTACTGTGTAGTGTGTACAATGAGGGTCATATGCATTGGATCATAAAATATATTTGAAATTATAAAATCATTTTATTATATGTTTTTGAAAGAATTTTTTCAAATAAAATGTATGGATATTTTTATTACTTTAAGCGTACTTCGTAATTTACTCAATATGTAATTCTCGTTGTACTTGTACATATAACATTTTCCAACATTTTATCTACAAGCCTATTGGTTTGTGATGTGCTCTGCCCCCCTATATTTGGAAAAATTGGAAGATGAAGGGGATTAAGTATCATTTATAGACGTGTGACAAAAATAAAAACATGTATAACTTTTATTTTTTGAATTGGAAGAATGGTTATTACGATTAAGCATCGAACTCGAAAACTCATCTTACGATCAAAATTTTGGTGACATATGAGTTACATATTATTGGAAAAACACGTATAACTTTTATGTACAGGTCCATTGGTTTGTGTTCTGCCCCATCTTTTCCACTATAGAGTGTCTTTGGCAGTGCTAGTTTAGTGGTGTGGTGACATTATTACGCTTAGTGAAAAAGATCGATGTCTTTTTCATACAAAGACATTAGGAAATTTTCCTATTTAATTTAATTAAATCATCGACACAAGTTAATGGCATTTGAACTTAAGATTAGGGATGATCATGGATTGGGTTCGGTAGGATTCTATGCATTCATCTTCATCTCTATTTATTGTATCTATCTCATACCCATATATATTTTCGTCGGGTGTTCAACTTTAATCTTCATTTTCATACCCGTCGGAGAATCGGATATTCATACTCTACCCAAATACCCTATTACAACCTAAAATTGTATTTTTTAAAAAAAATTTGAATTATTTCGATAAAATTATGCTTACTTACCAAATTCTTAAGAAATAATAAGTAAAAATTAAAGATAAAAAAATAACATACTAAACATCATATAAGAAATTAGGGGTGTTCAAATTTCGGATAAAACCCGAAAAATCGTAAATTCAAACTGAAAAACCAAACACCAAACCAAACCAAAATACGGATTTTGAAATTCAGATATAAATGCTAGAACCCAAATTTATTTTGTTCGGTGTCGGATTATATATGTCAAAACTGCACTACCAAAAAAACCAAAATTTCATTAAATTAATAATTTTACTTATATTATATATTTTATGAGATGATATTTAGTGAATGAATGATCGTTTATAATAATTTTTAGTTAATTATTGTTTATTTAAATCATTTAGACTTTGAATTTAAAAGTTTTACAAATAAATCATGTAGAAAGATAACATATTATATTTTAAAATATATTTATATTATTAATAAAAATAATTATATCAAAACCTAACCGTTTTGGTAAAAAAATTTAATCGGAGGAAGACGATTTGAATATCAAATTATATATTTTTAAAGCCGAAAAAATCAAAATAAAAAATCAAAAACTGAATCAAACCGACCGATAACGCCCTATAAGAAATAATAAAATATTATAAATAATTTATTTCAATATCATTATCGTACAAAAATAACATTGGATCATTGGATGTATACTCATAGTTTTTTGTTTGCTTTCAAAAAATAATTCTTTGTTTCATGCAACTACGATCATCCAACAAAAATAAATTAAAATTAATTTATTTTTAACATAAATATATACATTAATGTGTATGCATATATATATATAATCGAGTATTCGAGACAGATATGAATAGAATATTGCTACATCAACCTTCATCCTCAAACCCAAAAATCCTCGTATCCAATTAATCATTTATTTTTATCGAATCAAAAAATATTTCTCCTTACCTTAATTCGGATCCGATATTAGATTCGAAGGAAATTGACATCCCAACCTAAGACTTCATTTTCGTAATGGCCGGTGGCGGATTTAATGTAAGACAGGGAGGCTGCGTCCCCGAAAGTTTTTAAAACTCTTATCAAGTCTTATGTATCATTTTGTTTTATTATATGTGTTGTTCGGCGGCCCTACCAAAAAAAAAAAAGAAAAAGAAAATATGTATTATGTATATGTGGGTTTTTTAAATAAATATAATAAATTTTAAAAAAAATTAAACAAATATAACAATTTTTAAAACTTTAAAAAAATATAATAACGTGGGATTTGAGACCCTACTTGATTGAAGAGTCTATCTACCAATTCGAAAAGTAACAAAATATATTTTTTAAACATGTAAAACAACTATAGATGCAAATATAAAATCAAAAAATAATAATGATAAAAATATATATATATATATATAAGAATAAAATATAAATGTATATACAATGAAGAGTTGGGGTTTGAAACCCCGACTCCTCGAAAATAACAAATGAGGAGTCGGGGTCTCAAACCCCAACTCCTCAATGAAGCGGGGTCTCAAACTTCACGTTATTATATTTTTTTAAAATTTTAAAATTTGTTATATTTGTTAAAAAAAATTTACATTTATTATATTTATTTAAATAACCCTGTATATGTGGTCTGGTGATGGGACCTTTTTATTTTAAATTTTTTTTGACATATTTATTTAAAAATTTTCACTTAACTCAAGTTCGATTCTCCTTAAAAAAAAATTATTTAAAACAAATGAAATACGAGACATTATTTAATATTAATGATTGTATTCCTATTATTGATTTTTTTATTAAAAAAACATATAATAATTATTCTCGTCGTTATGAGACACAATCTCTCAAATATAAAATCTTGGATCCACTTCTAATAATCGCTTGACAAGAGATCCTTCGCTTATGATACAAATAAATTATTTAGCGGTGTTCCAGATATATCGGTGTTCCAGATATATGTGGTTCATAATGACCGGGGGCTGTAGCCTGTAGGTAGGTGATCACGAATTTAATTAATATCTTCCCTAATAATAATAATAATAATAATAATAATAATAATAATAATAATAATAATAATTGTTGTGAAAAAGTAAAAATTTACGGTAAAAAGTAAATACTCCAAAACTTAAAATTTATCAAACTCTAAACTTTATAATATTTTATTCTCAACTCAATTGTGTTTTTTCATCACAAATGAAGACCTATTTATAGATCCACATTTGAGATTAGTCCAAAAATAAATACATCATCATCTACATCATCACACACTAATTTTCCACATTTTACAACTCAATATTCAACATTCAACATTCAATATTCAACATAATATTAATAATAATAATATTTTTCAACACTCCCCCTTGTGATGATGATCGTGATATGATGACTGTCTTCATTACGTGTTTTATACTGCCTCGTTAAAAACCTTACTAGGAAAAACCCAGTGGGATAAAAACCATAGTAAGGGAAAAAAAGTGCAGCCACGTAAACTCCCCCTCATGTTAACATGAGTGATTCTTCACATATTCCGCAGATTGCGCATCCCAATGTTGTATATATGCTTTCTGAATATCGTCGTGGGAAGTGCCTTTGTGAAGAGATCTGATGAGTTCTCACTTGATTGAATATAACAGATATCAATATCTTTATTCTTCTCAAGCTCTTGAGTGTAGGCAAAGAACTTTGGGGGTATATGTTTTGTTCTGTCACTTTTGATGTATCCTTATTTCATTTGAGCAATACATGCAGCATTGTCTTCATACAACGTCACAGGCTTCTTGTCTACTGATAATCCACAAGAAGTTTGGATATGTTGTGTCATTGATTTTAGCCAAACACATTCACGGCTTGCTTCATGTAGCGCAATAATCTCAGCGTGATTTGATGAAGTTGTTACGAGTGTTTGTTTCTGTGAACGCCAAGAAATTGCGGTGCCTCCACGAGTAAATACATATCCGGTTTGAGAACGTGCCTTATGTGGATCAGATAAATATCCAGCATCAGCATAACCAATGATACTTTGATTGGTGTCTTTTGAGTACAAAAGTCTCAAATCTGTTGTTCCTCGTAGATAACGAAATATATGTTTAATTCCGTTTCAGTGCCTCTTTGTTGGATATGAACTGAATCTTGCCAATAAATTTACAGCAAAAGATATATCAGGTCTAGTGCAATTTGCAAGATACATAAGGGCACCAATGGCGCTTAGATATGGTACTTCTGGACCAAGAATAACTTCATCATCTCCACATGGACGGAATGGATCATTTTCTATGTTTAATGATCTTACAACCATTGGAGTACTTAATGGATTTGATTTATCCATATTAAAACGTTTAAGGATCTTTTCTGTATAATTTGCCTGGTGAACAAAAATTCCACATTCTTTTTGTTCGATTTGCAAACCCAGACAATACTTGGTTTTTCCAAGATCCTTCATTTCGAATTCTTCCTTCAAGTACATCATAACTTCTTGAATTTCTTTATTCGTTCCAATGATGTTTAAATCATCAACATATACAGCAATAATTATACATCCGGATATTGTTTTCTTGATGAAAACACAAGGGCATATTGGATCATTTACATATCCCTTTTTCATCAAGTGCTCACTTAGCCGATTATACCACATTCGGCCAGATTGCTTTAACCCATATAATGATCTTTGCAATTTTACAGAATAAAATTCTCTGGGTTTTGAACTTTGTGCTTCAGGCATCTTAAATCCTTCAGGGATTTTCATGTATATATATCACTATCAAGTGATCCGTATAAGTAAGCTGTAACAACATCCATAAGACACATTTTCAAATTTTCAGATACTGCCAAACTAATCAAATATCGAAACGTAATTGCATCCATAACAGGAGAATACGTTTCTTCATAATCAATTCCAGGTCTTTGAGAAAAACCTTATGCAACAAGTCTAGCTTTATATCTGACTATTTCATTTTTCTCATTTCGCTTTCGAATAAAAACCCATTTGTATCCAACAGGTTTTACACCTTCAGGTGTGAGGACTATAGGTACAAAAACATTGCGTTTATTCAGCGAATCCAATTCAACCTGGATGGCATCTTTCCATTTCACCCAATCATGACAAGTTTTACATTCACCAAAAGATTTTGGTTCATGATCCTCATTTTCATTTACGATGTCATAAGCCACATTATAAGAAAATATCTCATCAATATCTTCTATGTCTTTTCGGTTCCATATTTTTCCAGTATTAATATAATTGATAGAGATTTCACGATTCTCGTCAGTTTGTGGTTCTGACAGAATATTTTCATCATCAGATGATTCTTCTGGAACACCATTTTCTATTTTATGATCGTCGTATTTCTCTATGCCTTTTCTTTTCCGAGGATTTTTATCCTTGGAACCGACTGGTCTTCCACGCTTCAAGCGTTTTATGACATCATGAGTGTCTTCAATTTGTTTCTTTGGAATTTCAATTCGAGCAGGGGCATTTACAACATGTATATATGATTTAGTTACCCCTTTTGTGTCTGCAAATGCATCTGGCATTTGATTTGCAATTCTTTGCATGTGCACAATTTGCTGTACATCTTTCTCACATTGTTTGGTCCTTGGATCCAAATGTAACAATGATGGTATATACCATGTGATTTCTTTTTCGATGTGTTTCTTTTCTCCCCCTAACACTGGGAAGATTTCTTCATTAAAATGACAATCAACAAAGCGTGCTGTAAACACATCGGCTGTCTGATGCTCAAGATATCGAATGATTGATGGACTATCATAACCGATATAAATACCGATTTTTCTTTGTGGACCCATTTTTGATCGTTGAGGTGGTGCAATAGGCACATACACCATACATCCAAAAATTCTCAGATGAGAGATATTTGGTTCTTTACCAAATGCAAGTTGCAATGGGGAGAATTTATGATATGCACTTGGTCTGATGCGAATTAATGCCGCAGCATGTAAAATTGCATGTCCCCATATAGAAATAGGGAGTTTTGTTTTCATAATCATTGGTCTAGCAATCAGTTGTAGACGTTTAATCAATGATTCAGCTAATCCATTTTGCGTATGAACATGAGCTACAGGATGTTCAACAGTGATTCCCATTGACATACAATAATCATTGAAAGTCTGGGATGTAAATTCTCCAGCATTATCAAGTCTTATTTTCTTGATTGTATAATCGGGAAATTGATTTCGCAATTTTATTATTTGAGCCATCAATCTTGCAAATGCCACATTCCGAGTTGACAATAAGCATACATGTGACCATCTGCTAGAGGCATCGATCAATACCATAAAGTATTGAAATGGTCCACATGGTGGATGAATTGGCCCACAAATATCACCCTGAATACGTTCAAGAAATATGGGTGATTCAGTTTAGATTTTAGCTGGCGATGGTCTTATAATAAGTTTTCCAAGAGAACATGCTTTACATTGAAACTTATTATTCTGAAAGATCTTCTGGTCTTTCAATGGATGACCATGCGTATTTTCAATAATTCTTCGCATCATTATTGAACCAGGATGTCCCAATCGATCATGCCAATTTGTTAATATTGAAGAACTATTAACCACCATATTTGATTCGATTGGCCTTATATGTGTATAATGCAATCCAGTAGGGAGCATTGATAATTTTTCAACCACATATTTCTTTCCTGATTTATATGTGGTAAGACACATATATTTCTGATTTCCATCAGTTATCGTCTCAGTATCATACCCATGAGAGTATATGTCATTAAAACTCAACAAATTTCTTTTCGATTGTGGTGAATATAAAGCATCATTTATCAGAAATTTTGTACCATTAGGTAACAAAAAATGTGCTTTTCCACAACCTTCAATCAAGTATACAGGACCTGATATGGTATTCACCATTGTTTTTGTTGGTTTTATTTCCAAAAAATATCTTTCATCTCGCAGAATAGTGTGTGTTGTACCACTATCTGGTATGCAAATTTCCATGATATTATTTCCATGTTTGCTCATAGCATTTTCCATATCAAACTTCACAAAAAAATGCAATAAAGAAAAATTAATTACAATACAAATGCAAAATATAACATGCTTTATAATACAAGAATGCATGAAAAATACAAATTTGTTACAATGTAGTCCCACCAATATTTTAATCAATGTCTTCGAAATCATTCAAAAAATCTGCAGCATTGAAACTAGTTGAACCAATTAAACGGTCACTATCTTCAACAAAATTTGTCTCTTTTCCTTTTCCCTTTGTCGATTCTTTATAGAGCTTACATAGGTGCTCAGGGGTTCGACAAATATGTGACCAATGTCCTGGAGTGCCACATCTATAACAAACACTCTCAGATCTTTTTGAGTGATTTTCATTTTCACTCGTATTTTCATGCTGCCTTTTTGGTGGGTGATTCGTGACGTTCTTTTGAGATGAGTTATTGAAATAACTACCTCGATTATTTTCATATCCACGGCCACGACCACGACCGCGATAATTTTTACGTCCACGTCCACGTCCACGCCCATTTCCTCGACCTCGTCCACGACCAAAATCTGGTCTATGCCTTTGATTTTGGTTTTCATTTTTTATTACGACATTTGCTTCAGGAAATGCCATTGATCCAGTGGGTCGGGATTGATGATTTCTTACTAACAATTCGTTGTTCTTTTTCGCCACAAGAAGACATGCGATTAGTTCGGAATATCTCGAAAATCCACGCACTCTATACTGCTGTTGTAGAGTTATATTCGATGCGTGAAAAGTGGAAAATGTTTTCTCAAGCATTTCCATCTCTGTAACTTCAAGTCCACAGAATTTTAATTGCGAGACTATTCGATACATCGCTGAATTATAATCACTGACTTTTTTAAAGTCTTGGAATCTTAACATATTCCATTCATCACGGGCGGTCGGGAGTATAACTTCCCTTATATGCTCAAATCTTTCTTTCAGCCCTTTCCATAAAATCATTGGGTCTTTTTCTGTGAGATACTCACATTTCAATCCTTCATCAAGATGTTTACGTAAGAAAATCATAGACTTTGCATTTTCTTGTGAGGATGATATATTATTTTCTTTTATGGTATCACTTAGACCCAATGACTCAATATGCATTTCTACATCGAGAGTCCATGGCATGTAATTCTTTCCGGTGATATCGAGCGCAACGAATTCAATCTTTGTCAAGTGTGACATGATGGTACTAAAAAAATAACAATGCATTTTATTAGTTAATTTCTATTAGTATGACAATACAAAATAATGGAAGAACGTAGATTACAAGTGCGTATATAAATAGATAAAAAATCTGTGGTGGAAAATCGCCGGTGAATACAAAACTCGTGAGCATGATGATCATAGTCGTTATGAAAAATATCCTTATAAATGCCATCATCTCCATCTTCGAAAAAACCGAGGATAAAATATTTTGAGAGAAAAAATGAATTTTGGTGTGATTGAAAATGAGTTTGAGTGATCATATATATAGGCAAAAAAAATTAGCCGTTTATGACCGTTTGTGACCGTTGGGGGTAAGAAAAATCGAGCATGTGTTGAATAAAAATTTTGTGATAATGATGCAATGCATATAATGATAATCATAATTAAATAATTATGTATATCATATCACATTATTATAAGGTCGGTGTCGTAGATAATCTTTTATATAATATTATGAAATTATACTAATAAAGTTAGTATAAAGTCAGGTATAGTATATCATATCACATTATTATAAGATCGGTGTCGTAGACAACCTTTTATATAATATTGTGAAATTATACAAATATGATTATAATGTTTAAAAACTTTAGAGGCTTTTATACTTGTCGTATCCCTTATCGGGAGTGTGGGATGTCGTCTTAACATCCTCCCAGGATTTATAACAAGTTTTTAAAAAAATCATAACATGATATTATATATTAAATATATACACAATAAAAATATATAAACATTAAAATAAAAATTCTTACATGTTGAATATTTTTATCTTCTCTTTGTGTTTTGGAGCGTCGGAAATCTTCGAGCGATCGTGCTGATAACGTGTTGTGAAAAGGTAAAAATTTACGGTAAAAAGTAAATACTCCAAAACTCAAAATTTATCAAACTCTACACTTTATAATATTTTTCTCTCAACTCAATTGTGTTTTTCATCACAAATGAAAACCTATTTATAGATCCACATTTGAGATTAGTCCAAAAATAAATACATCATCATCTACATCATCACACACTAATTTTTCACATTTTACAACTCAATATTCAACATTCAACATTCAATATTCAACATAATATTAATAATAATAATATTTTTCAACAATAATAATAATAATAATAATTCTTTCAAAAAAAAATAATAATAATAATAATCACACGGTCACACTGAGACATATACATATGTATTTCGTATATGTAGATTTTTCGTTGAACTTTGGGTCAATATATTTTTATTTTTTTTTAGGGTTTGGGTCAACATTTTTTTATGACAAAGGATGATGACAAACTTACCAAAATAAATTTTTAGAGAAATTTAATATTTTGTCAAAAAAGAGGCATTGAGGTACACGTGATTTCTGTGTTGTATTTTTTACTTCCCGAGTAAATGATTAATATTAATTAACCCAAACATAATCTTTCCCTCAATGGAAGAATATCAAAATCAATATTATGAGATGAATTGATAATAGATTAAATTAGAGTCCTGTTGTCAAACTAATAAATTATTTTCCAACCAACCTAGCTAACATGTGAAATCATTTAAATGAGATCGGTTGTCCGCAATATTAAAGTTTTTGGTACTCTACAAATTTATTATATACTAGTGGTCCCGAAAGTAGGAGACCGCTCCCACCTAAAATTCTAAAAAAATTTAGTACTATATATATATTTTTTTTAAAATACAAATTTTAATGAGTGATGCTACGGTTACAATGAAATTTGAACATCAAATCTTACGACATAAAAAATTCAATACAAGAATTTAATTTATCAAAATCTCATTATACATTAAATATAAAATCTCGCGATTGCAAAATCTCACGATATTATTGATTTAAATATCGTTGTACACGATATTTGTTGTACCTTTAACATTTTTCAATTTTAATTATGCAACATTCTCCTCAATAACAAAAAAGTCACATCCATCTTGACTATCACTGAAAAAATATCATGTTAACTAATATCGTTTTGAAAGATTTTATGAAGTGACATATTTTCAAAAATTCAAACATATATCTCTTTAACTGGATGAACACAAATTTTTTTGTCATGTATAACATGTTTTGATGATTTGATCCATCAAATTCATTTTTTTTTACTTATGATAAGAGAAATTATTCAATTTGCTCAGGTTTATTATCTGATTTCTTTTTAATAGAGTTAGCACATCTTGAACACCGACATCATACCTTTATTTGAGATATGAAGTATCAATCAATTTTTTGATTTCGCAGAAATTAGCGAGATTGGTAAAAAAGATCGTTTAATAGAAAAAACATCAATTATTTCATTTGATATATTTATTTTAAAAATTGAAATTTTTATATTTTTGTTGTAACTGCAATTGTAGAGAGAGTTTTTTTTAGAATTGAAAATTATTAAAACATCACTTCGTAATCGGCTGAAAGATGATCAAATAATTGTATGTTACCTTATGTGTTTGATACGGCTGATAAGAAAAATATTATTCATTATTGTCAAAGCATGAAATTTAAGAGAGTTCTATTGTAAAAAATATATAAAGTTAATATATATATGATATTTATCGTACAATTTTTAAAATCTATTGAATTCGCCCCCTCTGATCGAAAATTCTGGATACGCCACTGGTGTCAGTTGCACGCGTTGTGTACGTGTATAGTATTTGATATTTTGAAATTTTTTTATTGTTGCGTGTATATTGTAGTTAATATTTTGAAAGTTTTTTTTTTGTTACATGTGTACTGTATTTAATATTTTGAAAGTTTATTTGTATTTCTTAAGTTAAAAAAATTGAGCGGAGGCATTTTGAAATTTTTTTAGATTGTCATAAAAAAAGAAAAAGGAAAAGGAAAAAAAGTGTAGTATGAAAAAAAAAAAGAATGACAAAATTATAATTATATTGAAACACCAAAGTCATCAAAAATATCTGTCTCTTGTCCATAGGCTTTTATATAGTTACACATCGTTTGGTTTGAGTGATGAGATGAGTAATACATATATAAGTAATATAATATGATAAAAAATAAATAAAAATGATAGTTAATATATTATTAAATTTGATTGATAGATTATAGTTTATTTGATTTGATTGATTAAATCTTATATAAAAATATTAAATTATCATTTTGTCCTTTTAATAATAAATAAAATATGAATAATATTATTTATAAGGTAAAATAGAGTAATTTAAATTAAATGATTTGATTGATATAAGATAAATTATTAATGATTGATGTAAAATTAATAATAAATAGATAGATAAATAATATGGCAAGAAGAACGAGAGATCAAATATGATAAATTATACATAGATTATTAATATGGCAAACCAAACGGTGCCTTATAGATATAATTTCATTTTTTCCTAAAAATGAACAAAAAACACAAAAAAAATTTATGAGACGAATTTTCTATTTAACTTAGATCATAAAATATATGAATTTCATGTGAAAAATATTATTTTTAATCGTAAATATAGATTGGATTCACTCATCTTACACATTTAAATACATAAACGGTTCTTTGCATGCTATATTTAAAATGAAATTACTACTAACCTTTGCAGCGACAATCGAGGAACCTTCTAGTCACATTCTATAAAGTTTGGGATAGTAATGATTTAGATCAATGTTTTCATAATCGAACTGGTGATCAAACCGATCTATTTTAAAAAATAGTCTAACTGATCGGATCATTTTAACCGAAAGGTCGAACCAGAAATCGAATGAATAATATATGTTTAAATTTTAAAAATCAGAAAGATGCGTAGATATATATATATATATATATATATATATATATTGATGTCACCCGGCAACAATCGGTTAGTCGAGGTGAGCGATTTTTCGGATGGTAATAGGGGGCCCGATTGATAGAATGAGAGTAAGTGGGATGTCGGAAGATTTTTCGGCGTGACCACTCTTGACCGGTTCTGATCGAGTTGACCATTAAAACGAATTTTAAGAGTGTTCTGGTCCGGTCCGGTCCAGACTTATGCTCGGTTCCTGATCGAACCGTCCGATCTGATTTTAAAAACGCTGGTTTAGATGTTAGCCTATTCTAGTTTTTCCTTATAAGTGGCCTAATCTTAGGTAAGCTTAATTAGGTCGCGGAAATCCTTTTATAGACAGTTCATAAAAAGAAGAAAGCTTATTCATAAAAGACAGCTGATTCCATTTGGATCGGAAATGCTATATCAAATTTGAGGTTGATTTAACGAAATAATTAAGCAGTGAGTTGGAGTGTAAGGATAGAACAACGAGAAAGGCAAAGAACTGTTCGTTTTTTTAAAGTTGCTTCCTAACACGCAACTATATTTAGGAATGACAATGGGTCGGGTATGGGTATGATATCGTGCCTCCATCCCCATACCCATTTATTAAATCTATCCCCATACCCATCGAATATTTAATTTCATCTACATCTCCATACCCGTCGGATAATCGGATATTCATATCCTACCCATATACCCATTTATTGTATATACTCCATAAAAATATTTTTTTAAAAATTTTAATTATTTGATAAAATTATACTTATTTACTAGATTTTTATATCAAAATTTTTAAGATAATAAAAAAATAAAATACCGAAGAAAATTTACAACCATAGACTTATATAAAAAATAAAACTTTTAAAAAATAGCATTAGTTTTATATTAATAATTTTCATTATTTCATCCAACTAACATAATTCAACAAAACAAAATTAAATTAGCATTTATTTAATATAAATTAATATATGTATGTATGTATGTATGTATGTATGTATGTATGTATGTATGTATGTATGTATGTATATATATATATATAATCGGGTATCGGATCGGGTGTGGGTATGATACCAATACATCCTCCTCCATCCCCATTTACGAGATCTCCATACTCATTTACCCATTTATTTAATCTGGTCCAAAAATGCCTCCATACCTCCTCCGTTCGGGTCGGATATCGGGTTTCCCATCGAGTTCGGAGAAAATTGGCATCCCTAACTATATCTGTCTTATAATTTCATCAAATCAACTTTAAAAATAAACATTTTTATTAATATATAGACTAGCATCGCACTTATCCTTGCATGCTATGTGCGCGTATATAGGACTGAGATACCGAATCAAAATACCGACTTTTCGGGATACCGTACCGAAATTTTTTTCGATATATATACATTTTTTTGGTATATCGAATTTTTTTCGATATCTATACGGTATTAGTATAGATTTTTTTCATACCAAAATTTAAGAATTTCGATATCGATATCAGTATCGATATGAATTTTTTTCATACCAATATTTTTGATACGATATACCGAAAATCCACCCCTACGTGTATACACAAATTCATTTTGAATACATAATTTTTGTATTTAATTAATTTTCATGTTATTTTTAAAATTGACATGATTAATTACATTAAATACTCAAACTTTTATATTAAAAAATTTAGTAATTAAAAATTTTTAAATCAGAAAAGATACGATAATTATAAATAAATTACAAATTAGTTAGCTACTACATTCTCTTTAATTAACAATTTTTTTTTGGACGGACGATAGATAAACTTTTATTGAAGAGTAATGATGTCTTTAGTTACAAGTCGACCAATAAAAGTAAAAAATTCTCATGCACCCAATAGAAAGGTGCATATGAAGAAATAACAAACTATGTTAAACAGTGAACCACTTCATTGACCGTTCTTCTGGCATGAAAAAGTGATAAACTACTAAAATCCGAAAATAACAAGAGAAGAACAAGAGAATTATTCAGGTTTTGTTTGACATGTACTTTAAAAACTTTTTTGGTGTTTTATAAGTTAAAAAAAAAACTTAATGATGTCTTTGGATAAAATTTTGTAACATTTTTTTGAAATATATATTATAAAAGTGTTCTTCAAGTATAGTTTTTAATAAACAATTGAGAAGTGTTTTTAGAATGGAAGGCAAAAATGAACAACACTACTTTTGAAATATTAAAATATTTTTATAAAGTAGTTGTCAAAACATTTATTTATTTTTAAAATATTTTTATAAAAATATTTTATAAGTAAATGTCTAAACAGAACCTCGACCATCTAAATTCTCGGACATATTAGAAAATTATTTTTCGGTGTCACGGTGTACAAGGCGAAATCCCATAAACAACCTTGCGACAACTAAACTTATTCGACTATATATTGTTGGGGATAACCTTGAAAATTTTATAACAATTGTTTTTGCAGGGTGTTTGGATGTATTAAAAATGGAATTTAGAATTAAAATTGGATTTAGATTTTAAGTTCATTTGATTCCTGACTTTATTCCAACGCAAAATATATCCAAGGTCCATGTAAAACCATATGATTTATGGCAAAAAAAGGATTATTCTATGCTATACCTGGAGTACTTATCCCCCTATAATGTGGTCAAATATCAACCATTGGATCATCAAAATATATGTCAATTTCCATAAAAATATATGGATCCCACGTAATCTAATGATATTGAAATAGGGGGAGAAGCACTCCCGGTGTAGTATAGACTAACCCGCAAAAAAAACCTTAACTAGTACTTAATGGCTAATAGTTGGGCCTATGTTCTTTCTTCTTCATTTTTTCTCTTTGCGCCTCTGTTCTCTTGGGTTGATTATAAATTATTTCAGAGACCACTAGTACACCCAATTTTTTATTTATTTTATTTTTTTTTTTGTTGTGGTTATTTTTTCGATAATAGATTAATAGTCAAAAGCAATATGATTATTTAACTTTAGTTAAAATTAGAACAATCTTTCTTATATTTAAATTTAGATTTAGTTGATATAGTTTTGAGTGACTATAGCGTCATAGAATTTTTCAGTATCAAACATTATATAAAATTTTGAAAATTGATTATTTTTTCCAAAAAAAAAAATTTAAACTTTGAACTTAATATTTTCGTAACTATTACTTACAGATAAAATTATAACATAAGAGTTATTAAAAGGTTCCATTGCCGGGAATCGAACCCGGGTCTCCTGGGTGAAAGCCAGATATCCTAACCGCTGGACGACAATGGATAGATGTACACAAGACGAATATAACTATTATTATACTATTTTTAAAATCGTAAACGCAATTGGCATTTAAATTTAAAATAAAAAACATTTACATTATTTAACATGTGTTACTCATATTTAATACAGAACTCACCGATCAATGTTTTTTTAAAATTGAATTCGACTTTTCTAATAATTTTTTTTTTTTTGAAGTTTCTAATATAATTTTTAAAATACACGGAATTAAAACAGTTTTCTATTTTTGATAATCCTGAAGCTGAATTTGAAGGTTTATAGTAAAATCAAACAGCAAAATTGAACGAAAACGTTTCGACCGAATAGATTTTGGTATAATTTAGTGGTCGCAGACTCACAATTCACATTTCACAAATGGGTTTAATTAAGAATGAGTCTGAGATTCTTCAAAAAAAAAAAAAAAAAAAGTCTTTGACGGGAGCCGTCAAATCTTTTGCTACTGGAGATTTGTCATTTGCCATTATTTTATTTCATCACACTCAGATTTTTTCCCCCCGGAAAAGAAGGCTAAAAATTCGGGATTTATAAAATATAATATGAATCAAGCACTAGTGAAATTTTTTTTATAAGACATTTTCACGGATCAATTTTTTATTCGACACAAATTGAATCCATGAGATTATTCACTAGAGACTTACATGTAGTGTAAATGCAATCCTTTCCTTAAAATTATTATATTAGCAACTCAGCAATTCACACATGCGATTATTCACCTTGTGTGACGGAGGAGAAAACATAGATTGATTTATCAATCTTTTTTTTTTTGTTCGATATTTGACTTAAGTTCTACAAGGAATTATTATTCATAAATATCTTATTCAAATATCTTAATTTACCATCCTTAGATTATTCATCATTCATATCTCACCCACGAGTCAAACTACGATTAGTGAATGCATATATATGTGTATTTATTTATTTATTATAAATTAAATTTAAAGCCTCTTTGTCATATCGATCGAAATGGTTTTATCAAAGTTCCAGATTCATCATCCTAGCGTCATGATTAAAATTGTAATATTAATTTGAGTAATGTTTTTTTTTTTTTTTTCCTTTCGATTTGAGGAGGAGATTGTAACATTAATTAAATATCGAACTCGAAACCTTGTTTCAGATTTGAAATCTTGGTGTGAGATGAGCTAAGTACGCATGATCGATAGTAATATTTTTTTTTAATCTTAGATAATTGCTTTAAAATGGGGTATTGGGATTTTTATGAACATTAACTTTTTGTTTTTGTTTTTATTTTTATTTTTATTTTTTGGATTTACATTTTCTCTCAATTAAATTTTTCTGTGACTCATGCAATGTTGCATAATACCCAATTTGTGATTTAAAAAAAAAAGTTAATACAAGAAATTTTTTCGGTTCCCCTTAAAATTGTCTAATAAGGTTTTGTTTCTTCCTCTCCTTCACGATTGTTTGGATGAATGATGAGTTTCATTCATGGCTGGTCAAGAACATATTATTCTTATTAATAATTGATACTTCGGTGAGATAGCCCGGGTTATCTTAAAACCCGGGTGATCATTCTAAAGCCCGGGTAGAAGCATGTTACTGGATGCTCATGAGAAGGCAGGGAGTCGGCCTTTTGCTTGGAAGCACATGTCGATGGGAAAAGCCCGGGACTGGAAAGTCGGGCCTCGTATGGGTTGCATCATGCTAGAAGAGAGTTGCTCTTTCTTAAGAAAGGTTGTCCGGCTAGGACTTGGGCCCTATATTTCCCAAGGTTATGGAAAGGTCACGTCTATTTTACGTGTGTTAACTTTTCTTACGGATAAAAAAAATCAATAATCACGTTGAAACGATATGGATTTCTCCAAAAATTACGGAGGGTAGTGTTTAGCTAGTCGCATTTAATGTCATCTTATCATATTTAATGATTGTCAGTCAGCCCATGCGGTATAATCATTAATGTCTCAGCTGACTGCCTATAAAAACTAGGCTCCCAGGCCTGGTTAAGGTACGTTCGTGATTACCTTAGAAAAACACTTCCATATTTACACACACCAACTTTCTCAAATTCTTAAGCAGACTCCATACATCTTAATCTCACTTAAGCATCGGAGTGACGACATCGAAAAATCATTCTGGTTTCCCACTTACGAGTTTTCTTGTTTTCTGATGTGTAGACATCATCTTCAGGGAGACGAGAAAGCTTGCTGATTCATTGCTCGGGTTCCTACCCACCACCAAGGAATCACTTTTTTCTGATCTTCGCATCGATAATATTAAGTCTTTTAGACAAGAAAAAAGTTAATTAAAATACAAAAAACTTTATTGACTTGCATCAAAATTATCTCAAAGCAAGTTGAGATAGGTGGGGTAATCGATAAATAAATTACAAGGGCAAGTTATCATATGGTATCAAAATTTATCGTAGTTTGATTTCTAGGTGTTATCATAGTTTTTATGATTAGCCGAGGTATATCAGGTAATATATTTTGTATGTCTACTTTTTTATCTATAAAATTTATAAATATATTTCAGCCTTAACTCATATATAATTTGTTGTGTAACTTTCATATATAATGTGTGTTAATCAGCAATCTTCATACTTCTCTCTAAATTCTTTCCATTTTTCTCAAACTTCTCCTTATCATATTCAAATGTTCAAATGTTTTTTTTCTTTTATATTTTTTAGAAAATTTTCTTCAAATAATTATATTGTGTGAGCACATAAAAACCACATAATTTAAGTACTACTATTGTATAAATAATCAACAAGAACTATAACTCATGATGTCTTATTCCGAATTATTATTTTTAAAAAATAGCATTCGCTGATAGAAAATGTTTAAATATCAGTTTATACATTAATATTGAGCTATGAGGAAAAAAACGTAAATTAAAATTAAAAAATATATCAATCCGTACTATATATAACATAATTGAGCGAGAATTATCCATGTAAAAATGCATTTTATAAGAAAATAAGAAATGAAATGGAAATGACGCTTCATATTACTCAAATCTTTTTCAAACATATCGACTTTATTTGATTCTTCACACAATTTTTTTTTAAATCATCAATGAAAAAACGAAGTTACAAACAAATTTCATATTATGTTTTTATTCAATCATTCAAAAATGGCTGTATATTTACCAAGACTTGATTATCAGTAATATATTTAATCAAAAAATTTAGTAAATATAGAAATTGCAATAAAAACAAAAAATAATAATAAATTTTTTAAATCAATATATGTTTGAGACCACTCGAAAAAAGAAAAGGGAAATTGTTAATATTTAAAGGCCAAAAGGAATAATAAATTTGGATCCCATCAATCTTATATTATATACCAACAAATTTGACTAACCCCACACGTTGTGTGGTGTGTGACCATTAATGGCAACTTGGCAAACATGTCCCATGCCCTTCCGTACTATAAAATTAATTTATTATATTAATCCTCCTACAACTTGCTATTATTTATTTTATTTATATTTTCTATATTCCTCTTAAATCCTAATCTTGATCATTAATGTTATTTTACATCAAAAGTTAAATAATATTCGTACAATGTACACTTTCTCTAAGCACGAGGTACTAATGAGTAAACAATAGCATGTAGACCAAACGTAGTCAGTTAAGAATTAAGATAGGTAAAATAAAAAATTTTAAAAAAGGGCAAAAATTTTAAAATTAAAAAAGTGTTGAAAAATATTATTATTATTAATATTATGTTGAATATTGAATGTTGAATGTTGAATATTGAGTTGTAAAATGTGGAAAATTAGTGTGTGATGATGTAGATGATGATGTATTTATTTTTGGACTAATCTCAAATGTGGATCTATAAATAGGTCTTTATTTGTGATGAAAAATATAATTGAGTTGAGAGAAAAATATTATAAAGTGTAGAGTTTGATATATTTTGAGTTTTGGAGTATTTACTTTTTACCGTAAATTTTTACTTTTTCACAACACGTTATTAGCACGATCGCTCGAAGGTTGTCTATAATTTCGGATGCTCCAAAATACAAGAAGAAGTCAAAAAATATTCAACAAGTAAGAATTTTTATTTTACTGTTTATATATTTTTATTGTGTATATATTAATATATAATATCATGTTATTATCAGAAATGAAAAAAAATTTAGTTTTTTAAAAAACTTGTTATAAATCCTGGGAGGATGTTAAGACGACATCCCACACTCCCAGTAAGGGATACGACAAGTATAAAAGCCTCTAAGGTTTTTAAACAATAACGTGATATGATATATATTTATTATGTATATATACTAACTATATTAATATATAATTTCATGTTATTATATAAAAGGTTGTCTATGACACTGACCTTATAATAACATGATATGATATTTATTATTGTGTATTTATATACTAATCATATTCGTATAATCTCATAATATTATATAAAAGACTGTCTAAGACACCGACCTTATAATAATGTGATATGATATACATAATTATTTAATTATGATTATCATTATATGCATCACATGATTATCACGAATTTTATTCAACACATACTCGATTTTTTTCCTTACCCCCAACGATCACAAACGGTAACAAACAGCTAGTTTTTGCCCTATAAATATGTTCACTCAAACTCATTTTTAATCACACCAAATTCACTATTTCTTTCAAAATAATTTCTCCTCGATTTTTCGAAGATGAAGATGATGGCATTTCTAAGGCTATTTTTCATAACGATTATGATCATCATGCTCACAAGTCTTGTACTCACCAGCGATTTTCCACCACATACTTTTTTTCTATTTGTACACGCACTTGTAATCTTCGTTCTTCCATTATTTTGTATTGTCATATTAATGAAAATTAACTTATAAAATGCATTGTTATTTTTCTAGTACCACCATGTCAAATTTGAAAAAGCTTAAATTTGTTGCTCTCGATATCACTAGAAAAGAGCAAAGAAATGTTAATGAGAAATCATCAATCCCGACTCAATGTATCTACGGCATTTCCAGAAGCAAATGTCGTAAGTAAAAATGAAAACCAAAATCAAAGGCATAAACTAGATTTTGGTCGAGGTCGAGGATGTGGTCATGAATGTGGACGTAGAAATGATCACGGTCGTGGTTATGGCCGTGAATATGAAAATAATCGAGATAGTTACTTCAATAATTAATCTCAAAAGAACGTCACGAACCACCCAAAAGGGCAGCATGAAAATATGAGTGAAAATAAATTCACTCAAAAAGATATGATAGTGTTTGTTATAAATGTGGCACTCCAAGACATTGGTCACATATCCCTGAGCAATTATGAAAGCTCTTTAAATTATCGATAAAGGGGAAAGAAAAAGAGACCAATCTTGTTGAAAACAATAACCATTTAATTGGTTCAACTAGTTTCAATGCTGCAGATTTTATGAATGATTTCGAAGACATTGATTAAAAGATTGATGGGACTAGAACAAATTTGTATTTTTTATGCATTCTTGTATTATAAAGCATGTGACATTTTGCATTTGTATTGTACTTATTTTTTATTTATTGCATTTTGTGAAGTTTGATATGGAAAATGTTATGAGCAAACATGGAAATAATACCATGGAAATTTGCATACCAGATAGTGGTACCACGCACACTATTCTGCGAGATGAAAGATATTTCTTGGAAATAAAACCAACAAAAACAATGGTGAATACCATATCAGGTCCTGTAGACTTGATTGAAGGTTGTGGAAAAGCACATTTTTTGTTACCTAATGGTACAAAATTTCTGATAAATGATGCTTTATATTCACCACAATCGAAAAGAAATTTGTTGAGTTTTAATGACATATACTCTCATGGGTATTATACTGAGACGATAACTGATGGAAATCAAAAATATATGTGTCTTACCACATATAAATCAGGAAAGAAATATGTGGTTGAAAAATTATCAATGCTCCCTACTGGATTGCATTATACACATATAAGGCCAATCGAATCAAATATGGTGGTTAATAGTTCTTCAATATTAACAAATTGGCATGATCGATTGGGACATCCTGGTTCAATAATGATGCGAAAAATTTTTGAAAATACGCATGGTCATCCATTGAAAGACCGGAAGATCTTTCAGAATAATAAGTTTCAATGTAAAGCATGTTCTCTTGGAAAACTTATTATAAGACCATCGCCAGCTAAAATCCAAACTGAATCACCCATATTTCTTGAACGTATTCAGGGTGATATTTGTGGGCCAATTCATCCACCATGTGGACCATTTCAATACTTTATGGTATTGATCGATGCCTCTAGCAGATGATCACATGTATGCTTATTGTCAACTCGAAATGTGGCATTTGCAAGATTGATGGCTCAAATAATAAAATTGCGAAATCAATTTCCCGATTATACAATCAAGAAAATAAGACTTGATAATGCTGGAGAATTTACATCTCAGACTTTCAATGATTATTGTATGTCAATGGGAATCACTGTTGAACATCCTGTAGCTCACGTTCATACGCAAAATGGATTAGCTGAATCATTGATTAAACGTCTACAACTGATTGCTAGACCAATGATTATGAAAACAAAACTTCCTATTTCTATATGGGGACATGCAATTTTACATGCTGCGGCATTAATTCGCATCAGACCAAGTGCATATCATAAATTCTCCCCATTGCAACTTGCATTTGGTAAAGAACCAAATATCTCTCATCTGAGAATTTTTGGATGTATGGTGTATGTGCCTATTGCACCACCTCAACGATCAAAAATGGGTCCACAAAGAAAAATTGGTATTTATATCGGTTATGATAGTCCATCAATCATTCGATATCTTGAGCCTCAGACAGGCGATGTGTTTACAGCACGCTTTGCTGATTGTCATTTTAATGAAGAAATCTTTCCAGTGTTAGGGGGAGAAAAGAAACACATCGAAAAAGAAATCACATGGTATGTACCATCATTGTTACATTTGGATCCAAGGACCGAACAATGTGAGAAAGATGTACAGCAAATTGTGCACATGCAAAGAATTGCAAATCAAATGTCAGATGCATTTGCAGACACAAAAGGGGTAACAAAATAATATATACATGCTGTAAATGCCCCTGCTCGAATTGAAATTCCAAAGAAACAAATTGAAGACACTCATGATGTCATAAAACGCTTGAAGCGTGGAAGACCAGTCGGTTCCAAGGATAAAAATCCTCGGAAAAGAAAAGGCATAGAGAAACATGACGATCATAAAATAGAAAATGGTGTTCCAGAAGAATCACCTGATAATGAAAATATTCTGTCAGAACCACAAACTGACGAGAATCGTGAAATCTCTATCAATTATATTAATAATGGAAAAATATGGAACCGAAAAGACATAGAAGATATTGATGAGATATTTTCTTATAATGTGGCTTGTGACATCGTAAATGAAAATGAGGATCATGAACCAAAATCTTTTGGTGAATGTAAAACTGGTCATGATTGGGTCAAATGGAAAGATGCCATCCAGGTTGAATTGGATTTGCTGAATAAACGAAATGTTTTTGGACCTATAGTCCTCACACCTGAAGGTGTAAAACATGTTGGATACAAATGAGTTTTTATTCGAAAGCGAAATGAGAAAAATGAAATAGTCAGATATAAAGCTAGACTTGTTGCACAAGGTTTTTCTCAAAGGCCTGGAATTGATTATGAAGAAACGTATTCTCCTGTTATGGATGCAATTACGTTTCGATATTTGATTAGTTTGGCAGTGTCTGAAAATTTGGAAATGTGTCTTATAGATGTTGTTACAGCTTACTTATACGGATCACTTGATAGTAATATATACATGAAAATCCCTGAAGGATTTAAGATGCCTGAAGCACAAAGTTCAAAACCCAGAGAATTTTATTCTGTAAAATTGCAAAGATCATTATATGGGTTAAAGCAATCCGGCCGAATGTGGTATAATCGGCTAAGTGAGCACTTGATGAAAAAAGGATATGTAAATGATCCAATATGCCCTTGTGTTTTCATCAAAAAAACAATATCCGGATGTGTAATCATTGTTGTATATGTTGATGATTTAAACATCATTGGAATGAATAAAGAAATTTAAGAAGTTATGATGTACTTGAAAGAAGAATTTGAAATGAAGGATCTTGGAAAAACCAAGTATTGTCTGGGTTTGCAAATCGAACAAAAAGAATGCGGAATTTTTGTTTACCAGGCAAATTATACAGAAAAGATCCTTAAACGTTTTAATATGGATAAATTAAATCCATTAAGTACTCCAATGGTTGTAAGATCATTAAACATAGAAAAGGATCCATTCCGTCCATGTGAGGATGATGAAGTTATTCTTGGTCCAGAAGTACCATATATAAGTGCAATTGGTGCCCTTATGTATCTTGCAAATTGCAATAGACCTGATATATCTTTTGCTGTAAATTTATTGGCAAGATTCAGTTCATATCCAACAAAGAGGCACTGGAACGGAATTAAACATATATTCCGTTATCTACGAGGAACGACAGATTTGAGACTTTTTTACTCAAAAGACACCAATCAAAGTATCATTGGTTATGCTGATGCTGGATATTTATCTGATCCACATAAGGCACGTTCTCAAACCGGATATTTATTTACTCGTGGAGGCACCGCAATTTCTTGGCGTTCACAGAAACAAACACTCGTAACAACTTCATCAAATCACGCCGAGATTATTGCATTACATGAAGCAAGTCATGAATGTGTGTGGTTAAAATCAATGACACAACATATCCAAACTTCTTGTGGATTATCAGTAGACAAAAAGCCTGTGACGTTGTATGAAGACAATGCTGCATGTATTTCTCAAATGAAAGAAGGATACATCAAAAGTGACAGAACCAAACATATCCCCCCAAAGTTCTTTGCCTACACTCAAGAGCTTGAGAAGAATAAAGATATTGATATCTGTTACATTCAATCAAGTGAGAACTCATCAGATCTCTTCACAAAGGCACTTCCCACGACGATATTCAGAAAGCATATATACAACATTGGGATGCGCAATCTACGGAATATGTGAAGAATCACTCATATTAACATGAGGGGGAGTTTACGTGGCTGCACTCTTTTTTCCTTGCTATGGTTTTTATCCCACTGGGTTTTTCCTAGTAAGGTTTTTAACGAGGCAATATAAAACACGTAATGAAGACAATCATCATATCACGATCATCATTACAAGGGAGAGTGTTGAAAAATATTATTATTATTAATATTATGTTGAATATTGAATGTTGAATGTTGAATATTGAGTTGTAAAATGTGAAAAATTAGTGTGTGATGATGTAGATGATGATGTATTTATTTTTGGACTAATCTCAAATATGGATCTATAAATAGGTCTTCATTTGTGATGAAAAATATAATTGAGTTGAGAGAAAAATATTATAAAGTTTAGAGTTTGATATATTTTGAGTTTTGGAGTATTTACTTTTTACCGTAAATTTTTACTTTTTCACAATAAAAAGAAACATTTCGGATTCAATATTCTTTAAAAAGTAGGTTTTCTCTAGCAACTATATAAGACTGATCAACTCCATTTATCCATCTATATATGTATTGAGAAGTAAAAAATTTAACATAAAAGTAATATTATTTTCACAAGTCGAGTCGAGTTAAATATTTTCTTATAAAATTGACTAGTAAAAATATCTCATGCGATTTTTATGTTTTTAAAAATGATGTAAATATATTAACATTTCATAATATTTTTAAAAAAAATTAGTTTTTATTATTGTTATTTTGTTTTTAAAATTATATATGTGCATCTTATAAAGTCGTTGTTACTTTAATTTCATTTTCCTATCTTTCTATCATTTATTATACTCTCCTCGTCCCAAAAATATAAATTATATTTTCTTTTTTAGTTCTTCCAAACATGTAGTTATATATACTCGATAAATTGTCGGACTAAATTTCATATTTTATCATTAATCAACATGGGTTTATAAGGAATATAAATAAATAAATATATATATATATATATATATATATATATATATTACATTAAAACTAGCAACTGCTATTAAAACTCGCAACTGTTATGCATATTGGATAAATCGTCGTACTAAATCTCATATTTACCATTAATCAACATGGGTTTTGTTAAAAACCTATGTTTTGATGATAACAAACAATAAATCATTGTTGTAGATCATCTTGATGTCTTTTCAAGTAAAATAGTTGATCGATCGCTTGATTTGAATACTACTCACCCAATCATTAGAATCTACTCGCCTGATCGCTTGAAGTCACTCGCCTGTTTTCAAGACATTCGACTGTCCACCATAACAGGATCTACTCGCCTACAGTTCAGATGGTCCCTCGACCGTTCACTCTTACAAATATATGTCACAACGACTTTTAAGGAAGTCTTCTAATCCAAGATACAAACACTACAACAAAAATGCTGAAAGACTACGGTGAAAAAACGTAGTTAATTGGTGGTTTAAAACCGTAGTTAATAGTCATGTAGTTAAAAGTGCGATCATAGACTACGGTATTTAACCGTAGTCTTTTGTCATTAAAGACAACGGTTAAAAACCGTAGTTTTTTGTCGTTAACAACGGTTTTAAAGACCTTTTTAACTACGGTTTTTTACCCTTATCTTTTTTATGTATAAAACAAAAAAAAATAATTTCCAATATTATAAATTCCTCAGAATTTGAAATTTGAAAATAAAATTTAATATACAATTTCTCAGTATTGTAAATTACTCAAAATTAAAAATTTGAATCCTAGTTTCATACAAACTAAAAAATAGAGTAAAAAATGGTCCTAAATTCCTAATCTATCTGGCTCTTCTAAAACTACCTTGAAGCCTAGCTCCCTTGCTATTGGAGAGACTTCCCATGATTGGTCAAGACACGTGTTTCTTTCCTCGTTATGATCATGATACGTGGCCTCGACCCTGTCAAGTTATCTCCCTTGCTTGTTATGTTATGAATTGACATAGCCCTCTGTTCTCTTCAAGGAATATGTTTCTGATCTATTCATGTGTCCAATGATCGACTACAAAACGAACGTCCTTCATCTAAAATATATGCATACCTCTGTTGTAGATCGGTTATCTCACATAGTAACTCCTTCTTCCTATCGTGAGCAGCCTCTAACTACAAGAAGGAAATAATATTAAGATTTATTCTTCCGAAATATCTTCAAATCTAAGTATAGAAAAATGCATATGCCACAGCAGAATGAAGATTGGGCACCAACTATCAAGCCTAGCACTGCATGGAAAACGAAATCAAGATCAATGAAAGATTATTAATTACCTTTCTATTTGTACAAGCAACAACGGTTTTTACAAAACTGTAGACGTATATTTTAAAAAAACGCCAATTAACTACGGTTTATTTAATAACCGTAGTTAATTGTAAAAATACTACGGTTTTATCACCAACCTTATCAAAGACCAGTTTGTCGAAGAATGGAGATGCTTCTTCTTGCTTAAGTCCTTTCTCCATATTACCCAATTTACTGTTCAAAAATAATTTATTAGTTGGTACGAAGGTTTAAAGACAATTAAGCTTGAATATGCTTTGAAAATGGAACATACTAATTGTATGCAAACTGGAATAGCGAGTTTTTCAATACACCACTAGCCGCAATTTTATCCATGATGCCTACGAACACATTAGTAAATAAATTAATTTCACTGAAATGCCACTATTCTACAATATATAGCTTCGTTAAGATTCATTTTCAATTATCAAATTACATTTCCATCATATTCTATATTTTCTTAGATTATCATGACTCCTGTTCAACTTTTCACTTCTTTCCAATAACAACTAAATTCTTATTCTAACCCAATAAATAATATCTTGAAATTGCAAGTATCCCACAAAATATTTAAATATCAAACTAACCTGAATATTTTATTTCTACATGACATAACATTTAAAGAGGAAAATGTGTCGTGTGGTAAATAAAAACCAAACATTCATCTTACTCTGCAATCCATTTCAGAAAAGTACATTTCTCTTAAAACATTTGACGGAAAAACCCAAAAGTAATATCAAGCCTCCCTATAGTGTGCAAATAAAGGTGCAACAAAAAGTAAAGTTTGATTATAACTCAAGGCACCAATTTGTTTCAAATGTTGAGTAAATTGATGACAGACACAAATTATCAATAAACAATTGTATACCAATATATATCCTGTCAAAAACTCTAGGAACTCCAAAAAATAAAGTTGTCTTTAACATGAGGAGATCTTCAATCATGTACCTGATATCCTGTAAGTTTGATGCAAATCCTTTTCGGTGTAAGAAATCATCACTTCAAAATTTTTGGCACTAGAATGCATTAGATTACTGAAATCATTGTCGCAAAAATGAAAATCGTTAAATATTAATCTCACCGCCTACCAAAACCCAATTGAAGAACCTAAATAAATACAGTACGTAGGTCTCAATAATTTGATAAATATGGGCAAGAGGAAGAAAAGAGAAATACACATCCTCTTTTTTACCCTGCAGAAAGACGTGAAATGAAATCACTTAAAATTCTCGTGTCTTCATCAAATTGCAAACCTAACAAAGAAAAAACAACCAAATTTTTACCACTTTATCTGTTTTTCTAAGAAGGTGATCCATAGACAATACTTCTGCCACGAAAGCACCATTATTTATGATGACACCTTTAGGTTCTCCCGTTGTTCCACTCGTATACATTATAGTGCATACGTCAGTCCTTGCTTTAGGAGGAAGATCATCGTCCAAATTTCCCTGCCAAAACATATGAGAGAGTGTATCTGGTAAGTTTCCAGTATTTTTGGAAAATATTTTAAACTTTGCAGATAATGGTTGTATTGGCAAATGCGAAATTGGGTTGAAAACAATTGGAGGAAACTGCAACCATTGAGTTTCATCACAAAATTTTTATCCAGGAAACATTAAAGAACGATTCAAAAACTACAGTAAAGACTAGAAATTAGAAGTAGTAACACGTTAAGAAAGAGGAATCTCATATTGGTTGCATTTGGGTGGATGGATTTGGATACGATAACAAATCCATTGGTCTGTTAGTGTAAATCCACTTGAAAATGGATTTCAAATCCTAACTAGCTAGTTATGTTTTGACTCATTCGGAGGTATTTCAAATAAAAAATAAGAGAGAAGCAAAACTAACAAGGCAAATAGAGCAAGAGAGGAGAGTATTTCATTCGCGAGCCACAGTCGAGGGGAGAAAACCATCGAGGCAGTCCGCCGTCGGATGCCCAAACCAGCTCCACATAGTGCTGATATTAATTTTTTATACTCAAACCGCCGCTTGGAGACGAAGCCTTCTCCATTACACTTTCCCTACGCTGGTACATGTCGCAAAGAAAAAGAACCCGCAGTCTCATGTCACGAAATTAGTCGACAGTCAAGCTTTGGGCCGAGAATCCTCAATATTTTGGTACTAAATTGAAGCCAAGAACAAGATCTCGCCTTTGTCTAGCTTCAAACGGCATATTTCCGGCGTCTAGGGTGGCGAATCGACCTCTTAGAGCGACGGCTAGGGCTAGGGAGAAAGGGAATCGATAGTGGCAAAGGGGTTTGGGAGGGAGAGAGAAACGATCCTTTTCCTCTTATGTAACTATGTATATATGTATGTATCTATGTATCTATTGTATATCTCATAGACCTCATAGACTACGGTTAAAAAAACCGTAGTCTATTTATTTAAAAAAAAAGCTCATAGACTACGGTACAAAAAAATCGTAGTCTATTTGTTAAAAAAAAAAACGCTCATCGACTACGGTACAAAAAACCGTAGTCTATTTATTAAAAAAACACGCTCATAGACTATGGTACAAAATAACCGTAGTCTATTTATAAAAAAAAAACGCTCATAGACTACGGTTTTTAAAAACCGATGTTGTAGAACACAAACAACTACGGTTTTTACAAAACTGTAGACGTATATTTTTAAAAAACGTCCATTAACTACGGTTTCTGTAAAAACCGTAGTTAATTGTAAAAATACTACGGTTTTATTAAAAACCGTAGTCATTCTGATGTAGTATATTATCAAATTTCTTGTAGTGAAAGTTCTCAGAATTTTCTACTGCTTTTTAGAAAAATATATTGTCAAGACATGCACAGCCAAGAAAAAATCAAGAAAATCATAATGTTTTTTCATAATGCTCACTAATGATTTTATGATCAGAGACTGTTTGAGACTGTTGCCTTCTTGATTTGAAAAAACTCAAATCTCGCATTTATTGAAGTGTTTTACACATCGAGAAAGGACAACATCAACAGTATCTTTTCATTAGTAATCTCAAGAAGAATGTTGCGTTCTCTCCATGCAAAGGAAACTATAAACAGAAATTGACTGAAGAGAGAATAACAATAGAAGACTTATCCTTGCAACCTGAATCTTTCGCATCTCCTGTGCTAAGAAATCTCTTTTGAACACTCGCAAATATCTTATCTACTATGCTCATATCAACACTCACTTAATAAGAAAGTTATCATATTTTAAAGGATCAACCAAGAGTTTCCAAACTCCTCGATCGTTTAAATCAGAAAACTCGAGAAGAAGAGTTTGACAATTTGGATCTGTGGATTCAAAAAAATCTGTGGCTTTGAAAGTTTGATAAGAACTGTTATATTATCTTGTGTTATACTAGGACTTTCGAGTTAGTCATTGGATAAGTCATAATATTAGAGTGGGTATTTTGCAAAACGTTATAATAGTCAAAGTTTTCTAATGAATTCCTTCATATGTGGAAGAAATTAAAGGGTCTACGTAGAAGGAATTAATTACCTTCGAACTTTCATATCTCTTGTGTTCTTTACCTTTATTTACTATACATTATCTTGTTGTTTTACTTGTGATCTGAGTATAAAAATCTCATTGAAAGTTCTTGAACTATTTCCACACTTTTAAGTTGTTCAATTAACCTCAGAAGTTGAGAAAATTGATTAAGTAGATTAACATCTACTCGACTGGTCGTTCATTTCAAATAAAATTTTTAAACAACGTACCCGATCCTAACAGTTTTATTAGGTTATATATATATATATATATATATATATATATATATATGTGTGTGTGTGTGTGTGTGTGTGTGTGTGATGTGTTTTTTTTTTAAATTTAGATTGTGTTTGGATGATTGATTTCAATTTCATGGATTTCGATGTATTTTGTTGTATGAATAAGTAAGATCACGAACTTAAAATTCATCATGTATATGATTATATTGTATTTTATGTTAATTATGATGTATTTCATGTTCATCTCTTAATGGTGTTATTTGAAATTTATTCTGTTATATATTAGTAACATTCAAATAAATAATATATGAATTCAAAATTCGATACATTGTTTTATTATAAAATTATAATTATAATTGAAATTCACGAATTTAAAATCCATCAAATCAAATGCAACTTACATTTTCAATGATATTCTTACTCTAGGTGAGAAAACAAGCAACTCATACAGTTAAGACGTGTACGTAGACTACATCTTACAACAAGTTTATAACACATGTTAATTTGAAATAGATAAATACACATTTACCTTACATTTGATCATTGTACAACAAAATTTGTGCTTCAAAACCTCATTTCTCAAAGCGAATGACCGACATCTAAAGCAAAACCAAACATTCCTTCTTGATTTTACTGAACAATTCATTGAAATATCAATTTCATAAATATATGGCAGGTTTACTCCTTTAAATCTTTAAAGTTATATTCCGAAATTTCTCTATCTATAATATAATTATTATAAAAACTCCAATGAGACGGTCTCACAAGTCAAGTTTTGTGTGAGAAATCTACTATTTGATATGATCCATGAAAAATATTGATTTTTATGTTTAAAATATTATTTTTTAATGTAAATATAAGTCGAGTCAACTCGATCGTCTCACGTTACTTACTCTATAATTATGTGTATCCCATGTGCCAAGAAAAAAAGTGAACTTATACGATTGAAAAGCAACGAAAGCCGAATCCAAATTTCCAGCAAACAAAAGGCCATAAATACGTACAACGTTGCATGAGACAACCAGATATAGCTACTTAATTATAATTTTCTACCGTCTTGTCTACTTTTCCACAGCCTATATTTACATATGGGGAAAAAAAAAGCCAAGGCTTTTAATTGTCTTAATGTTACATCATAAATGTAAGCGAAATTTACTCAAAATGGAGCTGTTAATGTTCTGTAAAGCTTGTGCTTTTTCGGGGGTTCATCACCAGCTGCAACACATTGCTGCAAATTTAATGAAATAAATAAATTATAAATGCTAACTAATATCCAGTTATCCACCAACATTATATATTAAGAGTAACACTCCTGTGAGACGTTTCATCCGTGAGACGGGTCAACTCTACCCATATTTATAATAATAAGTAATACTTTTGACATAAAATGTACTACTTTTTAATGGATAACTCATATAAGAAAACCGTCTCAAAAAAATGATCATCGAGACCGTCTCATACGAATTTTTGTCATATATTAATTCATGGCCCACCTATATAAAAATTTTCCTCTTTTTTTTTTCTAAGACGATGGAACGTTTTCGCATGCTATTAATTGTACTTATTAATTTAATTACTTTTTGTGTATAATATTTTGAAGATCATCGTACAGATTGTGCGTGTGTGTGCGTGTAGTCAGTGAAATTTAGCCACAAATTAAGTCGTGTGCGCTAGCTGAAGAACTTCAGCCACAAAAATCATCGAGACCGTCTCATACGAATTTTTGTCATATATTAATTCATGGCCCACCTATATAAAAATTTTCCTCTTTTTTTTTTCTAAGACGATGGAACGTTTTCGCATGCTATTAATTGTACTTATTAATTTAATTACTTTTTGTGTATAATATTTTGAAGATCATCGTACAGATTGTGCGTGTGTGTGCGTGTAGTCAGTGAAATTTAGCCACAAATTAAGTCGTGTGCGCTAGCTGAAGAACTTCAGCCACAAAAATCAAGCGTCGCACCTCTCACGTTATTCTAACTTGTCCTTTCCCCTTTTTGGCCGGAGGGACGGAGTCAAGAAATTTCATTGAAAGAGATTTTATTAAAATAAATATTAGGATAATGCTACATGTATAAGAAGAGTTACACATTGAGTTACACAATGCACTTGAAATTACATGATTATTCTACATGCATTTTTGAAAGATTTTTTTCAAATAAAGTGCACTGATAATCATGTAATTTCAAGTTCATTGTGTAATCCAACGTGTAACCCTCCATGTACATGTAGCATTACCCTAAATATTAATAGTAAAACGATTTTTATTTAACATTTGAGTTGTTGATCGAGTTGGCATTTAATTTTGTTTTTGCAAAAAAAAAATTAAAATTATTAATTCAAAAAACCGAATTTAAAAAATTAATAGGATCGTTAGAGGTTTTGACTAAATTAAAAAGAGTACATAATGTTAAAATTATTTAAAAAATAATTTTTTTGAAATAAAAACAAAGGTAAGAAGAAAAGAACAGTAGAAAGTCGAGGGGGACGGTTACACACCACCTCCACCTTTGGCTCCGTCTCTGTTGGGTCCAACCAACTATTTGTCACCAACAAAATTTCCAAATTCCAAAATGCGATTCTCTCATCTCTAACATCTAAGGTGCAAATGAACCGAATCGAGTCGAATAATGGTAAAATTTTAAGGTTCGAATTCGGCTCGATAAGAGTATATTCGAGTTCGAGCTCGATTCAAAGTTCGATAATTTCAAATATTTTGGCTCGAGTTCGGCTCGAAATGAAGTTCGAGTTCGGTTCGAAATATTCGAACTTATTCGTGAACTATTCGGATATTATGGTTCGAAAGCTCGAAATGTATATATATAATTATATAATTATATTATATTAATTAAATATTAAGGCTCGCGAACTATTCGCGAACTATCGAACAGAGTAATTTCGGCTCGAGCTCGGCTCGAAAAAAAGTTCGAACATGTTCGAATTCGGATCGAGTTCGATAAGCTCAAATACGAATCAAATATTTATCGAGCGGGCTCGTAAAGCTCACGAACACGTTCGGTTCGTTTGCACCCCTAAAGTCAGTAACATCAACACAAAAATATAATTTTACTACCATGAAAAACAAAGCAAAGCAAATTTCAAGGCTTCGTTTGGACATGTACTTTAAAAACGTTTTTAATATTTTATAAGCGAAAAAAACTTAAAGTATATGTTTGAATAAATGTTTGGTAAAATGTTTTTGAAAATTATTTTTTAAAAAGTGTTCTTCAAGTATAGTTTTTTAAGAACACTTGAAAGGTGTTTTTAAATGTTTTTAGTAAAAAACCATGGAAGGCAAAAATAAAAAACATGACTTTTGAAATGTTAAAATATTTTTATAGAATAGTTGTCCAAACACATATTTATTTTTAAAACAACTTTAAAAATATTTTATAATTTTTTTTAAAAAAACACTTTTATAAAAATGTTTTATTAGTACATGTCCCAACTGATCCCAAATGATCTTCTTAAGTTACCCTAATTTTGAATCTAAGTTACGTCACGTGTGAATACACGATTATTTTAACTACTAGTTGACTATAAAATAGATCAAAATTTGCATATAGAAAAAAACTGACCTTTTCTTGTTGTTGTTTGAGCCTGGCATTCTCTTTCAACAAGTGTGCAACCTCGAGTTCTAACTCGTATGTGTACGCCTTTCCAACACAAACAAAACACAGCAACAATTTTTTATAATGTTGAATTAGAAAATATAAAATTAACCAACACATTACCAGTTTTGAAAACAAAAAAGCAAATGAAAACATATATAACCAAAAAAAAAAAAAGGGTCAGCTGCATTGTGCTTATTTTTACATATTTTTAAAATACTAGCTAGTAGATAAGATAGTGTTCGAAAGAGTGAAAAGTTGACCAAACACTATCTAAAACATATATACTTCCGATCCTTAGCTTATTCTCCCCGAAAAAACAAACGAACAAACAAACAAACCTGTTTTCTTGCTCTAGACCTGGAAGCCGACTCTCTGTTCTTCATCAATCTGATCCTTTTCCTGTCACGCGCATTCTCATCGCCACAGGAACCTGATCATGGATCACCCCAAGATATAGTTTTGAGAGTGAAATAATTAATTAAGATGTGTTTTGGAGTAGGAGACTTAATTATTACCATAAGAAGCTCGGGTCTTTATCTGTGGTATCGAAACACTACTGCTCACACAACTCTTCTTTTGTTCATCATGAGTTTCAGTGGATGGAAGAATCTGCTTCTGGTTCAAGGGGTAAGAGAAGAAGTCTTGAAAGTCCAGCTCGGAAACGGGCGGCTGAGCGGCGGCGGAAATGGTCGCGGCGGGGCGGTGGTGGTTGAGGGAAGAGAGGCTGAGGTCTTCCCACACATGATCGTCCATTGATGACGGAGGAGATATTTTTGTTGGGGACGTTGACGGAAGAAATTTGGGTTTCTATTATTAGTATTTACCTTTGGCATTTGAGACTCAACCCTTTTAAGCAAAAAAAATATATAAATAGGACATAGATTTCGAGAATTTCACAAGTACCGTACCGTCACTGTTTTTCGGACTTCAATAAGATTTTTAAACGTTTTTAATAAATTCGTACCATGTTTCATTTTCTGCGTTAATATATCTTGTCTTGTACTGAATCTTTGAATTTCTAAACCCGCAATGTAGCTACCTAACTAGTTACTAGCCCCCGTGGAAGAAAATTTAAAAAAATAAAAACAAAAACTCACATTGTATGAAATTAATTTTGTCATACAAATTTCTCCTTCAATTTAACACATGAAATTGTAAGTATTAGTTGGATTGATCCGTGATTCAATGAAAAATAACGATAAGAAAAATTTATATATATATATATATATATATATATACTAACACAATTTTTGCATAAAACAAATATAAGATAATAAGTCTTTTGTAAAACGATATCACAGTTTTATGTTACTTTAAGCGGGAAGTTTTGTGTATGATAATTTCATAATTAGTTAGACAAATCGATCTGATTCAAATATATGTGGGTAAAACTGTAAAAGTAATACTTTTGACATCAACCATAACACTTTTTCATGATCCGAGACTGATATTTATCTTACAAAATTGATACATCGAACAATTTCGTAAAACTTTCATGTAGATGAGATGATATTGGAACTACATTTTCTTTCTTTTGACCCGGCATGATTGTTTTTATATGGAATATGCCCAATTTTCCAAAACGGAATCAGTATGTTTGAAACCCAATTATAGCTTCCATTTTTTTTATAGTAAATATAAGACTAGATTTTATTTGATGGTAACTTAAATATGCGTCAAAAGGAAATTTAGGAATTAAACCTGGAAACATATCTATAAGATCGATCATATCACAGGATATTGGCCCATGCATCTTTAAATAGATATTGGATACATGTGAAATTATTATTATTGTTATTGGTCACAAGTTTCATAATGTAATATGATGGGATTTAAACATGGAATCGGACAATAATGAAGTTGAATTTGAATACCTTGTAAATTTTACAATATTATTTCATGATTGTAATATTAAGTGATAAAATATAATCTAAATAAACATTAGATATTCTGGTACGAAAGATATTTTTTTAATTATAAAACAAAAAGGAAAAAAAATTAACTGTTCCACGTCGGTTTCTAACTAAGACCATATTGTAATTTCTGTCTCTATTCGAAATTGGTCGCAAAAATTAAAATATTAGTATATTTATTTAAATGAAATAAATGGTTAATTTGAGACAAAATTTAACAACGTCGATCTCAAGGAACTTAGGGACCGATAATTTTTCCGGTAATAGATCGTTTTTTTTTTATTCCGTTACAATTTACAAATAAGCGTTTTTCTTCTAGAGGTGTTTTTTTTTTTAGTATTCTAATGTGACTCTCACCGTGAGCACCTCTGTGAGTACCGACTAATGTGACATTCATCTATTGAATGTACAAGATGTCACATCAACCAGTGCTCATAGTGGTGCCCAGGTATATATAGACATATAGTTTTGATCTCCCGAACCCTATGATGCAGGGATCCATGGACGCCCATGTTGCAGTGTTTTATTATTATTTGTTGTATAGGTGCGGAGATCAAAACTATGTATGTAGGAACGAAGCTAGAAAATTCAATTAAGGGAGATGAAAATGATTTTTTATTGGATGAGTGGATGACGTCGATAAATCATTTAGAAAATAAACAAATTCGAATGATAAAATACTATAGATAAAACAAAGTTGAGGGGTGATGAGTGCAACCACTAAACCCGTTAGCTCCATCTGTATATACTAGCATCCTTTTGCACGCATTGCATGCTATACGATCTATTTTTAATTATATTTCAATTAAAATTGTCAAATAAAATAAAATAAATGTACTATATATTATATTAAATACACAAATTGGGGGAAATAGTAAAATAAAAAAAGGAAAGAAAATAAAATAAAAAGAGAAATAGAAACCATAATAGATAGAGGAAACTCGTAATTGAGGGAAAAATTGAGATAGTGGTATAGGATAAGTGATATCTTACCTGTACAGATACTACTTCAATACAAATTCAATGATTGAGATTTATCGATATATGTGAGTCCTACTATATTTTTCAGTGGTTCCCACAAATATTGATATATCCTCACGTTTAAATACATCATTGAGATAATGTATGTAAAAATATGATGAAATTATCTATGGCGGCGTAGAAGCGTTTTGTATGTGTGTGTGTGTTTTTTTTTTTCTAATTTAATTTATTATTTTATACCAATACACCAACTAAAGATCTTTCACCTGATAAATTTAAATATATATATATATATATATATATATATAATTTTTTTTTTTTTCCCAAAACAAACTTTGTATAATGGACATGTGAGTTACGGCGAATCAAACTGTGGGATCGTCATGTAGGGCCACATATATTCTTGAATCTGTGGCTATCACTATCAGAGTCATAATTGGTCTTCATACTTTTCCACCCTTCATTGTTATTTTCTTTTCAGTTTATCTATTTGTTTCTAATTAATTCATCCAAATTTCCTGCACCAAAATTATGATTAAAAATAATGGGTTATAAGCCCAATTTTAATTTATTTCATTTCAATCAATTATTTAACTAAGCCAAAATAAGGTCGAAGCCCAGTAAGCAGTTTTAAACATATATAGGATATTGTTTGTAACCTTTAAAAATAAGTAATTATGGATTATTTTTTCACAGATTTGTTAAAAAATATATATATAATCACTTATTTTTAGAAGTTGCAAACGCTAGCTAAATAAAAGTGTTTTTTTATGATTCAGGTACATTTTCATTTTTTCTCTCATTCGAGCTCTCTTATTTTTATGATTCAGGTACATTTGAACATCGAAGAGTCTACGTCGGGTAATCCACATGGCACCTCTAACGAATATTTGTGATACACGTGACAATCCACGAAATTATGGCCTGGAGCGTATCCATGATTTTTTTCTCTTGAGGGGCTTGATGTATAAATTATAAAAACCCAAAAATTTGGAAAATCTAAAACTTTCATTTCAAACTAATATAAGCAAAACTCAAGCATAATAAAATAACAATCAACAAAAGAAAAGAAATAATTGAGGATAACTACAATTATATATCACTTTGCATATTTTTTGCTATTCTTGAAAATTAGAATCAAACTAAAGAATTTTAAATAAAAATCACTTACTGCCTAAATGAGAATAACTAACATTAAAAATCTTAGTAAATTAAATATTTTAATTCACCGAAATTCACGAAACAACTATGCCACTAAACTATGACAGTGACAAAATTAAGGCAAAAACGAAAGCTTAACAAAATTATCCAAAAATTAAGTCACAAATGAATTATACAAACAGAAAACTAATTAAAAATAACCTAGCTTTGAAGAAATATATTGGCCATGAGTTCATCGCTATTGAAGGATTTAAAAGGTCTTAAATTTGACGAAAGAACATTCAAAAAATAAACATATAAATAAAAGCAAAAGAGAATAACAAAAATTAGTAGACAAATTGTAAGAAATGAAATTTGTACCTTCACGCCTATTTGATTTTTAAAAAAAATCAAAAAAAAAAAAAACTTGGTGGGCTTAATTAATAATTAGACCAAAATACAACTATATAAATTTTAAGCCCAGTCAACCCGGGTGAGACTATGCTCTACCAGGTGTGCTACACCTGGTGGAGCTAAGCCCTTGGATCAAGGGAGGACCTACGTGATAACATGTGGATCCCACATATTTTCATGTGGGCCCTATTGATCCAAGGGCTATGCTGCACCTGAAGAAGAACTCCAGGTGCAGCATAGTCTCACCCCAGTCAACCCCCTACTAATGGTACGCTCCTGATTATGACTTATCGATATACGCTTATGAAGTTTCAACCTATAAAGTTACAAACTTATCTATAAAGTTACAAACTTACGAACCTTACACCTACGAAGTTCTGCTTACGAACCAACTGGACTTTCGCACTCCGATATACGGAAGTGTCGATGCAACCCATGCGAGTAGTACCCTAAGATGGCATGTTATTTTTTTATTGGCCATCCATGTGGGCCCAACATGTGGGACCCACAAAATTGACCAATTAAAAAATGACACGCCACTCATAAGTACTACCCGCATGGATGACCAATAAAAAAATGACACATAACCCATGAATACTACCCGTATGGGTGACATCGACATTTCCCCGATATACATAGTTGAAGTAGTTATATTTTTTTTGCTACATCCAAAAATATGTATTCAACCAAAGAATCCTTATTATCTATCCGACAAAAGGGCAGAGGATATAAAGCTAAAAAGAAGGTAAAATAATAGGGAACGAATAATAAAAGTTGAAAATGAATCGAAAGGACAGATTGTTTGCTTGTAAAATATCGTTTCGATCATCAAAATCAAATCCACTGTTTCTTCTTATTATTATTTTTTTGAAATCGTAAAAGACCATGGTAACCTTTTATTTGAAAATAACCATGGTAACCTTTTATTTTAGAATTTGTATTGAGTTTTTTCTTTCTTTCTTCGAAGCTTCGCATACGACAAAAATAAGATTATGCATCCTTGTCGTATTCATAATTTAGTTCAAATTATTAAACTAAAAATAATTATACAAAACATATCTTTCATGGGAATAGAAAGTGACGAACGAAGGAATATAATGAGCATTTTAGGTCTTAGTCTAATGGTTAAGGTTGAAGCTTTGAGAATATTTGGTCTCAGGTTTTATTCTCGCTTAATGTGAGTAGTTTTTCTAATTTATTTAGATAGATTTATAAGTTTTCTTTGTAATTTTTCTGCTCAAGACAAGCATGTCTTGAGTCCACGCTCGAATTTCGTCTGAAGTGCGGACAACTACTTTATATGATTGTAATTTGGATCAATATTATATTGCACTCTTAAAAAAAAAAGAACATTCTCACCTCATTTTTTGTATTCATGTAATCATGTTTGATTAGTCTTTGAAATCGGAATGTGCATTCCGATTTGAAAATATTTACCATAAATTTTGGATGAGAATGATCATTCTCACTTCTATTTCTAGGTTTGTATACTAAAATTTTCCATATTTAGTTTATTTAAAATAAGTAACTAATATAATAATAATAATAATAATAATAATAATAATAATAATAATGCATTATTATAACTAGCAGAAACGCACACGCTTTAACAATACAAAAATATTGTATATATAATTTATAAATTATATTTTTTAATTAATATGACTTTTTTCTCACTACTGTAACATGAGTATTTATATATATATATATAAAAAAAAGAACATGAAAAAATAGTTAGGAAAGTGGGGCAGTGAGTGATCTTTAAATTTGTCCTCTATGTATTTTTAATTTTAGTGAAAACAATAAGGATATTTTTGTATAACCATTAAAATGACTAAAACGGTTACTATATTATTCTCTTGTAATATTATATTAAATAGATGTATAGATATGAAATAATAAATAATTATATAATTATTTTATTACTATATAATGAATAATAATATTATTATTTAATATTGATGATTAGTACTATGATCTTTTTATTTTTTATTAATATTTATAAATTTATTAATAAAAATATTATGTTATTTATTTATTTATTATAAAATGTAATTATAATTACTTATTATTATGATGATAATAATTATTTTTTGTTATTATTATAATAAATAATGTTAATTATTATCAAAATATAGGTTTAAAATATATTATCATATAATAATAAAATGTTTGAATAACTATTATTTTGTTATTTATAGTTAAAAAATATTTGACTATTAAAAATAATTTAATTCCTTCCCATTTTCCTTTCTTCCCAAACCAATCATAGGAATGAATATAACTGTCATTTCAATTTTTTATCTTATTTTATTTCAAAATTTACTTCATTCTCTATTGTTTTCCAGTGTACCAATCATGTAGCTTTCAAAACCAATCCAAACAATAATCTTTTCTATTTTATTAAAGTTACTTAATCGGAATGAATCAAATTTTTTCTTCTATGATTGATAGGTATAAACATCAACAACTACGAATTGGATTAGTTTCTCCTCAACAAATAAGCGTTTGGTCCACTAAAATCCTGCCTAATGGAGAGATAGTTGGAGAAGTGACAAAATCCTATATTTTTCATTACAAAATTAATAAACCGGAAAAAATGGATTATTTTGTGAAAGAATTTTTGGGCTTATCAAAAGTGGAATTTGTGCTTGTGGAAATTATCGAGTCATCGGAGATAAAAAAGAAGACCCGAATCTTTGTGAACAATGTGGAGTCAAATTTGTTGATTCTCGGATATGAAGATATCAAATGGGCTACATCAAACTCGCATGCCCAGTAACCAATGTGTGGTATTTAAAACGTCTTCATATTGCAAATCTTTTAGATAAACCACTTAAAGAATTAGAAAGCCTAGTTTACTGCAATGTGTGAGTTGATATGTTGGTATGACCAACCTTTTTATTTTTACCTTTTAATGTATATTTAATTATCAAAATGATATTTTATTTTTGTCCAATGATAACTACTAATTTACGAAAAAACCACTTTTATAAAATTAATTTATTTATATAAAAAAACACTTTTTAAAATTATTCTATACTTTTATTTTTGGTTTTTCGTAAAAAAATCGAACTACATAAGCACGCAACGCATGCACGAGAATACTAGTAATTAACTAAAAATTGATCCAAACCATACAATTTGATTTTACGGTTTAATTCGATTTCGGAACAAAACCAAGTTCAATTTTCGGGTGCGGCATAGAGGCCAAGATATAAATGGTACCCATATCAAAAAGCCTAACCAAATAAAAAAAAATTGATAAAATTCAAGGTAAGATTACTCTCATTTTGGTTGCCCAAACAACATAATTTTCCGATCTCATAATGCCTTGCATACTGAGTAAACTGCAAGCAAAACATTTTTCCCCGACGATTTAAAAAATCAACGTCCGAACGATAAAAAAAACAGCGTTCATCCATGTACCAACACAAAAGCCAAGTTCGCTCTGGTTTTCTTCTCAGTTTTCGTCTCGTCGTCCTCTCCACTCATTCATTCCTGAAACGAAAAAAGAAAATTTTCATACGTGCAAATATGTCATTACTTGTAAATACATGCATCTGAGGAATCTGTCTGTACCAGCCTTGAGTGAATCCACAGAACTTCCTTCACGGAGGATAAGTGTTTCATACACTGATTGAATGGACTTCTTCAACGTTATCATCACCATTAGCCAACCTTGACGATCCAGTCAAGGCTTCTCCTAGAACCTGACCAGAAGCCATCTCTACCCGCGTGACAATATTGCCATTTTCACCCCTTGTGGTATCATCAAGTGATGTTTCCTGCAATGATGTAGCCAAGGCATTTTCGGGCGTAGCTACAGAAGCGTTTAACCATTTCTCCCATTCATGATGCCGCCTCACCTTGTCTCCCTGTAAAGTAAGGAGCGACAAAATGACGAAAATAAGCTGCCATGGATATGTGCAATCACCTCATAACAAAATACAAGTACCAAAAGACGATCTACGAGATAGCAAGTAGCAACTTGAGTGGTTATTCTCCACCAAAAGAAAAGAAAAGATATACGTTAAATTCATAACACGAGTTCAGCCACAATTTTACTGGACTATACTGTAAGTCATGTAATCAAGAGACGTGGATTGAAAGATACAGTTGACATAAGTAGAAACGGAATACCACACCAAAAAAAGGAAAAGGAAGAAACTAACCTGTACTTCCACGACTGTTGAGCATCTCAAGGATTCCAAAATCAGTGGGATATCCTGTGTCAAAAGATGTACCTGAAAAGCAAATCACAAGACAAAGCTTGATCTTTGAGGTGGATACGATTACTGCAAATATGAGATTCCTAAAAGTAAAACAACTAGTTCAATATCTGCTAATCACTTGGTCAGTTGCCAAACCATTGCTCAAAATTCTCACAGGCGTCGAAGAGTGGAAAATACTCCTTTTTTTCAAGTCCTGCTGAGAGATTTTTATTTCTACTGTGGATTTACCGAAACAAGAGTGGAGCAAAGGAAAAAGAGAAAAAGATTAAGATAAAAACAAAAATACAAAAAAGCATTATAAATATCAATTTCAATAAACATGCAGCTTTATGATTAGCATGACATTGCCCAAGGATTTTGGACATTTACAAGTAATCCTCATGAAGCCCAAGAATCGAGCATCAACTGGTACAAAACTAGCATGACATTGCCTAACAAAAGAAGTATCGAGTATTCCTCCATTGTCGGTTTGTCTCTGTCACCAAGTTAAATGACATTACCAGTTGCATGCAATATTTCCGCTTAAGAAGAATCAAAGTCCATCATTGAGTTAGATCAGTAAAAGATCCTTTTTTTTTTTTTTTGAAATTATCAGTAAAAGATCATTAAAATATAGTTAACTGTGAGTTTTACGACAAGGAAACGAGAAATCATAAACATCGAGGTAAATTACAAACACAGGACCAGTTGCAAGTGCAACTTACTCGGGGAAAGGAGGCTATTAAAGTAATGGGCACCCAGCCGTGATCATCCATGTTTGACTTCAGAAAATTATCAGTCATCAAATTAACATCACTGTCACATCATAATACCTCATTCAGTAAAACAAATATGGATGGGCATGCAAATAGCAAAGGAGATGAAGTGCCATCGCAAATCAGTTTTTGAGAAGTGCTGTTCCAAAGAAAATACCTGAAATAATAATCTATTTGACTAACAATCAAATTAGATAATGGATTCACGTTTGAAGCAGGATAAGGCAGAGATGGTGGTGACGGAGGAACCATGGGCATAACCCCAAAGGTCTCCGGATGCACTGTTGGAACATAAATAAAAGGAGATGCCATATCTGAAAGATCCAAAACAATTGTTACTAAGTCCAAATAGTCCAATTTTAGCATAATACTGTTCAGTATCTTACCAAAACCTATCTGACCAGGGATTAATCTCACGGCTGGTGGCACCATAAATGGGGGAGCACCAGACGGAATTGGAGATGGCATATATCCGAGTGGAGGAGGGGGCCCATAATGAGGGGAAAGACGAACATCTCTACGATCTTGATCTCGCCAGCCTCCATGATTACTATGGTATGGGCCATCTCCACGAGGGCGGGAGCCATAATTACCCCTTCTTGAAGTATTTCTCGGTGAAGAATGACCATTTCCCACATGTGAATTAGAACCTTCAACTCCTCCAACTGGTCTCGTACCTCTCACAGGAGTATTCAGTATGGGAGGAATCAGCTCATAGGGCAATCCAAAAATTGGAAAGGGTGGTGGTGGCGGCGACGGCGGTGGGGTAGATGGCCTGCCAAAATTATTTTGAGATGGTCCACTCACTGAGGGACTTCCTCCACTACCACCTCCTCCTCCACGATTCCTAGATCTTGGCCTAGTAGGAGTTGTACTATTTGCAGCAGAATTAGCATTAGCTTGTCTACGAGGAGGTGTTGATAATATAGGAGCCTGCAAGATCATTCAAACAATTAAAATTGATGGCGTTCATCAATGAAATTTTCAATACGAAAAAACAAATTCAACATTTCACTAGATAGAATAAAGTTTTATCAAGCATACACAACTATACAAGTAATACATGCCTGATCTACACCGTACCTACAAAACTTGAAAGTTAAAAAATACTTCATACACAAATATGAGAAAAATCAAATTCTATATTATGTAAGAGTTAGATCCACACAAAAAATTACTATATGCGCGTTAAAGGATCCAAATTATATTACAAAATGCGGGTTTTTCACCTTTAACGGCCTACTGTAGATTTCATTCCCAAGGCAATAAGGACGCTGACAGCATTACCCGAAATGCCTATTTTTTCATTTAACATCAGCAATGCTTATGTGATTAAAAGATCTTGACCACGGTTTAGCTCATCCACTTATCGGAGTGGACGCTTTTCAATTGAGCCATACGAACAAATGTGAGCTAAAAAAATAAGTTTGCACAAATATGTGAGGGAAATTATTAAACTTTGCATTTTCCCAAGTCAGATAGGATTGACACACATACCACACATGATACAATTAGCAATCCAATGAAAAATAAGAGAATGCATATAAGGTATCCACACACACATTCTCATACGCTAAAAAAACTCAAAATTGCAACAAAAAACAATCTTTCACCAAGAACTGAACACTGATAGAAACATATATAAGGCTGAGGCACCCAAAAGAAACAAAATGGGATTGTTTACATCAAACCCAAAATTCTCAAGGGCAATGGCAAAATATGTATGTTCTATGTATATATATCTTCACCTGAGAAGAAGAGGCTGGTAAATCAGAACCTGGTCTAACGGAATCGATCGAAGATCTCGGACCAGGCCGGGTGGATTCCGAAAGAGCAGGCCAAGAGATATCCCCACCCATAACTGAACCCACATCAACGACGCCGTTTGAGGGCATGTTCCAAGCAGGTCTCCTAGGTCCACCCGCATGGCCTTCAATGTTAGCATCAGAAATCTCGGGCTGGGCTTCGTGACCCGAGCTCTCAACCAAAGAATTACCCGAACCCAAAGGCTGCGCCGGCGGGGCTGAAGAAAACCCAGGAGCTGCGGATACGGCGGTAGCTGTGGGAGAGGACACCTGTTCCGAATTGCCCCTAACAACGGAAGACCACGCAGCCGGACGCCGGGATTCAGGGCTGTTGACTCCAACGTCGTCGGCGGTGGCGGCGGCAGTGAATGAACTATGCGAGTGATCCATCGCCATTACTTGGGCATTAACCCGAATTACAAAAAACCCAAATTGAAAAATGAATCCTTTTGCTGGAGATTTATCGAAATATACGAAACTATATCCGAATCCAGGTTTCGTGTGAAGTCCTTCCGAATACCATGAGTGCGAGTGTGTGTGTTCAGAGAATTTGATGTCGAAGATGCTACCCTACGGGGTTATGAGAACGGAGAAATTTACTAAAAAAGGCTGACTTTTTTTTTTTTTTTTTTTTTAACAATATAATCCAGGTATTAGAAAAACTTTGATACACCAAAATTTGTTTCTCAATTTGGTCTTTTCTTTTGCAAATTTTTTGAATTGATAATTCATTGTGCACTGTTTGGAAAACTTCAGTATTTAAAAATTTTTGAAAGGAAAAAAAAAAACCGTTACAATACTATGTCTTCTCATCTTTACACGTATTGAATAAATAGATTAATGTCGATTTATTCATTTACTATACACACATAACGCGTGTGTGTCAATAACTAGTTTAAGTTAATTATGATGGTTCTTCGATTCCATATGGTTAAACATAAAACACTAGTATTTTTTTTAAAAAAAACAAACACCGTCGGAAGCGGAGGGTTAGGCAGACCCCTACCTGTATATAAACATACATAATCAATACAAGGAAATCCTAATGGAGGAGTGGACTAGACCAATACCTCCTTAACAGGCTATACAATGAAAATAGTCACATCCAAACAAGTATGTTATCAGAAAAAATACAATCAAGACAACCCTAGGCACTAGTGAATACAAACAAAATATCAGTGACAACTAAGAAATCATAAGCAGAAGCCATCATGAGCAGCAAAAGGACAGCAAAATCCACGACTCAAGCTAGGCAAGAGAGTCACAATCAGATGCATAGTCACTGACCAAAAGAGGTCGCATGGAAAAAGGAGTCGCAAACGCCAACAACAAGCAGACCAAGCGCGACCGCCAACCAAAAGAACCGGATGAAAAAATAGCAAGGATATGGCGTAGAGAGCCCAAACCAAATCCTAAAACCCGAGTAGACATGAAGACTTAAAAATAAGAAGGCATGTGAATCTGCCACCGTAAAACACTAGTATGTAAATTGAGAAAACCAAAAAACTTTTAACAACAAGAGCCGTCAATTTGAGTTGGATTCATTGAGTCGTCAAATTTCACCACACGTTTCTACACGATTTAAGTGAATTGAGTTGAAAAAATTTCAACTCATTTAAAGGCGGACGAATCCGTGCGGGTCGTGGGTCTAGACGGATTTGGGTTGACCTACGGCTTTGGTAGGAAAAAAAAGAAATTTATGTTATGGATTTATGTTGATATGTATATTTTTTAACGAAAGTTATAATTTTTTTTATTAATACTCTGTTTAAATGGTACATGTGTGAAATTAATAATTAGATATTTATTGATATTTTTTATAAATATTTATGAAATGAAATAAAATTTTAAATTAATTATAATAATTCTTTATATTTTTTTAGTCGACCCACCCGACCTGCAACTCAGTTTCGATTGGGTTGGAGATTTCCTGTAGTAGTCCGAATTTTAAATTAAGTTAATCAACCGCCTAAACGTGTTTAATTTGTAAAATATGATTAAGAGATTTCTAATTGGATTAAAAGAGTTTAAAATTGTATTCGGAATGATCGGAAATGGTACCAAGGGCTTCAAGTTAGTGGACAGTTTGGAAGCTCCGAAGAGTAGTTCGGAAGCACCGAACAAGTTCGGAAGCAGCGTTGTATTTCGGATGCAGAGGGTGAGTTCGGAAGTTCCGAACTTAAGATCGTTGTCTATAAATAGGGTTCTTCTTGCCAATTCACAAGTTTCCTCTCTTGTTTCTAGTTGGTTTTGAGGTTCCTAGGCGTCATATCGAGGGCCAGGTTGTGACAAACCACTACTGGGATCGTATCAAAGTTGTGCCTTGCGTTTAGGGCAATCGTTATCAAAGTGCTAACGACGGACGCAGGTATACGTCTAGATTCTGATTAGCTTTTGTGAGTAGCTAATAGTCTAGTTAAGATTTTTAGTAAACAATAAGTGATATGATGATTATGTGCTTATAGCTAGGACTAGAGAGTCAGTGTTGTTAGGTTGCTTGAATTGCTAAATAGAGGTACAAACATACTATCTATCTTAGTTGAGTATACGTGTTCTATGTTTGCATGATTTTATATGACATGAATTTATGTACATTCATTATGTCACGGTTATTACTGCTACATGTATATTATGTTGAACCTATACTTTGATATTACCAGTAGAGGGGTTGCTCAGCCTCGAGTTATTGTGTGGATAGATCCCATGTATTTGGATTCAGTTACCTTTATCCATTTATTGTTATGGTATGCGAGTATCTCCTGATGCGAAGATCTAGTATGCTACATACCATGACGCCTATTCAATTTTTTTAAAAAAATTCACTCATTTTACCAATTCAACGATCTCATGAGTTATGGCGAAAAGGGCTGATTTTTTTTATTGTTAGCATAATTTAACAAGTGTGAATTAAACTCTTTTTTGAGCGTGCCTCTATTGTCTAACACAAAAAACTTTTATAAAACAGTCTAATTGACTAATTATATTAGACTTGTCTCTTATTTAAGTTACTCATAAAAATATTACTTTTTATATAAAAATTATTAATTGTTATCGTAGATAAGTAAAATTGATATGTCTCAAGAATAAAAATATGTGAGACTATCAAACAAAAAAACTCTTATTAAATATTTTTATAGGATCGAGCATCCTCCGCTATACCAAAAGTTATAACTGGTGGTAATGATGCAACTCAAATATTTTTAAACCGCACAGCAGCCCAAACGTCATGGTTCGATCGCACGATACAACTCAAATCTTTTTAAACCGCACAAGAGTCCAAGCGTCATAGTTCAATCGCTCAACCTAGCAGTGACAATTATTGTACCCAACAATCTCTCTCCCAATAATTGAACTACTTCAATAAATGAAAATCGAACTCATGACCTTGACTTTCATACCAATTATAAGACCAAACACTTGCTGATTTACTATAGTTTTTGATAATAGTCAAGTCAAATCTTTTTAAACCGCACAGCAGCCAAACGCAGGAGTGTTCATTCGAACTGAACCGAATTTCACCGAAAATCCGAATCGAAAATCGAACCGAATTTCACGGTTCGGTTCAGTTAGAAACCGAAATATTTTCAGTTTTTTCGGTTCGGTTTTCGGTTTAACCGAATTTATATTTATTTTATTTATTTATTTAATTTATATTTATTTATTTATAAAAAATAAAAAATGAATTAAAATTTTAAAAAAACAATTAAAAAGTCAAAAACCGATTTTCGGTTGGGTACGGTGAACCAAGCGAAAAAAACCAAACAAAACGAAAACCGAAAATCCGAAAACTGAAAATCGAATTTTTGATTTCGGCTCGGTTCGAGCTAGTAACCAAACCATAGACACCCCTATCCAAACGTCATGGTTCAATCGCTCAACCTAGCAAGAACAATTATTACACTGATGACCCAACAATTTCTCTCTTTTTGTTTTTGAACTTGTCGAAATGTTATTTAAATAGCTATATTCACTGTTAAATAATATATGTGAATAACAAAATATAATCGAATAGCAAATTTATTTTTTTTGGAAAGGCAATAACAAAATTATTTTGAGATGCTAAAAGTAGTTTTTTTATTATTATTTATATTTATTTAAAAACGATGCAAAAAGTGGCGATGATCTTGTTGATGTGTAAACATATTTTTACACCTGTCAAAAAATGAAACAGATTTTTACAAAATAAGATAAGATTATAATAGAATAATGATGATTTTATTTTTAAAAAATAAATATTAATTTTTAAAAACATTTTCAAACAATAAGTTGTAAAGGACAGTCGTACGGAATGGCCCCCCACATAGGTGTCCGCCATATGCCCTGAACATCCAATCTGTATAGGAAATAAAATACATCACCAAAATCAGCAAATGATGAGAATGGAGATGTCAAGAATCAAAAATAGAGAGGATAAACTGGATATCGGTCACAGGGACCAACTTGATCGGAACATTAAGGCTGAAAATTGAGTAGATTCATCCATCACATACATCAGAGCTGGCTGTACTTTAAATCTTTTACCAAAGTTCAAGTTCAAATATGTTTCAACCTGGAAATGATCCCAACTTCTCCGGCCTTGTAGCGACCCTCCCAAAGTCAAGCCCCACCCGAATTCATCTTCAGGGTTATCACACATTGTCACTGCCCATTGGAAATATCCGGGGTCTGAGTTTTTGGTCTCGATCCAGCCTCCAATTCTCGTGTTCTCATCAAGTTCTGAGTTAACCATCAAAGCAATAGATCCATCCGAGATGCGTCCTTCCTGACTTGTAGGACTATCTTCCACCGTGGATATGTCTGAAATTCTATTCCGTTTGAATGCGCTGATTGGGAAAGCCAATGCACCGAGATTAGTCCTTTGACTCGATGACCTAGACACTTGGTGCCTGCCCAGAAGGGAGAGCTTTGTGCTTCTAGAGAGTTGCCAAGCAACTTGACCAAAAGTGCTCAAGGAAAGTGTAATTCCAGCAGGATGAAGTTGTGTTCGTAGACCAGAAACAAACTGAGCCAATGAGGCGACAACATTTGACTTTCTCACCGTTATGCCAATGGCACTGTCACTATGTTGATTCAGAAGAGGAGGACCAAATTCAGAATAATCAGTAAGGGCCCTTTCCTGCATAAAGAAAAATAACTTCAAAAATTTCACTCGGAGATCACCTAATTCATTAGATTATGCATAACATGAAAATGAGTGATATGTGGCAAGTGTTAAAGGATGCCGAGTTATAAAACATTACCCGATGAGAATCTGTTGCAACTTCAACGTCTCTACATTGTGCACCCATTGGAATTGCAACTGCAGAGAACCAATCCCTAAAATGTGCTCCATAGAAAACTTTAGTAAGTGAAAGTGGCCCACCAAAAGAATCACCTTGCCCTTTTTCACTCGCCGTAAACTCAGCCAGAAATATATCTTTCTCCCGAACAGCAGTTTCAAATGTAAATCTTGCATCAATACCCGTCCTAATGCCCGATCTTTGTAATATATCACATTTATGTTCGTCATCAACTCCATCCATAATGAAGAATCCGCCCAACACATCCACCTTTCCTCTCACATGTGTACTCGCTTCCTGAAACGGATTTCCCTTGGAAGATTTATTGAAAGTTAGGATCCGTTCCACCTTGTCTTGCCTGTCCCTGAGCTTCATGATATCCGAAAAAGCTTCTCGTTGTAACCGCTTCAGGATTTCAATCTGTAAACACATCATTAGAACGGCTGTAAGGCCCCATCGTATAGCTTGATTCCATATGTATTGAAACAAGAAGTGCAGAACCTGAATGCTACGTTTGCCAGTGCACTTGAGAGACATTTTTTTTTTACATGAAACTCTTTTCTAGGATTACATGATATGGACGTCTGCATTTAAGCTCCATTATTGCAGTTGCTGAATCATCACTAAAGTGAAAAATGTGTCGCAGTCAAGTAATACCTATTATGACACACCAAAAACTGATTCGATCCTTCCGCACTCAAACTCAATTCAAATTTACATCCAGGAGCAACGACTTAAATACCAGTTTCTAATCAAAACACGATAACCAGAGAAAAATATGAACTCCCGAAAAATCTTTAAGCACACCGTATCACACACAATAAACAAATAAAATTTCAGAAATTAGATAACATAAACCATCATCTGAACAAGAAATCAAAATATAAACTGCAAAATATGCAGAAGAAGAAGGGGAAAAAAAAAAAAGGATTACCGGACTTCGGTGGTCAGAATCCTTTCGCCTACAGAGGAGACTGAGAGCAAAACATTGCGTAGATTTCGTGAATTCCTTCAGCTTATCAACCACTGTGGCAACTGGGTCCATTTTCAAGTTCCAAATCCTTCGCCAAGTTTACATCTGAATCGTAATTGTAGAATATACAAGCTTGAAATCCAGAACGAGCTCTCAGTTTCCCAAATGGTTGCCACCGAAACCTAATAATTAACGTTTTTTCACCAATTTATTTATTTATTATTTTATAAAAAAAGAGAAAAAAAAGGATTTTTTTTTTTTTTTTTTTTTGAAACAAAATGATTCCTTTCATTAACACTGGCAAGTGGTAAGTAGAAATTCAAATTTTATGAAATTGTTTTTCTACCATATCATTTTTTTTTATTATCTTAAGGTAATTTTTCGTAGTTCATATTTTGAGTTACAGACCACCAAAAAAAAAACCGTGAACTTTAATTACTAAAAGATTATGGGATTTTAATTTTATGAGGAATATCAAATTTGACGCATTTGAAATTTTTAAAAATACGAAAAAATAATTCAATTGATTTTGGATCTAATTCAATTGGTTTTGGAACTAATGATGATGGAGTATTTCACGCGGTGGAATACTATTTGAATTATCGTTCGGATTTGATTTGTGTTTCGGAAGATGAATGTCTATTTTTCTATACATTTTCCAAGATATTAGAAATACTCTTAATAACCGGTTTACATATTTTTAAAAACTAGTTAATAGCAAAAAGCTCAAATTTAAAAAGGGTATAATAGTAAAAGAGGAAAAGCTTACTAAATATAGTATATGCCTATATATTTGAAACAAAAAAAAACGTGAATTATATAATCGAGACGAAGAAAATATAAATCAACACGTTTCTCAAAATATGAGAGCTTGTTGCCTAAATTTTGTTCAAGTAAATTTTAACCTTGGATCGAGTGTAGCATTCATTCCCAAAATACGAATTTGATGCAACGAGCTGGTATATTATGTCATTCACTAATCTAAATGAATCAGAGTTAAATTATTTTTAATGGAGACCGTGATTTAGATAAGAGTTTTGATCAAATAAGTTTTTCACCTTCACTTTGAATTTAGTGTAGCATCCACTCTCATAATAGAGTTTTGACCCAACGCCGACGGGAATTATTTAACTAAATAACATTTGTTTGACAATAATTTTGAAATATAATCTTTTCAATTTTTTTTTTTGTTTTGTTTTTGTATTTTCATTATTATTTTGATTCCAATATAATAGAGTTAAAATTTGAATATAAATATATATAATTTTATCACATTCGAACAAAATTTTTGAATCATTTTTTTTAAAAAAAATTGATGAGAAAAATATGTTGAATAAATATATTTTAAAAATAAAATAAAATTTTAATTTAACATCAACATAAACTTTTTGAATATTCTTAGAAAACAATTTCGATAAAAAAAATTATTTTGATAAATACATTTTTAAAAAATTAAAAAAAATTTAAAGTTTAAACCTTCATGGGCCATTTTCATATTATTAAATTAATAACTGTTTTGATTCCAAAAATATACTAAATAGATATTTAAAGAAAATAATGAACGGATTTTGTTGAAACATAGAAACAAATATTTTAGAATCTCATAAAAATAGCAAGATTTAAATGCATGTCAAATAATTTCTAATTAGCACAAAATTGACAAGTATTTAAGTTTAATTGGTATAGCAGAGAACCAATAACGTAGCATATTGTGTCGTAGACTCGTAGAGGATCTTGACTGCTTATGGGCCTAACCCGTCAAACTAACCCATAGAACACTCACAAGCCCAACGGGCCCAAGTAAAAACCCGAAAATCGCGTTCTATCCACGCCTATTTATAACCCTAACCCTACACTCAATCTCTCTTTTCGATCGTCCTCCGGGGTAGATTCTTCGTCTGTCGGCAGATTTCGTGTTTTCCGATTCTCATTCGCACAATTAATTCGGGAATATCTTTCCTGGATCTAAGACCGATCCGTTGTTCAGCCATTAAACAGTAGGATTTCTGTATTCTCTTCAAATCTTCGATTCGATCTCGTAGGTATGTCTCGGTGCTTCCCCTACCCGCCACCTGGGTATACACTGAGAAGATCCAGCGAAGATGCCTTGATCGAATCGATTAAGGTTTGTTGAATGGAGAGTCCTGATTGAATTATGCATGAGCATGATCGATGTTAATGTTGACGGGTCTCTCTGTGTTGTTCTTTATGTATGGGATGCTGTGGTCAATGTGTATATTTCAAAGAAAAAGATACTGGCGTCGAGCGTGTACTGATTGATATTGGGGTTTTTGCTAACTACAAGTGTTCATGTAAAAAATCAAACTTGAAGCCAGTAACTAATTTTATGCATGACTATGATTCCGACATCCGTGTTGTGGTTTTTTGAGAACATTATGTATCTTACTTTAACAGAACATTACGAGGAGAGTTTCGAATCAAGAATTGACGTTATGGAATGGGTTTGGCGATGGATTTGTTTTGAGATTCTTGTTGTTAATAACTGACTCCATTAAGCTATTTTATGAGCTTTTGGAGGTGGAGTTGGCCTATCTTGGCATCGTTTCTTATTGTGATTTGTAGTAAGCAAGATGATGAGATATCTTGGAGAGAACTATTCTAGTGGTTTTCAGGTTCTAGGAGAGCACTAAGGCGAGTCCGGGGGCCGGGGTAACCTATGCTCGACCATTGAACTGTGCAAAACATATGTTCATTAGATTTCAAATAAATGTAAAAGCCTTAACTTTTGATTTCACTTAAAATTCATAATCGTTTTACCAGGCACATACTTAAATGTACCTTGAACCTTGAAATAAGTGTGCCAATATATGAGTTTTTCTATTCTACACCATTAAAACGATGTGATTCAAATATGAGAGACCCATATGGTATAATGATGTTGGATGTGGTGAGAATTATTGTGGTGGAGGGTAGACTAACTCCTAAGATACGAGGTGGAGGATAGTTAACTCCCAAGATACATGCTTAATTGTCAAGGTGTGCCCCTCATTGAAGGGCTGCACCTGGCCACCCTAGGTGCCGCAAGAGCTGAGCTTTTGTGTGTCTGTATTGCCATGTTGCTATGTTAAGTGGTGCAATATCAATCTTTTCGTATATGGCTTTTGTCAAGAAAATCCATTTGATGCACAAGGCTTCTTGAACATTATGGTAGCACCGAAGAATGTCCACAACTTGCAGAAGGATATTGTCTTTGGAGAGTGCCTTGAGAGTTTTCCTTAGTGCAGCAGAGCTTGTGCTTTGTTCAACATGTGTTATTTGGTGTGAGATTCTGTGAGTTGTGCTATAATTGATAGTTTTTCTCCGAATTGTTCATACTTATTTGGTCTTTGTATTATCACGAGTGATCTAAGATTTGAAGGGTTCGATAAATAGTAGTAATTTTTCTTTTCAAAACTGAAAATAGCTTATTGATAACTATATATTTCTGTTGTTTACTGTGTAAATATGCATGTTTCATAAGTTACATTGGCAATCATTTTTTAATTTTATTTAAAGCAAATACAACTATTTTAAAATGATACTAATGGTGTTCATTGAGTGATGTTCATTTTTGGAAAAGTGTTGTGCAATCTCAGCGTTGAGTTATTGACCATGCCACTTAGATGGTCATCTGAGTGGCTAGGCTTAAATATGAATGATCTATGTTTGGAGTGCACTATTCATGCTCTGAGGTCTCTGTTCGTTTCCTTGGCAATGTCATCAACCCTAAAATTGCTATTTTGGTGCTCCAAAGCTCCAAAAAGAAAAGAAGAAAGCCAAGGAACAAAGGAAGGAAAGGAGAAAAGAGAGAAAAGAGAGAAGAAAAGAGAACGATGAGAAAAGGAAAGAGAGGAAGGATAAGGCAAATCAGAGCTCTGATAAGCATGACATCTCAAAGGGACAAAATGACAAGAATATTTGGGCAAATAGCGATCATTTGGAAAAAAGTGGCCTCACTGAGGAACATGAACAGCCTATTTGTTTGCGCATTCCTAGCACTTCCTCGGATAGCACTGAAAATAGCACCCAAAGGAAGAGAGACTTCTCCCTCGTTGGTGGCAGGCATGGCCATGGTAACTTCTTTTTTATCCACTTAACTAATTTCCCATATTCTGTTGGTGATCATTTATTATCTTTTATATGGTGCTTAGTTTGCCTCATTGACGTAACACAGGCAATATTATCAGAATACGGATGGCCTCAAAGAAACAGAATTCGTCTACTTCGTCGATTGATGAGCATGTCTGCTCTACATCTGGGAGGACCGACGTTCCTGCCCAGAATAAAGATGAAATTTGCGGCAAAAGCAAGCAAGAAGCCATTTACATCCCGACTGAGGAGACCAGGAAATTTGGTCAGGGTTTTACTGCTGGAACTGAAAAGGAGCTTGTCTGTTTAATTTCTAAGAATGATACTGGCCCTCCTTGCATAACTGGAATTTCACCTTTGCCTGATGCTGTTAGGTCCTCTATCCAAAGACGGGAATTAAAGTATAACAAGTTAATCGAGACGTGGCTTCCGCCACAGCTCGAGGATACATGTCTTGACACAGATGATCTAGATTGGCTCTTCGGTGGCAAGAATCAAGGCATCCGGACTGAGAAAAGGCTGAAATCCGAATGTGATAACATGTCCTGCTCGAGCAGCTCGACATTGTGGCAACCTCATGCTCGCCTCTTGCCTGAAGTTGGCGTTCATGCCTTGCCTTTTACGGTTCCATTTGCCTGAGTAGTTTTCTTGTTTCCTCTCCTAAATCATTGAGCTTAGATTGTTTTTGTTAGCGTCAGCTAGGAGCAGATAACATGCTAGGAGAAAGGTGTTGTCAAATTACATTAGTTTGTGACCCTACGTGTCCCTTATATTTTTATAAGAAAAAAAATTGATTATTGGCTTTTGAGTTAAAAGTCAGATTTGCGGCTTTCTTAATTCAGATTCTGCCCAATTCAAAATCCAAAAGCTGGTGATTGTGATTTTTGTAGAAGTGTCGTACGAGTATCATTTATATCGAACATTACTTATTTATTTTTAGTTTTTGTTTTTGTTTTCAAACACTTATGGATTGTGATTAGTTGGGTGGTTATTTTAGGTCCCATCGAGTTATTTGTGGGCTCTACGAAATGAACATCTATATCTATAAATCATGGCTTAATCCAATGTACCAAACACAGCCTAAAAACATTAACCGACATTAACCAAACCTACAAGTATTTAGCAGACATTTTGCATCAAATTGTTGTTTATGTTTTTCATTTGCAAAATAACTATTCGATATAATGTGTTTACCCATATTTATATTTTGTGTTATTCGAGAATAAACTTATGTTAATTGGTTCATGGTTAGAAAAAAATTATTATATACCTCATTTATTTCGAGGTTAGAAAAAAGTATTATTTATATCTCATTTATTTTATAGATAATCATGACTAATTAAATTAATTTATTATAAATAAACCCCATATACACTACAAGAAGATATAATATCTATATTTGTATAGTATATTACACACGCAATACATGTATATTGATAGCTTGACAGTTCAGTAGCTTGGCGATATGGACAAATCCTATGTAACAATTCAATAGTGAAATTTAATTTGTTTTTTTTGAAAAATCAAATTTAAATTTAAAAATTTTGAAAAGTGATGAACGATGGTTGATTAAATGTTATTTGGTATATTATGATTATTAAATTCTTACATATGACTGATTCAATATTATTTAGGATATTTGATTATCCGGTTTTTATTTATAGACATCACTCTTTTTTCTGATTATGTTACTTAATTTGATGAAATTTTATTTTATTGGTTTATGAGTACTGCATAATGTGTCTTCAAACCAACATGCCGGTTTAAAATGATGGCATATAGTATGAATTTTTTCATATACTGTTTTATTTCCGTGGTCCTTATTGCTATCTTTTTGGGAAATACTGCTGGTTGGGTGAGATTTCAGACTTAGAATAGCATCTTAAATCTTATAATTTATTTACTCATTGTCCAAAAAAGTGCTCTTAACGTACTTGAAAAAATAGGCAAAAGAAGACTTTTTTTATTATATACCAAATGTCATTCTAACAACTTTCATTTCCTATTTTTATGTCAACTCTTTACTAATTGAATTTTTCATTACTTGGTTATGTGCGTCCCCAATTTAAGATTATATTTTTCAGTGTGCCAAGTTAAAATCTTAGAACTAATTTCTGCACAATTTCACACGGCATACTGTTTCCTCCACAATACAATCATTATCTTTATGCTTCAAATTTTTGCCATAAAGTTTCATATAATTTCTTATATTTGTGCAATTATGTATATTTTGAATTATTTTTTTAGTTTACTTTTGTACTACAGGCGTTCATACTATTGAATTTAATTATATTTGTGCAATTATATTTTATTACTAACGATGATTTTTAATATGATTTCTTATATTTGTGCAATTTTATTTTATTAAATTTTTGGCTTCAACATAGGATTTTATAATCTTATTTATAAATCTCATTCAATGTTAATTACGACAAATTTTTGCCTTTAACAGATGATGGGATGAATAATTTACATAAACTTTGAAAAGTTTTATTTTGATTAATGTTCTTTTACTCTCTAAGCTTTTATGCATATGGTTCCTCAAACGGATAATTTGTGGCTTGCTTAAATTTTATCACTAAGAGTGACACTATACTAGATAATTTACTTTGGTTTTATGTAAACTCTTTACCAATTGAATATTTTTGTACTTGGTTATGTGCGTCGCCGTAAATTTTTTTATAACGTGGAAATCCGTAGCTGTTACATTTAGGTGTGTATCGAATAAATCCCGAATTAAAGCAATACAATTTTTTTCATTTATTGATGAAAAATTGATTGTTAGAACTTGCCATCACTATAATTAAGAAAACTCAAGCGTCTACTACTGATTAATTTTCAATCAATATTAAGAGTGTAAAACTTTTTCAAAAGCCAATTTCTATGCCAACACACATCATTTACTCCATGTCTATATTGTGTTATTAATTTATTATTGTATTGTTGTTGAAGTAGATTTTAAGGGTTATGTTATGTGATTAATATAATTAAAATTAGTAATTGTGATTATTTCAATAATTACTTAAAATACAAATAAACTTGATTTATATTTTAGTAAAATAATATATAATATTAGAAGTGATTTATTTAACATGAGCTTTACCATTTTTTTTAGATTTAACATCAATTTGTATAATATTTCATAAGCCAAGAATTATCTAATATTATATTATGAGGAAGGTTGAAAATATACAATATATATATTTTTATTTTAAGAAATGTGTTAGTTAAAAATAATTGCATATTGAAATTTTGTAACTTTGATCTTGATTTCTCTTAAATTTAACATAGTATTATTTAAATACATTGACTAAGATAACATTTTTATAGACCGATTTAGAACAAAATGTATATCCAAACTTATAAAGCTAATCTAGACATGGATACAAACTACAAAGTTTATTTATTTAGCAAATATATAAAAATATTAGCATTTGTATATGACTCAAATGGTTTAGAATGAAGATTCAAAAAAAAATTTAGAATGATCATAGGACTCAAAAAAATAAACATAAAAAATTTGTATTACGACTCATATATCTATCTATTCAATACTTAGATGCATTTCTGAGAAAGGAGATAAATAATTGCACGAGGTGAAAATAAAACAGATGGAAGAACTTACAAAATAAGGTTTGGTATTTTCTTTTCTGTATCTTTGCGGTAGATGATGTCAACCTTCAACCTCTTCATTCTTACATCAAAAATTTTTGCAAAATGACCCAATCACAAAAGAAATATAAAGACGGAACAAAAATAAATTTTTTTAACCAAAATCTAACCATCACTTTTTTAATGATTGCAAATACTCCTTTAATTGTTTAGATTAATTGGGACATTACACATGTCTGGTGTAGAGAAATTTTTTTTACATCAAAATTAAAGAAAATTTATAATTCGATGAGTTGTAAATTACTTTTGTTGAGTGATGATCCGATCGAGAATTGTTTATAATCAAATTTGCTAATTATTGAAAATTTAGAGAGTGTTTGCAATCATTAAAACAAATAATTGTTAGAATTTGGCTTAAAAATCACGTTTGTGTGTTTTTTAAACCCAAGTCACATGTTAATTTATGTTTAACTTAATTAAAATCCAAAAGCTAGACATATGGTGATTATGATTCTCCAAAAATGATTTTAATAAAAAGTTCAATGTTAAAATCACTATAATCATTTATTTATCAAACACTACACAACTTTCTTTTGTAGACTTTCACATTTGTTTTCAAACACTATCAACTTTTGATTTTTCTTAGCTTTTTTATAATTTATAAATTTAATCACTTTTATAAAAAACATAATCTTTTGCAAACACTTCCTTAATCTTGACATGTGTAGGTCAAATATCTTGACACTATTTTATAATAGTTATTATATTTGGATATTAAATGTTGAAATATAAATAAAGCCAATAATATATGACCATTTGGGTATTGGTTCTTAACGTAGGAACAAAAACTACCAGGATCGGAGTGTTATTTGTACTCCATAATTTGTTAACGAATCTCCAACTTATCATTTTATCTAGTTATTTGTCAACATTATCCTTTCTTAATTTGAGTTAATTTTCAAAACTTACTATCTACTTTTTTACATTAACTACTATAATAACTATATCATAATACTTAATTGTATTTCTTTTATCTTATATAATAATATAATTATTTAATTATTATAATTTAAAATACACGATAAATTTTGGTATGCCACATAAATTTTAATTTATTTTTTGAACAAATTTAAATTTGTATTTTGTTTGTTTCGTAGATTACTTAGTTATACTAAACATTTTTTTATTTTAATTATTTTGATTTTATTTTTAAAAAAATTGAAATATGTCGAATATATAATATTGTAAAATAAATATTTAGGTTATAATTATTTTAAATATTTAATTTTCCTATTTTGATTGTTGGAATTATATTTTTTAATAAATAATAAAAAAAATTTGAAAAAAATAAATAATAAATTTTTTTGACAACAATAAACAATAAATTCTAAAGAGTTATTTCGCCTTTTTTTTTTAAAACAGTTTGTTTCAAACATGGATATATTTTGTTTAGTCGAAAAACAACTTACATCGCATACATTTAAACATATTAAAACTCCAATTTAATTAAAAATTAGAAAATTTATAACACATTTAAATTTTTTTAGAAAAAACATTATTATATGTTTGTAAATAATATAATATAAATATATATTTTATTGTTGCGTAAGATTATTAAAGTTTTATGAAATCAAAATTTTACACATCTGCAAAAAACAAAGAAGTTACCAAAATGTTATTACCTCGAGATAAATTTTTTGCTATTTTATATTTTAATTTTATATAATAAAAAATATGACAAATTTTTAAAAATATTAAATATTTAGTTGTTTTTTAAATAAAATTTTTAGCAGTTAATGTAAAAAAAAAGTTTTAGATTTTGTAAGATAAATCAAGATTTTATAAAATAAAAAATATTTAGAAGGGTAAAGTTGTCTAGCAATTGATTAATTTTTATGTAGTGGAGTGTTATTAACACTTTTTGGAGTATAAATAACACTACTTCCCAAAAAATATATATCTTAATTGTAATCTATATTAACTAAAATGTACCCAACATTAATACTTCTTTTTCATCATGTAAATATCATCCTTTATAGCAAATTTTCATATATTTTTTGAACTACGTTACAAAGCTAAGCTATTAAAACTAACAAATTTTAATGATTATGAAATCATAAAAAAATCGAGTAATATGATAAAATGAATCACTGTGAGCTCAAAAAAGTGTTTACCTAAACAAAAGATGTTATATTAATTGCATTAGAGGTAACAACGAAGTCGCAAACTAGCATTATTAAAATATGTAATCAGTAATAACAAAATTCACATTCACAATTAATATGTGTGTTTGTTTGTTATAAAAGAGAGATTCAACACAATATTATAATGTTCTAGAGCTTTAATTTAAACAAAACAATCATAAATTTGATATATTTTAAACTATACAAATGGTTGAAATACATGATGACATGCTATCATCATCATTGAAACATTTGAGGAATATATAACTGTGTGCCTCAAATTAAAGCAAATGTAACAAAAATAAAACAACCAAAAAATAAAAAAATAAAAAATAAAAGAAATTATAGCATTATCAAAATGAAAAATTAGTTAAAAAATCTCACACACACAAACAAAAGAAGAAAATAACACAAGGTGAGCACATCATTGATGATCAAGAAAGTAAAAAAACTGAGATTGAATATGATTATATATATATATGTATGTATGTATATATATTTGTTATCTCAGTCCCACCAAAGACCTGAACAAATTTCAATTCAAAAAAAATATATATATCTATTATCTATTCTTCTATTATTATTATTATTATTATTATTATTACTATTATAAATATATGAGTTCCAATTGTGAATTTTCTAATTTGCCCTTATTTATCTTACATAATATTAATTAAATATTTTTATCATTTCCAATGTATTTTTTGGTTTTTCCTTTCATTTTTTAGATTAGTCTAGAATAAATAATTTTTTTTAATTGTTAACATTTAATTCATGTCTTAAATTAAAAAAATTTATTAATTATTAATTAATTAATAATTAATTATCTTACATAATATTAATTAAATATTTTTGTCATTTTCAATGTATTTTTTGGTTTTTACTTTCATTTTCTAGATTAGTCTAGAGTAATTAATTTTTTTTATTAATTGTTAACATTTAATTCATGTCTTAAATTAAAATAATTAATTAATTAATAATTAAGTAATTAAATAATTAAATAAAATTATAAATATATGAGTTCCAATTGTTGTAACGCCAGAAATTATTTAATTTTGATCCAAGAATATTTAATTTGGGAATATTTGGAGTTTTGATTTAAATTCTAATATTCTTAAATTATTTAGGATTGAAATTGAATGAAATGAGAAGTTGAGGACTGAATTGCAATTTTTGAATAGTTGAGGGGCTAAAATGCAAATAGTTTGGACACTTGTGATTTTTAAACTTATTCACGTGTATTCCATCAGATTTCTATCAGAAAGGTAAAGGAAGGAACCGAGTGAGAGCAAAAGAATTTCCAAGTTCAATCTTCATTTTCTAATTGAGATATCTTGAGTTCCGGATATCCGATTTCGATTCCGAAAGATGTTCTGGAATTCTCGCAACGAAACCTTCGATTTGATGTAAGTTTTCTCTTAGTTCATCAAGGTTTGAGAATTCGAAATGGACAGAGATCAGACTTGTGTTTGAATTATTGTTGATGAGCTTCTATCTTTTGTAATATTGAAGTTGGGTTGAGGATTGATTGTTGTATCATGTTCTTATGATTTCCCAGCTATGATTTGATCTATATACCTGTTGATATATTGGTTTCGAAGCTTCAACAGCTGATATGTATGTTAGAAATGTTATAGATGTGTTCGGAATCGCCGAGTTATACCGATATGCCGTCGAACTCATGATTTGAAGTGATTTGCTATTGTTCTTGGACTAAGAAGTTGCTGAATTATTAGCTGATGATTTCTTGCTTGTTATGCTGTGATTTCAGTGTGTAAACAGGGCATTTCAACTCATTGATCTTGACTCCGAAACCGATACAAGAACGCACAAGGTTGGTAGCGTTTTGCTTTGACGTTTGGGTTGAAACTTGAGCAGATTTTGAGATAGGTTTGGTGGTTAACTTGTACAGATTTGGACAAGCTAAAAGACATCCTAAACATCACATTTGAAAGGTAAAAGTGGACTACTATTTGATTGGGATTACAACTCGAGATGGTTTGTATCGAGTTCCCCTAAATCACATACTTGTTTGCTTAATTTCTCTTATGTGCTTTTCTTTGAGTTGTTGAATAAGTCTTGATGTTAATGAATGTGATTTGAATGATATATATCGCATTCATCTTGTAAGACTTGTTCTTTGATTTCGAAATGAACGAAAACATTCGAATAGACGATTTGAGGGATTGTATATGTATGGCTTGGGTGATTGTTTAGTCTAGCGTCTGATTTACATATATAATGGCTTCAAAGTCTAGAGAAGTGAGATAAGTAGCCCCACCTCGATCGGAAGAGTCGGTGGATTAGTTATGATATCTACTTCTCGGGATCCCAATTGACGAGATAAGAGATGAACCTTGTTTTAAAAACATGCATTGAAGTTATGTTCCTTATATCATGATCTTGATATATATTTGTTATGCATGTTTAGTTGCTTTTACTGGGAAATCTATTTCTCACCGGAGTTATCCGGCTATTGTTTTGTTGTATGTGTCATTGCAATAGGAGGGAGTGGAACCGGGCAAAAGCGAACGTGAAGAACAAGAGATAAGAAGATAGCGTGATGATCCGAGTCTAGATGGTTGTGTGAGCTGTCATGATGTTGTTGAGTGTCTTAAACATGAGCATGTTAGAGCTACTTGTTCCAAGACTTCTTGATGATTAAGTTATGGTCTTGTGATGAATATATGATTTGAAATGATATGTAAATCCTTGAGACAGTATAATGTAGTTTGATCTTGAATGTATAATATTGCTCCTTGTATGTTTATGAGCTTTTATTGTTATGATTTTAAAGTCTTGTGATGATCCCTTCCCATCAATTATATCATGTTGGAATGCATGTTAGATGTGGCTATGGAATAAATCATGCATGACCTGAAGCTAGATGAAAATACTTGAATGATCTTAGTTTGACAGCAAAATGCAGTTTCTGTTCTGCTTTTGAACCTGTGCTCGCTCGATCGGGCAATTCTTACCGATCGAGCGAGGATGTTAAATCAGGAACAGAACACTGGAGGGAAGTAGCTCGCTCGATCGCTCATTTGTTGCAGATCGAGCGAGGCCACCACTCGCTGCACCCGAGATTTTGAGCATTGTGCTCGCTCGATCGGTAGATTTTTACCGATCGAGCGAGGTACTCTGCTTTTAAAAAAAAAAAGTTTTTATTTTTTTAGACATTGATTATTGTCTATTCTTTTTGTTGATTTGATTTTTGAGAGATTAGAACTCGGGTCGTCACAACAGGTGGTATCAGAGCAAGAGAATTCTGGACTTAGATAGACTGTGAGTGGGGTAGATCTTGTCTTCTGCCTTCCTTATTTATGGATTCATGCTATGATTTAATTACATGATTGAATTACATGTTGTAAATGCTAGCATGATTTACTTTCAATTCTTTATTACAAGATGTTGTATTTATTTTATTTGAAAGTATGATTACGATGATTAAGATGCATGCTTACTGGATTATCGAAAATGATTAGAGGCATGTATTCTGATGATTTATGACATGCTACCTGATTATCTGAATTGATTGGAAGCATGTTTTATCTGAAGACTGTGATTATTTATTTAAGATTGAATCAGAACCGAGTCTTGATCAGAGGTAAGATGATCAGAGGAGGACTGAGATTGATTTGAGGATTATGGTGTCCTAACCATTTTGATAATCAGATATGTCTCGAAGACCAGGACGACCTCCTCTTAGACCACGAGCTCTTACTTCGATGCCAGAACAGACAGTTCCTATACATCTGCCAGAACAGACAGTGGTAACACCGATTGTGCCTCAAGCTACAGTCCCGAGTAATGAACAGGGAAGCACTTCAAGAGACATGACCGATATGACTGCGACTCCAATGGAAACATTATTGAAAAGATTTCAATCCTACAAGCCGCCAACCCTGAAAGGTACCGAGAATGCAGTTGAATGTGAAGGATGGCTTGATGATATGGAGATGTTATTTGATTCACTTGATTACGATGATGAGCGGAGAGTCAGACTTATTGGTCATCAGTTGCATGAAGTTGCAAAAAGCTGGTGGTTCACAACAAATAAATCTCTGGAGCGTAGAGGAACTGTTCTGACCTGGAATGTCTTAAAAACTGAGTTTTACCAACGCTTCTTTCCAGTGTCTTATCGTAAAGACAAGGGTGCCGAATTTGCTAATCTGAGGCAGGGAAACTTAAATATTGAAGACTATGTTGCAAAATTCACGACATTGCTACGTTTTGCTCCACATGTTGCAGATAGTGACGAGGCTATGGCTGATCAGTTCATTAATGGACTGAATCCTGATGTTTTTACATTGGTAAACACAAGGCGACCGAATAATTTTGCTGATGCCTTGAACAGTGCCAAAGGAGCGGAAGCTGGCTTGATACAGCAGCGAGGAGCTTCGTATGTTGCTCAGCCTCCGAGACAGTCACAACCTTCAGCTCCAACTCCGCAACAGTCTTCTCAATTTGAAAGTGGTGGCAGTAGCAGTAGTAAGAAAGGATATTTGCAGGCTCGAGGAAAACAGTTTAAGAAGTCAGGAAGCAGTTCTTCGAGTTCCAGTGGCACGAAACCAAAGTCTGGGGTGTTCTGTAACAATTGTGGTGGAGGACATCCAACCGATCAGTGTCGAGGTGTATCTGGGAGGTGCCATATATGCCATCAGACTGGCCATTTTGCGAGGGTGTGTCCTCAGAGAGGTTCTGGACAGGCACGAGGTGCAGAGTCATCATGATCAGTGGCTCAAACCGCAAGACAAGCCTCCTCTGTCCATTCCTTTCAACCGTCACCTCCACAGCAAAAACCAAGGCCAGGAGGAAGTCAGACAGGTAGTCAACCTCAAAGACAGCAGGCTCATGTCTTTTCATTGACGGAGGAACAGGCACAGGGAGCACCAGACGATGTGATTGCAGGTAACTGTTCTCTTTATGGTTATCCTGCATATGTATTGATAGATACAGGTGCATCCCATACGTTTATCTCTGCCCAATTTGTTTCATTGCATTCTTTGCCTGTTGAAACATTACCTGTTGTAGTATCCGTTTCTTCTCCTTTGGGGAGGGGTCTTATATCGATGCAAACAGTTAAGAATTGTGTACTACAGTATGATGGTAATGAGATTGAGATAGATTGTTTTGTACTTGGTATGTCTGATTTTGACTGTATTATTGGGATTGATATGCTGAATAAGTACAGAACTACCGTAGACTGTTTCCAAAAGATCGTGAGATTCAAACCTGAGATGGCTGAAGAATGGAAATTCTATGGTAAGGGTTCACGTGCTAAGATTCCTCTTATTTCTGTATTAGCTATGACCCGACTTTTGCAGAAAGGAGCGGAGGGATTTCTTGTATATGCAGTTGACATTTTGAAAGCTAGCCCGAACCTGGCTGATTTGCCAGTGGTTAGTGAATTTTCGGACGTTTTTCCTGATGAGATTCCAGGATTACCTTCGTATCGTGATATTGATTTCAACATCGAACTGATGCCAGGAACTGCACCAATTTTGAAAGCACCTTATCGAATGACACCAGTTGAACTAAAAGAGTTGAAAGAACAGTTAGAAGATTTACTGGCCAAGGGATACATTCGACCAAGTGTTTCTCTTTGGGAAGCTCCAGTACTATTTGTTAGAAAGAAAGACGGTTCAATGAGATTGTGTATCGATTACGGGCAACTAAACAAGGCAACGGTAAAGAACAAATATCCTTTGCCTCGTATTGATGATTTATTTGACCAGTTGCAAGGTTCTTCAGTGTATTCCAAGATCGATTTGAGATCTGGATACCATCAGCTGAGAGTTAGGGATTCTAATATTCCTAAGACTGCGTTTAGAACCAGGTATGGCCATTATGAGTTTATAGTTATGCCGTTTGGTTTGACAAATGCTCCAACTGTATTCATGGCTTTGATGAACCGTGTATTTCAGAAATATCTCGATGAATTTGTGATTATTTTTATTGATGATATTCTGATATATTCGAAGAATTTAATTGATCATTCTGAACATCTGAGAACAGTATTGAAGACTTTAAGAGCCGAGAAACTGTATGCTAAACTGTCGAAATGTGAGTTTTGGCTGAAACAGGTTGTCTTTCTTGGACATATCATATCTGGAAATGGTATTTCTGTTGATCCAAGCAAAGTAGAGGCAGTGATCAGTTGGTCAAGACCAACATCTGTTCCTGAGATTCGTAGTTTCATGGGTTTGGCTGGGTATTATCGCCGGTTCATTAAAGATTTTTCTAGTATTGCAAAGCCGATTACTTAGTTGACTCAGAAGAATACTCCATTTGTCTGGTCTGATGCTTGTGAATCAAGTTTTCTGGAGTTGAAGAAACGACTGACCAGTGCACCAGTCTTGACGATCCCTTCAGGTACTGGCGGTTTCACTGTTTATTGTGATGCATCTCATCGAGGTTTAGGTTGTGTTTTAATGCAGCGAGGGCATGTAATTGCTTATGCCTCAAGACAGTTGAAGCCACACGAGACCAGATATCCGATTCATGATCTTGAATTGGCCGCTATTGTATTTGCTTTGAAGATTTGGCGACATTATCTGTACGGGGAACAGTTTGAGATTTATTCTGATCACAAGAGTCTGAAATATCTGTTTTCACAGTCAGAATTGAATATGAGACAGCGACGATGGCTTGATTTGCTGAAAGATTTTGATTGTGAAATTAAGTACTATCCGGGAAAATCGAATGCAGCAGCTGATGCATTGAGTCGAAAGGTATGTTCCTTATCCTTATCGACGATTGGTGTATCGAATTTTATTGAAAACTGTTGTCTATCTGGATTAGTATTTGATACTAATTATCAGCCTCTGCGACTTTATCAAATTCAAGTTGAACCAGCATTATTGTTGCGAATTCGAGATGCTCAGAAACTTGATCAGAATGTGCAGAACTCAATTGAGAAAGTCCGATCAGGGCATGTATCTGAATATCGGGTTCGAGATGATCTTCTTTACGTTCATAATCGCCTAGTAGTGCCTGATATTTCTGATGTACGTCAACAACTACTGAAAGAGGCGCATTGTAGTCGTTACAGTATTCATCCTGGTGGTAGGAAGATGTACAATGATCTGAAGACTCATTATTGGTGGAAATAGATGAAGTCAGATATCATCGATTTTGTGTCTCGATGTCTTAATTGCCAGTAGGTGAAGGCTGAAAGGAAGAGACCACCTGGTTTATTACAGAGTTTATCCGTGCCTGAATGGAAATGGGATCATATTTCTATGGATTTCGTGACAAGATTACCTCGATCTTCTAGAGGCTGTGATGCTATCTGGGTGATTATTGACAGATTGACGAAATCAGCGTGTTTCATTCCTTATCGCATGACATATAGACACGACCAGATGGCAGAGATTTATGTTCGAGAAGTTTTTAGATTGCACGGAGTGCCGAAATCCATCGTATCAGATCGTGATCCTCAATTTACATCACATTTTTGGCACAGCTTACAGAGTGCTTTAGGTACTCAGTTACACTTGAGTACAGCTTATCATCCACAGACTGACGGACAGTCTGAGCATACTATTCAGACATTGGAGGACATGTTGAGAACTGTAGTGCTTGATTTTGGCACTAGTTGGCAAGAATAACTATCTCTTTGTGAATTCTCGTACAACAACAACTATCAATCGAGTATTAGAATGGCTCCTTTTGAAGCTTTATATGGAAGAAAATGTCGATCTCCTCTGTACTGGGATGATATCTCTGAAGTACCTGACACTGGCCCTGATATGATACGTGATATGAATGACCAGGTGAAGCTTATTCAGAGAAGAATGAAGACAGCTCAAGATAGACAAGCGAAATATGCCAATGTTCGACGTCGACCTTTGTCGTTTGAATAGGGAAAATGATGTTTCTGAAGATTTCTCCATTCAGAGGCACTGTCAGATTTGGCAAGCGAGGGAAATTATCTCCACGATATATCGGTCCTTATGAAATTCTGGAGAAAATAGGCAATCTCGCCTATCGATTAGCTCTTCCTTCATCTTTATTTGGAATACATGATGTCTTTTATGTATCGATGCTTCGAAAATATCTGGCTGATGAATCTCATGTGCTTCAATCTGATGAGGCTGAACTCGACGAGACTTTGAGTTATTTTGAAAAGCCAATTCAGATTCTTGATCGAAAAGAGAAGCAACTACGAACGAAGACTATTCCACTTGTGAAAGTCCAATGGAGTCGTCATGGTATTGAAGAAGCGACTTGGGAGACTGAGTCAGATATGATGCAATGTTTTCTAGAGATGTTTCAATGATGTGAGTCTTCTTTAGTTTTCTGTTATCTGATATCTGTTATATGATCTGTGGATACTACTTGAGATTTCGAGGACGAAATCGTGTCTTAGTGAAGGAGAATTGTAACGCCCGAAATTATTTAATTTTGATCCAAGAATATTTAATTTGGGAATATTTGGAGTTTTGATTTAAATTCTAATATTCTTAAATTATTTAGGATTGAAATTGAATGAAATGAGAAGTTAAGGACTGAATTGCAATTTTTGAATAGTTGAGGGGCTAAAATGCAAATAGCTTGGACACTTGTGATTTTTAAACTTATTCACATGTATTCCATCAGATTTCTATCAGAAAGGTAAAGGAAGGAACCGAGTGAGAGCAAAAGAATTTCCAAGTTCAATCTTCATTTTCTAATTGAGATATCTTGAGTTCCGGATATCCGATTTCGATTTCGAAAGATGTTCTGGAATTTTCGCAACGAAACCTTCGATTGGATGTAAGTTTTCTCTTAGTTCATCAAGGTTTGAGAATTCGAAATGGACAGAGATCAGACTTGTGTTTGAATTATTGTTGATGAGCTTCTATCTTTTGTAATATTGAAGTTGGGTTGAGGATTGATTGTTGTATCATGTTCTTATGATTTCCCAGCTATGATTTGATCTATATACCTGCTGATATATTGGTTTCGAAGCTTCAACTGCTGATATGTATGTTAGAAATGTTATAGATGTGTTCGGAATCGCCGAGTTATACCGATATGCCGTCGAACTCATGATTTGAAGTGATTTGCTATTGTTCTTGGACTAAGAAGTTGCTGAATTATTAGCTGATGATTCCTTGCTTGTTATGCTGTGATTTTAGTGTGTAAACAGGGCATTTCAACTCATTGATCTTGACTCCGAAACCGATACAAGAACGCACAAGGTTGGTAGCGTTTTGCTTTGACGTTTGGGTTGAAACTTGAGCAGATTTTGAGATAGGTTTGGTGGTTAACTTGTACAGATTTGGACAAGCTAAAAGACATTCTTAACATCACATTTGAAAGGTAAAAGTGGACTACTATTTGATTGGGATTACACCTCGAGATGGTTTGTATCAAGTTTCCCTAAATCACATACTTGTTTGCTTAATTGCTCTTATGTGCTTTCCTTTGAGTTGTTGAATAAGTCTTGATGTTAATGAATGTGATTTGAATGATATATATTGCATTCATCTTGTAAGACTTGTTCTTTGATTTCGAAATGAACGGAAACGTTCGAATAGACGATTTGAGGGATTGTATATGTATGGCTTGGGTGGTTGTTTAGCCTAGCGTCTGATTTACATATATAATGGCTTCAAAGTCTAGAGAAGTGAGATAAGTAGCCCCACCTCGATCGGGAGAGTCGGTGGATTAGTTATGATATCTACTTCTCGGGATCCCAATTGACGAGATAAGAGATGAACCTTGTTTTAAAAACATGCATTGAAGTTATGTTCCTTATATCATGATCTTGATATATATTTATTATGCATGTTTAGTTGCTTTTACTGGGAAATCTATTTCTCACCGGAGTTATCCGGCTATTATTTTGTTGTATGTGTCATTGCAATAGGAGGGAGTGGAACCGGGCAAAAGCGAACGTGAAGAACAAGAGATAAGAAGATAGCGTGATGATCCGAGTCTAGATGGTTGTGTGAGCTGTCATGATGTTGTTGAGTGTCTTAAACATGAGCATGTTAGAGCTACTTGTTCCAAGACTTCTTGATGATTAAGTTATGGTCTTGTGATGAATATAGGATTTGAAATGATATGTAAATCCTTGAGACAGTATAATGTAGTTTGATCTTGAATGTATAATATTGCTCCTTGTATGTTTATGAGCTTTTATTGTTATGATTTTAAAGTCTTGTGATGATCCCTTCCCATCAATTATATCATGTTGGAATGCATGTTAGATGTGGCTATGGAATAAATCATGCATGACCTGAAGCTAGATGAAAATACTTGAATGATCTTAGTTTGACAGCAAAATGCAGTTTATGTTATGCTTTTGAACATGTGCTCGCTCGATCGGGCAATTCTTACCGATCGAGTGAGGCTGTTAAATTAGGAACAGAACACTGGAGGGAAGTGGCTCGCTCGATCGCTCATTTGTTGCAGATCGAGCGAGGCCACCACTCGCTGCACCCGAGAGTTTGAGCATTGTGCTCGCTCGATCGGTAGATTTTTACCGATCGAGCGAGGTACTCTGCTTTTATAAAAAAAAAAATTTATTTTGTTTAGACATTGATTATTGTCTATTCTTTTTGTTGATTTGATTTTTGAGAGATTAGAACTCGGGTCGTCACAATTGTGAATTTTTTAATTTGCCCTTCTTTATCTTACATAATATTAATTAAATATTTTTGTCATTTCCAATGTATTTTTTGGTTTTTACTTTCATTTTCTAGATTAGTCTAGAGTAATTAATTTTTTTAATTAATTTTTAACATTTAATTCATGTCTTCAATTAAAAAAAAGTTATTAATTAAAATTTACTTAAATTTTGTGTCTAATTAATTTAATTCATTTCCTAAACTAAAAAAATTATTATATTAATTGACATATGTATTAATTTATTTGTTATAATATATATCTATAAAAGTGACACTTTAGTTATTATCACTTTTCATTTCATAATTAATACGTATGTGTAATATTTTTAAAAATTTTAGAGATTACAAATATAATCAACAACATCAATATTTTCCCGTACAAGTTAAAAAATATAATCATTTTTAGATTAGTTCCAATTGGCAATTTTTTAATTTGCCCTTCTTATTTTACATACTATTAATTAAAAAAAAATAAATGTAGTTTAAATAAGTGAAACATAGAGAGTATGATTATAATTAAGTTTTAAGTTGATATTTGTACTACAGTATAATAATTGGCTAATAGAATCAATTAATACTAATAAAATAAAATAATTATACAAGTAGTTAATAATATTAAGTTAATATGGATAAATTGTTAAAAGAGCAGGACATATGATATTCAATAGATAACTAGACTATATAATTGAGACAAGCCCACAGGGACATAGGCGAGTTGGTAAGGTCTGAGGTGACGTGGAAAGAGATTCTCCAGCGTTGCGGGTTCGATCCTCGTGTGAAGCATATTTCCTGCTGAAATATTGTGGGGGTATGCTCTAGGGGTTGGCCATGTTGCTCTCTCCTTCAGGTCTCTGCCGCTCGTGCACATCAATAATTATACAAGTAGTTAATAATATTAAGTTAATATGGATAAATTGTTAAAAGAGCATGACATATGATATTCAATATGATAACTAGACTATATAATTGAGACAAGCCCACAGGGGCATATGCGAGTTGGTAAGGTCTGAGGTGACGTGAAAAGAGATTCTCCAGCGTTGCGGGTTCGATCCTCGTGTGGAGCATATTCCATGCTGAAATATTGTGGGGGTATGTTCTGGGGGTTGGTCATGTTACTCCCTCCTTCGGGTCTTTGCCGCTTGTGCACATCCCTCGATTTAACATCCGCATAAGCCAATGAGCCTCTGACTCATGTGAAATGGAGTCCCTTTCGGGGTCAACTTTTTTTTTATATATATAATTGAGACAGATAAAAAATAAATGTATTTTAAATAAGTGAGACAAAGAGATCGAGTATCATTATGACTAAATTTCATGTGGATATTTGCATTACAATATAATACTTGACTAATAAAATTAATTAATGTTAATACTTATGAAATCGTAAAATATTGCGTGACAAAACTTAAAAAATCAAACTAAATTGAAATCTATTTTAAGTTAAACAAGTTATTCTTATATCTAAGTTACTTGAATGATTTATTATAAAAGTTTTTAACTTGTTTAAAATATGATTGTTCATCCTCTAAAAAAATATTTCTCTTCACATTTTTAAGTTTACTCAAATTTTTATTGCAAATAATATATTTAACATATTATTCTTAAAAATTATAAATTAATTATCACACTCATATATAAATGTTTTTTATGGCATGTACAACAATATCTACTTTAAATGTATATAAAATTTAAAACAACTCAATTGGATTATTATTGAAGAAAATTAAAAATAAAAGCATATATTCGAGTCAAAAATTGAGATCGAACATTGTTGAATTGTCAAATATCACGTTAGCAATTGAACTAACAATAGTCGAAAATTAAATATTAGTGCACCAAAACCAAATTTGACAAATCAATGGACTAAAACTCAAATTTAGATAAGTTAATGAATCAAAAAATCACTTATCTGAAAAAGATTACTGTAGCAAGTTAATCTACAACAATTGTCTTATGATTAACATGGTTAATCAGATAAAAAAATAATACGTGATTTTTATTTACTTTATCAATGGAAGATCAACTTTCATATTTAAATAAAAGTTTTTAAATAAAAGAAAAATAGTTTTTTTTGTTCACTAACTTATTTAATATTATGATTTGGTCCACTAAGTTTACAAAGTTTATTTTTGATACGCTAAATTTTAATTCGGTTATTTTAGGTCTAATTGGGTCAGTGGCCCATTGGAAAATACAGACTTATAATAAAAAAAATGCTGGCATGACATAAAAATGCTGAAGTGAGATCGAACATTGTTGAATTGTCAAATATCAAGTCATCAATTGGACAAACAATAATTGAAAATTAAATGTGAGTGCACCATAACCAAATTTGACAACTCAAATGACTAAAACTCAAATTTGGACAAGTTAATGAATCAAAAAATCATTTTTCTAAAATTACTTTTTTTTCCCTTAAAAATCAATATAAGTAAAATTATCATTTCACATAAATTGTTTAAGTTGGGATGCAATAATAATCTCTAAGAGCAATCAAAATATGATGCTTGAGATTTTGTAATATTTAAGATATTTGAATCGTATTGTTACCATCAACTATAAATTTTGGTAATGCGATACGTATTCGGTCATACAATTAATATCAGAGTCAAGACCATAGTTTCGATTCACATTGATTAAAAGCACAATTGTTGATAAGGTGATTGTTTGGGTGCAATAATTGTCCTCTTGGGTTGAACAACTGAAATATGTATTTGTTTGAACTGTGATACGATCTAAAAGATTTGCGTTACACAATTACCACCAACTATAGTTTTTAGTAAAACACAAATCTCTTGATCCTACCGTTTGTAACGATATAAATATTTTACGTTTTTCAATAAATATATAACATATGTTATTGCTTTAAAGTTGTTAGCTTTAAAAAATAAAATTTAATGAATAAACATATAATATCACTAAAAAAACGTCTATCAGAAACCGACAAATATAACAAAAAAAAAGTTAAATAGGTCATATGATCACTTCGGTAGCTAATTAGATATTGAATCATAGATACTGAAGTTTGAACTGGCATCCGTAAAAAATATAACACTTGATTTTAATAAAACTAAACATTCAAAATTTGATAACTCCGGCCACAATCAAATAAAATTGTTATTACGTGCAACACACGTACATTTTGCTGGTATATATATATATATCTCAGTCTCACCAAGGGTTGATCTATAAAGAACTTTGTTTATGAGTATGTAAACACTAATATTCTGTTAAGGTTGTAATTTTACTATGTTCCAAAATCATCCTATGTTTCCTACATCCTTCTGCTCACACTGTAAATGGACCAACTGAAAATATGCACTTTCATGTCTGCTAATAAGTTGCTCATGGCTTCCACTTTCAACAGCTTTGCCATTCTGCAGCACAGTGATAACATCGGCATTCCGAATGGTGGAAAGCCTGTGTGCTATCAGAATGGTCGTCCTTCCGCTCATGAGCTTGTTAATGGCATCTCGAACTTGCATTTCTGACTCTGTATCCAGGGCACTTGTTGCTTCATCCAGAAGAAGAATGGCTGGATCCTTGAGAATCGCCCTCGCAATCGCTACCCTTTGCTTTTGTCCTCCTGATAACTGCACTCCCTTTTCGCCAACTTGAGTGTGGTATCCTTCTGGCATTTGGCTGATGAATCCATGTGCATTTGCTGCTACTGCAGCATCCTTTATCTCGATTTCTGATGCGTTCCTGTTTCCATACTTGATATTTTCATGAATGGTTGTGGAGAATAATACTGGCTCTTGCTGCACTAGGCCTATTCTCAACCGCAGAGATCTAAGGTTTAAGTTCTTGATGTCGCATCCATCGATCAAAATCGTTCCTGAAGTAGCATCGTAAAATCTTGAAATCAGAGAGATTATGGTACTCTTCCCTGAGCCACTTTGACCTACAATAGCCATGCTCTTTTCCTTTGATACTTTCAAGTTCAAATTATCGAAAACTGTTACATCTGGCCTGGTAGGGTACTTGAAGCACACATTCTTGAACTCAATGTCTCCCCTGATCTCAGTCACCATAGTGGACAAGGGATTCTCAGGATCAATTTCTGTGCTTCTACTAAGAATGTTGAACACTGATTCAAGAACTTGTGATCCCTTTACAAAGTTAGGCGCCAAGGCGAGTGTTTCTGCTGCGGCTAATGCGGTAATGATCAAGATCATGAAAGACTTGATGATGTCTCCGAAGTTTGACTTTTCTTCTTTAATCAGAACAGATGCGTACCAAAGTCCAACTGCATACGAAGAATATGCGAGAAATAGAGATATACCATAGCCGAAACCCAGTATATGGCCACGCAGTAGAGCTCTCTTTCTTGTCTGGTGTAGTTCAGAGGCAAATGTGGCTATTATCCTGTCTTCAGCCCCAAAAGCGGCGACTGTACGAATATTAGCAATGGCTTCACGAGCAACTTCCGTTGCTCGATAGTATGCCTTGGCATAATCTCCTCCAAACCCCTTAAGAAATAGTTGCTGCGGAGGAAAACAGAAACAAAAGCTATGTTATCAAAATTATAATAATATGAAAAACTGATATTCAAAAAAAGGATGTTTCTAGTTGTTCTAATATTTACCTCAGCTATATTTGCACCGATAAGAATAGGAAAGACGGCAACTACAACGATTGCAATACGCCAACTAAGTATAAAAGCAATCACAAATGCTGTCACAGCTAGTGCAATATTTTGGACAACTGTGGATATACGGTCGGCTATTGCACTTCGTACTAATGTTGCATCAGTTGCTAACTTGGAAGCCAATGAGCCAGTGCTATTCTCATCCTCGTCAAACCAACCAATCTCATTGGAAAGAATGGCTGTTAAATCCAGAGAAATGGTATATCTATCAATTTTTTGACCAAAGGAGGCACAAGAGTTATGATTCCATTTAAAAGATAAGGGAAGGAAAACCTGAGAACATAGACAAGCGAACTCGTGCGATAAGGCGTTCTCCCATTAAGGTATAGAAATAGTGTTGCAACAAGTATATGAATATAGTCACCAATGCCACCACAATGAATATAAAAGAAACCTTTCTGACTTCTTGTTTGATTATTGAATCGTCCCGACTGTAAAAAACTGTTAAAATATGTGTGATTGCAAGGGCGAAAATAGGAGTTTCCATGCCAGCAAGAACCGCACCTAATGAACCCAATACAGCACATGGCCATTCCGAGGCGTTGAGTTTGATTAGTTCCCAAACTGGGCTTGTTAAGTTTCTTGGAACATTTTGATGACCACTGCTCGTGCGCTGATCATTATAGACGATTGGCTTCAACTTCTGTTGACAGTTTTCAATGTTCAGGTAATCTTGAGTGCTGGAAACTCCAGATGTTCTTGTACTGTTGCCTGAGCTAGGACTTGTTTTGTGTACAGACATTTGCATGCTCACCAAAGATTCATAATCTCCACCTTTGGACATTAATTCCGTGTGAGTTCCTTTATCAACAACTTCACCATCCCTGAGAACGACAATCGTGCCAACATCTCTAATTGTTGATAATCTGTGTGCAATAATTATTGTTGTCCTTTCATTCATGACTGCCTTCAGTGCCTGTTGAACCGTGAATTCCGACTCTGCATCAAGTGCACTAGTCGCTTCATCCATAAGCAGTAGCTTCGGATTTCTCAAAATTGCTCTCGCAATAGCAATTCTCTGCTTCTGACCTCCTGAAAGCTGTGTTCCCCCTTCTCCCACCTATAAGTAACAAGCATGCCGGTGGATTTAATCAAAAATGTTAACTCTGAGGCAATGTAAGTTTGTAATACAGAACTTTAACCTTTAGCAGAAGTATGCATTCAAAATTTTCTTCTGGAAAAAACGAACCTGAGTGCGGTAACCATTGGGTAAACTTTGGATGAAAGAATGTGCATTTGCAGATTTTGCAGCCTCAGTTACTTCCTCCATGTTAGCGCCTTCTTTACCAAGCAAAATATTTTCAGCTATACTTGTAGCAAACAGAGCTGGCTCTTGGTTAACCAATCCCATATGTGATCTTAACCATTTTAATTGAAGTTTCTCCAAGTCATTTCCATCCAGCAAAATCATTCCTGTCAAATTAGCCCTCATTCATTCTCATAAACTTAGAATGGATGCACGAACTGGAAAGTAGCGATGCCTCGTAAAATGACATCCAATACCTGAAGTGGGGTCGTAGAATCGTTGGATCATGGAGATAATGGTGCTCTTCCCCGAGCCACTAGGACCAACAATGGCTAATGACTTACCAGCAGATACTGAGAAACTCAGATCTTTGAAAACCGTAGTGGGTCGAGAAGGGTAAGCAAAACAGACATCACAAAATTCGATATGTCCATCTATTCTTGACAGCACAACCCCCTCATCTGAACTTTTAGTGGAAGTAGAATCACTTTCTATCATTTTAAAGATACCTGTAACTGCAGCCCGAGCTTTGGAAATGGCAGCAAGATTCGGAGCCGCTTGACCAAGTGCACTACATGATAACAAGTTATGCTTTTTCAGTTCAGACAAAGATGAACAATGAACAGAAAACAATTATAGCATATGCTAGATAGGTACTTACAATCCACTATAAATCACATTTAGAATCGTTGTGAATGCTTTCCCTCCATTCGTAACACGATTCCTCACGAGAACACTGGCATACCAAAGAAGTAATGCCCAACAGCAAAATAAAAGCCCAAAAGTAGAGCCAATGCCAATTCCCTTCACAATCCCAATCTTCTTCACCGGCTTGAGGCCATTTCTAAGCGAATTAGAATATGTTTCAATGGCCTTTTCTTCTCCAACAAAAGAGTACACCGTACGAACTTGTGAAATAACCTGATCAAAGTGCATTCAATGTTTTAATCAACGAGAGTTTCGATTCTTGAATCAAAAGCAAATGGCCATTATTATTCAATAAAAAGGCATTCTTTGCGAAAGTCCATTTCACCTCTTGTGCTACTCTTCCAGCCTCTGCATACGCATCCTCGCCTTTCTTGGACAAGGATGACATTATCACTGTATACACTCCTCCAGCAACGGCTATCAAAGGGACAATAGCCAATGTGAGAAGCGTGAGCTGCCATACCGAACAGAATCCCAACAAAAATCCGACAAAAAACGTGGAAAGATGGCATATGCAATGACATATCTGCATAAACAATGGAGAAAACGATTATATCTAGAAACTAATCTCAAGAACAAAACCCCGTAAATAAGAACTATCTTCATTTATTTAAGGTTTTCTATCTACCTTATCTCCTATTGCATCCTGCACGAGTATGGCATCACTAGAGATGTGAAAAACTATATTTTGTTCCCCTGCTTCTGAATCAAAGAACTGGATATTTTTTCCCAACACGGATTGAAGATACTTCTTTCGCAACGAAGCAGTTTGCCTTTCCCCCGTCTGAGTCCAACATGCGACGCCTTAATGTTTATTCACATGAGTGACGAGGATCATGTCAAATAATCAATGGAAAAACACAGTTTTCCTCGAAAAATGTATTCTATTAATGATGAAAACATACCGGCCCACGCTGATAACCAAATAACTAATCCAAGATAAACCAAGTACAGAGCATACTGCACGGAAGAGGATAAAAGGAACACTTTTACAATGCAAAGCTTAAAATTTATCTTAATACGCGGAAATTCGAGAATGTACCTTGGATACTTCTGATGAAAATCTGTGAGGATCCGAAGACAAGCTTCCTAAAGAATTGATCATACGACCAAACAATACAAAAAACACAGGAAGTGTAGCACCTTGTATGCAAGCTCCAATGCTTCCAAGAAACATCAAAGCATAGTCTATCTTATCCGCCGCAGCAAATAGACTAAAGAAGGAAACAATTTCTTGGTTTTCTGAAGTTGAATCCAACGATTTTCGGGTTCCAGGCACCTCATCCTGCTCAAAACTTTGCTCCCTTTTCGAAACTTCAGCCTCAGCCATGAGTGATCCAATTATTCAGATGATATCACCAGATAGCAAGAAAATGATATATATCCCTGTGGGAAGCTCGTGGAGGGTACAAGATTGGTCTTTTTCCCGCTTGTAAATCAGCGAAATATGCAGTTGGCAAGTGGCGACTCAACTACTTTCTTCTTCAGTCAAATTGTATTCAACTTATATATATATACTGGAAAAAAAAAACCATGATTTTCACTTGAGATATATAATTGTTTGACAAGACAACTTTGATCGGGCTTCTCCTCTGCATTTAGTCTTCAAGCAGGGGAGTAACGGTACAGAATTGTTACTGCAATTTGAGTCACAAATGCATTATTGGTAGATGACACCAACTCTTGCATTCGAGTAAATGACTGACAAGAAACCATGGTGGTTCAGCAGCGAGGGGCCCCTGAAATTCAGTGGTTGGAGCAACAACAGGAGGTTGCGGCTATTTAATATTAATACGGAGTCAGTAAATTTTGATTTCTTGAGCAGTCATGTATGAAGTGCAAAATTTTAACTTTTTTTAACGTTAATTTGTTTGTTTGTTAGTTTGTTTTTTTTTTTTTTTTTTTACAGTTTAATTTGTCCATTCTGTTTGAATTTGACGTTGATAAATGATTGCTTAACACTAGAGAATAATTACATGTCTCCATTTATCCCTGATGTGGTTTTAGATATTGTTGACATGTTCAATGTCATGTTAAAACATATGTGAAATAAAGTAAAAATATAAATTAGTGAATTAAGATCGTGAATGAACCGATAGAATAACCAAACATATAATTTTCTCGTATGCTTTTCTAACTCCAAAACTTATAAATTTATTTACTTATTCGGGAATTTTGTATAGATTAAAGAATATCATTGAAAAAAACCAGTTATAGAAACGAAACTGTTTTTTTATTCTACTATAAATGAATGTTTATATATTTAAAAAAAGAGTGTTTTATATAAATAATGGTATGTAAATGAATTGCTCAAAGTAGCTAAAGAATTTAATTTCAATCTTCTACCTATATTCCAAGAAATTGGACATTTCATTCGAGAAATTGATGTTGTATATCTTCTGACCAAGACTTAGTTAATAAGAAATAAAATTAATTACGACTTAAGTGTTCAAAATTAAATAAAAACAAATTAATTACAATAATGCAAATAGAATATGAATAAATTAGTAGTACTACAACAGGGTGGAAAAAACACTACTAAGTCAGGCATTTTCCCTCTCTAGCTCTCCCAACCTAGCACAATAAAACACAATCGCTACAGTAATCTACCCAATATAGCATAAAACTAATATCTTTTCGTGAGTTGGATCGGATAAAAAATATATCATCAATTTGATATGTGAAACGTATCTCATGAAAACTTATGCATGTTACTCAATCCGTCTCACTCATTTAAGTTGCATTTTTTTCATTCGTCCTAAATATATATTCTAGTTTCCATATTTAATGTTATCTTTCTTATTATTTTACCAATTTATCTATATTAAATTAATATCATTAACTACTAGTACAATTATTTTATTCTATTAAAATTTTTATTAAATAAGTGTAAAATGAAAAATTTCTTTCTAAAATTTATTTTTTCAAATACTTTCTTAATATGTGTGAAAACACACCGTTTCTGTTGTTATGGAACGTAGGGAGTATTTGAAACTAACCACACCCATAACCACACCCATAATTCACAAACTCAAAAGGAATATTTAGTGAGAGTGCAACATGTGATGCATTTATTTGCCAACTGTTTAGGTGCAATGAAATTAATGTTACAGCATCTATATATGCACAAGCAATACAAAGAGTTGGTTCATATATTTCTTGTTTTAAATTACTATAATCGTAGTATATTTTTTCTCATCTCAATTATTAAAAAAATTATCCAAAATTAATTACAATCATGCAAATTTTTTGCATAAACACTTGGTCTATGACGTTCCATCAGTTGATCATATTATTCTGAACGAAAAAACAATCAATTTAATTAGTCATCTAAATTGTCGTGTTTTTTTCCCTAAACCTTTTTTTAAAAAAACCTTCTCCTAAACTTAATGAATGCGAAGAATAACAATCATTCCCAACTGTAAATGATACAATTAAAACTTCAAATTTTGTCGTCAAATTAAATACATTTGCTAGGTTCCGCTGATTAAAAAAAAAAAAGAAAAGAAAAGAATTGTGGAGTCACCTATACTATACGGCCCCAGCCAGTTGAGATAAATACATCCAACCATCTTTGGGGCTGCATTTAATTAGCATTTATTTATTCTACTAAACAACTTTGACAAAAATGGGCGCTATTAGCCATTAGGGAACCACTGAGCAAATATATAGATTGACAAATTTTGATGTAATTTATACTATACTATATATATATATAATATTATTAATATTAAAGAGATAAATATCGCCTTCTCAAATCACAGAAAGCTAACTTCATTTAGTGACAGAATAGCGACGGAGGAGCCCATCGACCGCAAGTTTCCTTTATTCTGCCGCAAAATTTCCAAATTCTAAGTGAAGTGCAAATTGCAATAAATTATTCTTCATATTTTAAGTTCTAGGTTGGCACCGTGCCCGTACCCGCATGTGCATATATCAAATGGCTCAGACCACAAATTAAAACTAGAATTTTTTTAATGCAAACTGACTAGACTTTAAAGTGGAAGTAACTTCTCAAACATAAATTTTCTATGAAATCAATACACCATCACAAGTTCTTGAAAAATTAATTGATGTCAAGAGCTCCATGCATCCAACCACCTCTTCACCTACCCATGGGATATTAACAATATATCTTAAGTATTAATCTTTTATTTTGAGCTCTTGTTATATTGCTAATATTTGAGTCGTTGATACCAATACGCGCATGACGGTAGCAGTTCATGCACTACCACTTCCACTTCCACTTCTAATATATCAATACGCAAGTGTGTGTTTTCACCATTTTCTTGTAAATATCAAAATGGAGGATACATACGAGTGGGAAAGAAATGGAGGTGAAGCTTGGGAACCACCCTTTTCTTGAAAATTTGAACTCTGAAAGGGGAATCAAGAAATAAAACAATGGTTGGTTTTCTTGGAATTTCCGATGTAGGGTGGTATTGCCTCCGTTGAAGGACCTTCAAATTAAACAATGAAAATAGGAATTAGAAAGCATTTTCGAGAAGATGATCAAAGAAAAATTAGGCATTGTATGGAAAAAAAAGTATGATCAGTTGCTATACCTTATACCTCGGGAGGAGATTAGCTCAGCTCATCGATGACCCTAAGCTCCAAAGGCTATTATTTGACAAGCTACGATAGGAACAAGGAGCTCGGCCTCGGCAGCTCGGGAGGTCGAGACCACGGCCAAGCCCCTTGTTGTACTTCCCAGGTCAGGTCGGCCTTGGGAGCTCGGGAGCTCGGCCAAGTTTCCCCGCCATCGTTCCCAGTTTGGGCTGGGAGCTCAACTCGGCCCCGATGTCAGTAGAGAGTTAGCTTAGTAGAATGGTTTGGCAACTTCAATAGGCTAACTAAGATGTTAGGATCAGTTATTTATGGTGAGCTTAGGAGTTCAGCAATAGCTCACTCACCACTTTCTCTATTAGTCCTTAGAGGACGTCAACTAAGTGTCCTCATGACGGCAGTTCAGCTCAGATTAGGTGTATTATTATTTCCTTTGTTAGACAAGATTCGGGCGAGATCTCAGCCTAGATATCGGGATCGTGATCCCGGTATTCTCGGGTTTTTGATAAGGAAGGTAAGCGCTAAATCCGGAGCCCTTTCCTATAAATATCAGGTTCATTTTCATTATTGGTATTGAATCTTCACTTGTGCGCACAAACCACTCTCTATATTTCGATATCCTAGCATCTGACTTGAGCGTCGGAGGGGATACGCCAGAACACCTTCCGGCCCCCCTTAACACTCCTGTTAGTGGTTTCAGGTCGACAGCCGCTCATCACCCATTGGAGGAGTTTTGCTAGCTCGGCTAGTTAGCTCATTAGAGGAGATCACATTATTGAGGTATATCAATACCTATGATCGATGATTGAGAGAAAGTACTCATGTTGTGTTTTAACTTGGGTATGGTCTAACCCGAGCCCGTGGATTCAAGGAGATTCAAACCCATTATTTTTAACGGTCTTGAGGGGGTCATACGTAAGAGCCCAAACCTCATATTGGTCCTAAAACATCAAAGCCCGTAAAAATGAATCTGGAAGCTGAGCCCATGTAGCTGAACCTATTTGGTCGAGCCCATAATGACCATGCTTTCCTAGCCCCAGTTAGGGGGTCGAGCCCTTGAGCAGGGGTTCTCGACTGGCGAGCACATGTATGTAAAATAACCGACCCGAACTCATTAACCGAGCATAGCCTTAGACTTGTTATATCTCGTATACATGGAAAATCATTGAGAATCTTTAATGATAAGAAAAGAATCACAGTAAACTTGGGATAAGGTCAAATCTACTAAGTCTGTTAAGAGTCCTAGCCGCCCTGTCAACCAAGCCCTACTCTCACCGGTCTCCTACCTTGGGTAGAGTTCTAACCTAACAAGGATTCTACCCTAGCAAGTAACCTATCCATGGCGTTCTTATAAATATCATGTATTTTTTTTATGGTTTTACACCTTCACCTACACATTCACTTACTTTCACTCTCTTGCCTCATATTATTATTTGCTATTCGCATTCATAGTCAAAGCACTGACTGAAGCATCGGATGGCTCACGCCGAAAACATCTCTCACGCCCCTTGACCCTATTATTACTTGCTCTTTCTTTCTTTTCTTTTTTTTAACTATATATGCATATATTTCGAATTTTCGAACTGACATGGAAGTGTCTACTAAGATGATGAGATTCAAATAGTTCGCCTAATCCAAGGATGAAGTACTTGAATGATCTTATGTTGCAAGTGATCAACTAACAGAACAAAAATCTAATAAGTAATTTCATTGGGGTTGTCATCTCTTTCACGAACAGACGTAAGAAGCACTGAGATTACTCAACGAAAATCTTTCGATGTCTAAATTGGCAATCACCTTACAATTATAATAAAAAAGAGATATTTTGGAGTTCTAAAATTCAATTACAATTACTTATATCAAATGGAAAGTACAAGGTATTTATATAAATATTTTGATGTGCTAAAAAGGAAAATAAGCTCTTTTAAGGATAAATATTAACAATTAAGTCCTTCAAGAGCCAAATATGTTTAATTGGACTATTTATTGTTTTAGATCAATATTTGTGAGACCTAGGTTCTAAACAACTAATCTCGGATTAAACAACAATTAAGCATACAAGATCCAAAACTAAAAGTAAAAGAATTTTTTTTTTTAAAAAAAAAAAGGGGGGTGCGGTCGGTCAGCTAAAAACAGCAGACCGTGCGCCTCCAACTAACCATCCTACTGTTCTGCTCAACAGGGGTTGCGCTCGGTCTGCTAAAAACAGCAGACCGAGCGCGGCCAAAACAGCAAACCTATTGCCTTGCTCGGAAGGGGGTGCGCTCGGTCTGCTAAAAACCGCAGACCGTGCGCCCCCTGCTGCAAAACCAGAAACAGAGCAGAAACCTCAGGAACTCAATTCCAAAACAATCCAACATATTCAAATCATAATCATGCGTTACAAACGCAGTTTCTCCAAATAATACATGAAGTTCTAGAGTTGATCAACCACTCATAAAGATAGAACATGCATCGGTTCTAGCTATTACAATCCGAATACAAAACATAAGAAGTTCGAGTTCTAATATGCCTCAAAACATAAAACTAGGTAAACATGCTGATTCGAATTCTAAACCGAGTCCCACTACTAACTATCCCTCTTGATGCTAACCAGGTCTTCGCTGACTTGATCCTGCCCCACCTGTTGCGAAGTACACATACAAAATAAAGCAACAGCCGGATAACTCCGGTGAGAAAGATATTCCCAGTAAAAGTAACATAACAAGCAATACATGTAATATAACAACAACATGCTTTTAAGACAACATAATCAAAACAAGTTAATGATATGCATGTTTTTAAAATAGGGATATCGACTCTGATAAACAAGGGGTTGCTGCTCTGCTTTTGGGATCTCGAGGATGAGATCACGCAATGACTCACCGACTCTCCCAATCGAGGTGGTGCCACGTATCCCACTCCCCTAGACTTTGGTGCGACTATAAGGAGTATGCTGACACCAGGTGAACTTATACACCTAGGCCACTCACAGTATAGCCCCCAAACGTCTAAACAAAAAGGGTCGTTCTGCCCGACAAATCAAAGGTTTGGCTCAAGATGAATGCATAAGAAAACATAAAAATTAAGCCATATAATAAAAGCTAAAACAACACAAAATACGAGTTCCACATGCTAGAACAAGTACTGATGCAAGTATATGATTTTAAGGGAAAACTCGAGAACCAACTGTCCCGAGTATGCTATCCCGCTAACGATGATTGCTTTTACCTTTCAATGCAAGTAGTTCAAACTCTGGATAAGCTACAATAAAAAGGTTATATCAGAACTATACAACCTAACAACAATAACGGCTCAAGGTAATCTCTTTACCGTTCTTCGTCCAATTCTTCGACGATTCAATGCTGCTAACACAGGGCTCGACAAACTCCAAACGAATTTGTACGGAGGCAAAGAAGATCAAAAACGACGATCAACTCATAAGCCAAGGTTCAACAACATAAAACGGTTCAAAATCTCTAAAACTCAAACCGGCGGCATAACAACTATAAACTGAACAAACCGAAAACGCAGACAGAAGTAAAATATCGATATCAACTCAAATCAATGCTAATACAACAATAACAAATTAAAGCAATTCCAACACATCTCAAGATCTCATTTTCAAAAATAGGCTTCCAAAAATTATAACAAATCTGAACGTCGCTCTATTTCAAAACCGACAGAGAATAAACGATCAGAACTCTGTCAAAAACAACATACTCGCAACTCAATCGATTCTAACAATATCCAAAAAATAGAATGTGTCTGATCGTAGAAAAACTTACGATAAAACAAAGCTCTCGCTGCAGTGATCGCTAATATGCCTTCAGAAATAATTTCCAACGGACGGATCGAGCTCGGACTAAAATCCCAAAGCTTGAAAAGCTCAAAAGGCGTTTCAATGGAGGAGGAGGCGGCCAAGGGAGGAGATGGAGTGAATGAGAGGTCAAAACAAGTCAAGATAATATATAAAACTCCAAATTTGCGTTTTAGTCCCTGAAATTTCCAAAATTTGCAAAATAGACCCTGATAAAAAACAAGTCGGCTCTTGAACTCTGAAAACTCTGATTATCTCAAATAAGCTCAATTAAGATAAAATCGGGACATTACAATTCTCCCCCAGTAAGAAGAGATTTCGTCCTCGAAATCAATAAGAATCACAACTCATAAGATAGAATAAAGAACTAAAGACAGTAAGAAGAACTCACGTCATCCGAATAACACAGGAAAACGCTGTCTCATGTCTGATTCTGTCTCCCAAGTCGCTTCCTCAACTCCGTGACGGCTCCACTGCACTTTCACCAACGGAATCAACTTGGTTCTGAGTTGCTTCTCCTTCCGATCAAGGATCTAAATCGGTCGCTCAAAGTAGCTTAGAGTCTCGTCTAATTCACTTCGTCAGGCTGCAGGATATGAGAAGGATCTGGATGATACTTTCGGAGCATAGAGACGTGAAAAACGTCGTGAATACCAGATAAAGACGGAGAAAGTGCAAGTCTGTAGGCAAGATCGCCTATCTTCTCGAGAATCTCATACAGTCCGATGAATCTCGGAGATAACTTACCTCTCTTTCCAAATATTACAGTGCCTCTGAAAGGAGAAATCTTAAGGAAAACTCGGTCTCCCTGCTCGAAACTCAGAGGTCTACGTCTGATATTCGCATACTTCGCATGTCTATCCTGAACTAACTTCATTATCAACTGAATGATCTTAACTTGTTCTGCCATATCTCTAAGCATATCCGATCCCAAAACAGGTGACTCGGACAAATCATCCCAAAACAACGGAGATCGGCACTTCTTGCTGTACAATGCCTCAAAAGGCAACATACCGATATACGTTTGGAAGTTGTTGTTGTAAGAAAACTCAACCAGAGGCAAAGAATCTTGCCAACTAGTGCCAAAGTCTAGCACTACCGCTCGCAGCATATCCTCTAACGTCTGGATAGTCCGTTCTGACTGTCCATCGGTCTGAGGATGATAAGCTGTACTCAGATGCAATCGAGTACCAAGTGCCTCCTGCAGACTGTGCCAAAAGTGCGAAGTGAATCTAGGGTCTCGGTCTAAAATGATCGACTTCGGCATACCATGCAATCTCACAATATTGCTAACATATAACTCAGTCATCTGATCGTGACGATACGTCATCCTGCACGGAATAAAACAAGCAGACTTCGTCAATCGGTCGATCACTATCCAAATAGCATCTCATCCTCGAACAGATCGCGGTAGTTTCGTGATGAAATCCATAGAAATGTGATCCCATTTCTATTCAAGAACAGATAGACTGTGCAACAGACCACCCGATCGCTTTCTCTCTGCTTTCACTTGCTGACAGTCCAAACATCGAGATACAAACATCGCAACTTCGCTCTTAATTCTCTTCCACCAGAACTGGTTCTTCAGATCGTTATACATCTTACGGCCTCCAGGGTGAACACCGAACCGACTGCAATGAGCCTCTCGTAGTATACGTTGTCTCAACTCCAAAATATCAGGCACAACAATACGTCTATTCACAAACAAAACGTCATCTCTAACCTGGAATTCAGACTGATGCCCAGATCTGACTTTTTCTACTGAAACCTGAATGCTCGGATCAGACCTCTGTGCTTATTTGATCGCAATAAACAACTCCGGCTCGGCTTGAATAGCAAACACTCTGATAGTCTCCCTATCTGTTTCAAACTCTAAACCAGAAGTGCAACATTCATAGATCAACTGAGAAACACCGATAGTAGAAAGAGATAAAGAACAAAGCTTTCGGCTCAAGGCATCTGCAACTGCATTCAACTTTTCCGGATAATACTTGATTTCACAGTCAAAATCCTTCAACAGATCTAACTATCCCCTCTGTCTCATATTCAGCTTTGCCTCTGAAAACAAGTACTTAAGACTCTTATGATCAGAAAAGATCTCGAAAGACTCATCATAAAGATAGTGACGCCAGATCTTCAGAGCAAAAACGATCGCAGCGAGTTCAAGATCATGAACCGGATAACGAGTCTCGTGCGGCTTCACCTGCCTTGATGCATACGCTATCACATGCTTATGCTACATAAGAACACAACACAAGCCTTGGTTAGAAGCATCACAATAGACTGTGAAACCTCCCGTACCTTTTGGAATAGAAAGAATTGGAGCACTGGTCAGTCTCCTCTTCAGATCAACAAAGCTAGCCTCACAATCTGTAGTCCAGATAAAAGGCGCATTCTTCTGAGTCAGCTGGATAATCGGCTTGGCAATAGAAGAGAAACCCTCGATGAATCGGTGATAATAACCAGCTAAACCCATAAAGCTTCGGATCTCAGGTACTGATGTCGGTCTAGGCCAATTCATAACCGCTTCAATATTGCTGGGATCGACAGAAATCCCATCTCCAGAAATAATATGACCGAGAAAGACAACTGGATCCAGCCAGAACTCACACTTAGATAGCTTGGCAAACAGCTGCTCAACTCGCAAAATCTGCAAGACGGCCCTCAGATGCTTTGCATGGTCAGTACGGTTCTTCGAGTAGATAAGAATATCATCGATGAAGATAATAACAAACTCATATAAAAAGCGCTGAAAGATACGGTTCATCAAACCCATAAAAACCACTGGAGCGTTAGTCAAACCGAACGGCATGACTATAAACTCAAAATGACCATACCTCGTTTTGAATGCGGTCTTAGGAACATCTTCCTCTCGCACTCTCAGCTGATGATAACCTGACCTCATATCAATCTTCGAATAAACAGAAGAACCCTGCAGCTGATCAAAAAGGTCATCTATTCGGGGAAAAGGATACCTGTTCTTGACTGTAGCCTGATTCAGTTGACGGTAGTCAATACAGAGCCGCATAGAACCATCCTTCTTCTGAACAAATAGAAAAGGAGCACCCCAAGGCGATACACTAGGTCTGATGTATCCCTTGGCAATCAAATCCTCAAGCTGCTCCTTCAACTCTCTCAATTCAATCGGTGTCATACGATACGGAGCTTTGGAAATAGGTTGAGTACCTGACACCAAATCAATGCTGAATTCGACCTCTCAAATAGGCGGCAATCCAGGAACATCTTCCGTAAACACATCAGCAAATTCTCTAACCATTGGTATATCAACCAAATCAGGGCTAGATTTCAGTACATCAACTGCATAGACCAAAAATCCCTCTGCACCTCTCTGTAACAAACGAGTCATAGATAACACTAAAATCAAAGGAATTCTAGATCGAAAACCCTTAACAAAGAATTTCCACTCGTCTGCCATTTTAGGTCTGAGCCTAATAACTTTCATAAAACAATCGAATGTTGCCCTGTACTTGGTTAAAACATCTATACCAACAATACAGTCAAAATATGACAGCCCAAATACAATACAGTCGAACTCTAACAAATTCCCTCAAAACAGAGTTCACAATTCCTAACTAATCTGACAGAAACAATTTTTTCACCCAAAGATGAAGTAACAGCTACTACAGTAGGCAACAACTCAGTAGGCAAAGTGTAACGCCCCGTTTTTATCTTAAATGAGTTTATGTGAGTTAATCGGAGATTGCAGAGTTCAAGAGCCGACTTGATTTTGATCAGGGTCCTTTTTGCAAATTTTAAAAATTTCAAGGACTTAAACGCAATTAATGGATTTTATATATTATCTTGTCTAGTTGACTTGGTCCATTCACTTCATCTTCTTCCTCCTGGCACGCCACCTCCATTCTCATGCCTCCAAGCTTTTCCAAGCTTTGGGATTTCAGTCCGAGCACGATCCGGCCGTTGGAAATTATTTCTGAAGGCAGATTATCGATCACTGCAGCGAGAGCTCCGTTATACCGTAAGTTTTTCTACGATCAGATACATTCTAGTTTTTGGATGTTGTTAGAATCGTTCGAGATTCGAGTATGTTGTTCTTGACAGAGTTCTGATCGTTTATTATCCATCAGTTTTGAATTAGAGCGATGTTCGGATTTGTTATGATTTTTGGAATCCATTTTCGAAAACTTGGATTTTGAGATTGGTGGGTTTGCCTTGTTATTGTTGTTTTGGGCATTGATATGAGGTTATATCGTTATTGAACTGTTGTCTGCGTTTTCGGTTTGTTCAGTTTATAGATGTTATGCCGTCGGTTTGAGTTTTGAGATTTCGAACCATTTGAGTTGTTGTACTTTGGGCTTTGAGTTGTTTGTTGTTGTTGATCATCTTTTGTATCTGAATAGTTTCGTTTAGAGTTGTCAAGCCCGGAGTAAACAGCATTGGTCGTCGAGATTTGGATGAAGAACGGTAAAGAGATTTACCTTGAACCGCAGTTGTTGCTTAGATTGTTTAGTGTTTGATACAATCTTTTGGTTGTAGCTTATCTAGAGTTGGAACTACTGCATTGAAAGGTAAAAGCAGTCATCGTAGCGGGATAGCATACTCGGGACAGTTGGTTCTCGAGTTTTCCCTTTTAAATCACATATTGCATCTACACTTGTTCTAGCATAAGAAACTTGTGTCTTGTTGATTTTTCTTGAGCTCTTGTTACATAGCTATGTTTTATGTTTCTGTTATGCATTCATCTTGAGCCAACTTTGACTTCAGCGGGCAGAATAGCCCTTTTTGTTTAGACGTTTGGGAACTATGATTGAGTGGCCTAGGTCGTAGTCATTTCGCCTAGTGCTAGCATACTCATTATAGTTGCTCAAAGTCTAGAGGAGTGGGATACGTGACACCACCTCGATTGGGAGAGTCGGTGAGTCGTTACGTGATCTTATCCTCGGGATCCCAAAAGCACAGCAGCAATCCCTCGTTTATCAGATTTGATATCCCGATTTAAAGACATGCATTTCATTTCATTGTTATTGATTACGTTGTTGTCTTGAAAGCATGTTTATTGTTGTATTACTTGATATGTTGCTTTTACTGGGATTATCATTCTCACCGGTTATCCGGCTGTTGCTTTGTTTTGTATGTGTACTTGGCAACAGGTGGGTCAGGAACAAGTCAGAAGAGGCATGGTTAGCTTCGAGGGAAAGATGTAGAAGTGAGACTCGGATTAGAAGTCGATTTCAGCATGCCAATCTAGTTTATGTTAGAACATGTTTAGTTATCGAACTTCATCGTTATATTGTTGTTGCATGTTCTCGACTTTGGTTTGGTTGTTGAACTCCAGAACTCATGTTTTAATTTGAGGAATCAAGTTTGTAACGCATGTTTATGTTTTGAAATATTGTATGGCTTGATGTTCTTGATTTTGGCAATTTCTAGCACCGGAGCAGCCAGGGAGGCGCGCCCGCGCGCACTGCGCCCCTTTTCGGGCAGGGCGTCATGCGCGGCCGCGCATGAGCCAGGGCGCCGTGCGCGCCCGCGCCTGATGAGGCGCGCCCGCGCGGGCCCTTTTATAAAACAAAATAATAAATAATGTGTTGCCTTTTAATGCTTGCTTATTTTAATTACTCCTTTAATTGATGTTTAGAACCGAGGTCTCACATTAAGTGGTATCAAAACGTTAAGATTCTTGGTTGAACTAGAGTGAGCGGGGTAGATCGAGTCTGCGTGTATCGACTCCTCGCATGTGTTTGAATTATTTAACTGTGTACTTAATTCCATGCGAGCATGCTTTATTGTTGGGAATTATTGAATTACATGGTTTTGTGATTTACTCTATAAAGCATGATCTACTTGTGATATAACTGTTTCTGTTGTCGACTGGTATCCGGTATTCCTAGCGGTTGTAAGGGCACTGATTGTAGCGATTGAGATATCTCGTGTCCTAACCTTTGATTATCAGATGGGTCCTCGTCGAGTGATAAATAGAAACACACCGCCAGTTATCCCTGCGACTGAGCAAGCTAGCACTGAAGTTGATCAGATGGATGCTACAGCGACGCCTATGGAGACCTTGCTGAAAAGGTTTTAGTCGTTCAATCCGCCGTTTTTGATGGGTTCAGAAAATCCAGTTGACTGTGAGAGTTGGTTGGATGATATTGATCAGTTGTTCGATTCCATTGACTACACCGATGACCGCCGAATCAGGTTAGTCATTCATTAGCTTTGTGGGGTTGCTAAGAGCTGGTGGATCATGACGAAGAAAGCAATGGAGAGTAGAGGTACGGAAGTTACTTGGACTCTTTTTAAATCTGAATTCTATAAGCGATTTTTCCCTATCTCGTACCGTAAAGATAAGAGAGCAGAGTTTGCCAATCTGAGGCAAGGGAATCTGAACATTGAAGTGTATGTAGCCAAGTTTGATAGTCTGTTGCGTTTCGCACCGCTAATTGCCGGAGATGAGGAAGCAAAGGCCGATCAGTTTATCAATGGTTTGAACCCCGATGTCTTCACGTTGGTGAACACCAACAGGCCTAACAACTTTGCGGATGCCATGAATCACGCAAAGGGAGCAGAAGCAGGCTTGTGGAGGCAAAGAGGTAATCAGGTGGCACCTCAGCAGCAGAGGCAGTATCAGAACCAACCATCTCAGTATCAGAATCAGCCACCTCAGCATCAAAACCAGCAGCAGAGGTATTAAGATGGTAGCAGTGGGGGAAACAGAAAGGATCAGTACAAGGCAAGAGGTAAACAATTCAAAAGGCAGGGGAACAGTTCGTCTAGTTCCAGTGGTTCCCGACAATTTGGTTCAGGGCAGAGTTCTGGATCATCATCCTTGTACTGCAGCAAGTGTGGAGGAAGACACTCACCAGATCAGTGTGTGGGAGTCTTTGGTAACTGCAACACCTGTCAGCAACCGGGACACTTCTCTAAGGTGTGCCCTCAGCTTAACAGAGATAGAGCTCAGAGTGGGAGTTCGTCTAGACCTGCAGCTCAGCCTAAGAGGCAGTCTTCTGCAGTTCACTCTTTCCAACCTCAGCAGCAGCAGAACAGACAGGGAGGTAATACTAGTGCAAACCAGCCTCCGAGACAGCAAGCACGAGTCTTTGCTCTGACAGAGGATCAGGCTCAAGCAGCACCTGACGATGTTATAGCAGGTAACTGTTCGATTTTCGGTTATTCTGCTCATGTTTTGATAGATATAGGTGCTTCCCATTCCTTTATCTCTGAAAAATTTGTGTTATTGCATGCTTTGCCTACCGAGTTGTTGCCTACTATAGTAGCTGTTACTTCACCCTTGGGTGGAGGAATTGTTTCTGTCAGATTAGTCAGGAACTGTGAACTGTGTTTTGAAGGACATTTGTTAGAATTCGACTGTATTGTACTTGGACTGTCAGATTTTGATTGCATTGTCGGTATAGATGCCTTAACCAAGTACAGGGCAACCATCGATTGTTTTCTGAAAGTTGTCAGGTTCAGACCTAAAATGGCAGACGAGTGGAAATTCTTTGGTAAGGGTTCTCGATCTAGAATTCCTTTGATTTCAGTGTTATCTATGACTCGTTTGCTACAGAGAGGTGCAGAAGGATTTTTGGTGTATGCAGTTGATGTACTGAAATCTAGCCCAGCTTTGGTAGATTTACCAGTGGTTAGAGATTTTGCTGATGTGTTCCCGGAAGATGTTCCTGGATTGCCACCTATTCGAGAGATCGAATTCAGCATCGATTTGGTGCCAGGTACTCAACCTATTTCCAAAGCTTCTTATCGTATGACACCTATTGAACTGAGAGAGTTGAAGGAGCAACTTGAAGATTTGATTGCCAAGGGATACATCAGACCTAGTGTATCGCCTTGGGGTGCTCCTGTTCTGTTTGTTCGGAAGAAGGATGGTTCTATGCGGCTTTGTATCGACTACCATCAGTTGAATCAGGCTACAGTTAAGAACAGGTATCCTTTACCCAGAATAGATGACCTTTTTTATCAGCTGCAGGGTTCTTCTGTCTATTCTAAGATTGATCTGAGGTCAGGCTATCATCAGCTGAGAGTGCGAGAGGAAGATGTTCCTAAGACCGCATTCAGAACGAGGTATGGTCATTTCGAGTTTATAGTCATGCCGTTCGGTTTGACTAACGCTCCAACGGTTTTTATGGGTTTGATGAACCGTATCTTTCAGCGTTATTTAAATGAGTTTGTCATTATCTTTATTGATGATATTCTTATCTACTCGAAGAACCGTACTGACCATGCAGAGCACTTGAGGACCGTATTGCAAATTTTGCGAGTTGAGCAGTTGTTTGCCAAGTTGTCTAAATGTGAATTCTGGTTGGATCGAGTTATCTTTCTCGGTCACATTATTTCAGGAGATGGTATTTCTGTCGATCCCAGCAAGATCGAAGCGGTTATGAATTGGCCTAGACCGACATCAGTACCTGAGATCCGAAGCTTCATGGGTTTGGCTGGTTATTATCGCTGTTTCATCAAGGATTTCTCGTCTATTGCCAAGCCGATTACCCAGCTGACTCAGAAGAATGCGCCTTTTGTCTGGACATCAGATTGTGAGGCTAGCTTTGTTGATCTGAAGAGGAGACTGACCAGTGCTCCGATTCTTTCTATTTCAAAGGGTACTGGAGGTTTCACAGTCTATTGTGATGCTTCTAACTAAGGCTTGGGTTGTGTTCTCATGCAGCATAAGCATGTGATAGCATATGCATCGAGGCAGCTGAACCGCACGAGACTCGTTATCCAGTTCATGATCTTGAACTAGATGCGATTGTATTTTCTCTGAAGATCTGGCATCACTATCTTTTTGGTGAGTCTTTCGAGATCTTTTCTGATCATAAGAGTCTTAAGTACTTGTTTTCACAGGCAAAGCTGAATATGAGGCAGAGAAGATGGTTAGATCTGTTGAAGGATTTCGACTGTGAAATCAAGTATTATCCGGGAAAGTCGAATGCAGTTGCAGATGCCTTGAGCCGAAAGCTATGTGCTTTATCTTTTTCTACTATTGGTGTTTCTCAGTTGATCGATGATTGTTGCACTTCTGGTTTAGAGTTTGAAACAGATAGGGAGACTATAAGAGTGTTTGCTATTCAAGCCAAGCCGGAGTTGTTTGTTGCAATCAGAGAAGCACAAAAGTCTGAGCCGAGCATTCAGGTTTCAGTAGATAAAGTCAGATTGGGTCATCAGTCTGAATTTAAGGTTAGAGATGATATTTTGCTTGTGAATAACCGTATTGTTGTGCCTGATATTTCGGAGTTGAGACAGCGTATTCTCCGAAAGGCTCATTGCAGTCGGTTCAGTGTTCATCCTGGAGGTCGTAAGATGTATAACGATTTGAAGATTCAGTTCTGGTGGAAGAGAATGAAGAGCGACGTTGTGAGGTTTGTATCTCGGTGTTTGAACTGTCAACAAGTGAAAGCAGAGCGAAAGCGACCAGGTGGTCTATTGCACAGTCTATCTGTTTCTGAATGGAAATGGGATCACATTTCTATGGATTTTGTCACGAAGCTACCACGATCAGTTCGAGGATGCGATGCTATTTGGGTAGTGATCGACCGATTGATGAAGTCTGCCTGTTTTATTCCGTACAGGATGACGTATCGTCACGACCAGATGGCTGAGTTGTATGTTAGCAATGTTGTGATGTTGCATGGTGTGCCGAAGTTGATCGTTTCAGACCGAGATCCTAGATTCACTTCGCACTTCTGGCACAGTCTTTCGGAGGCACTTGGTACTCGATTGCATCTGAGTACAGCTTATCACCCTCATACCGATGGACAGTCAGAGCAGACTATCCAGATGTTAGAGGATATGATGCGAGCGATAGTGCTAGACTTTGGCACTAGTTGACAGGATTCTTTGCCTCTTGTCGAGTTTTCTTACAACAACAGCTTCCAAGCGAGCATCGGTATGGCGCCTTTTGAGGCTTTGTACGGCAAGAAGTGTCGATCTCCGCTGTTTTGGGATGATTTGTCCGAGTCACCAGATTTGGGACCGGAGATGCTTAGAGATATGGCAGAGCAGGTTAAGATCATTCAGACCAGAATGAAGTCAGCTCAAGATAGACAGGCAAAGTATGCGAATGTCAGACGTAGACCTCTGAGTTTCGAGCAGGGAGACCGTGTGTTCCTTAAGATTTCTCCTTTCAGAGGTACTGTCAGATTCGGTAAGAGAGGAAAGTTATCTCCGAGATTCATCGGGCCGTACGAGATTCTCGAAAAGATAGGCGATCTTGCCTACAGACTTGCACTTCCTCCGTCTCTATCTGGTATTCACGACGTTTTTCACGTCTCTATGCTGCGAAAGTATCATCCAGATCCTTCTCATATCCTTCATCCTGATGAAGCCGAGTTAGACGAGACTCTGAGCTACTTTGAGCGACCGATTCAGATCCTTGATCGAAAGGAAAAACAGCTCAGAACCAAGTTGATTCCGTTGGTGAAGGTGCAGTGGAGCCGTCACGGCGTCGAGGAAGCGACTTGGGAGACAGAATCTGACATGAGACAGCGATTTCCGGAGTTATTCGGATGACATGAGTTCTTCTTACTGTCTTTCGTTCTTTATTCTATCTTATGAGTTGTGGTTCTCGTTGATTTCGAGGACGAAATCTCTTCTTAGTGGGGGAGAATTGTAACGCCCCGTTTTTATCTTAAATGAGTTTATTTGAGTTAATCGAAGATTGCAGAGTTCAAGAGCCGACTTGATTTTGATCAGGGTCCTTTTTGCAAATTTTGGAAATTTCAGGGACTTAAACGCAATTAATGGATTTTATATATTATCTTGTCTAGTTGACTTGGTCCATTCACTTCATCTTCTTCCTCCTGGCACGCCACCTCCATTCTCACGCCTCCAAGCTTTTCCAAGCTTTGGGATTTCAGTCCGAGCACGATCCGGCCGTTGGAAATTATTTCTGAAGGCAGATTATCGATCACTGCAGCGAGAGCTCCGTTATACCGTAAGTTTTTCTACGATCAGATACATTCTAGTTTTTAGATGTTGTTAGAATCGTTCGAGATTCGAGTATGTTGTTCTTGACAGAGTTCTGATCGTTTATTATCCGTCAGTTTTGAATTAGAGCGACGTTCGGATTTATTATGATTTTTGGAAGCCATTTTCGAAAACTTGGATTTTGAGATTGGTGGGTTTGCTTTGTTATTGTTGTTTTGGGCATTGATATGAGGTTATATCGTTATTGAACTGCTGTCTGTGTTTTCGGTTTGTTCAGTTTATAGCCGTTATGCCGTCGGTTTGAGTTTTGAGATTTCGAACCATTTGAGTTGTTGTACTTTGGGCTTTGAGTTGTTCGATGTTGTTGATCATCTTTTGTATCTGAACAGTTTCATTTAGAGTTGTCAAGCCCGGAGTAAACAGCATTGATCGTCGAGATTTGGACGAAGAACGGTAAAGATATTTACCTTGAACCGTAGTTGTTGCTTAAATTGTTTAGTGTTTGATAAAATCTTTTGGTTGTAGATTATCCAGAGTTGGAACTACTGCATTGAAAGGTAAAAGCAGTCATCGTAGCGGGATAGCATACTCGGGACAGTTGGTTCTCGAGTTTTCCCTTTTAAATCACATATTGCATCTACACTTGTTCTAGCATGAGGAACTTGTGTCTTGTTGATTTCGCTTGAGCTCTTGTTATATAGCTATGTTTTATGTTTCTGTTATGCATTCATCTTGAGCCAACTTTGACTTCAGCGGGCAGAATAGCCCTTTTTGTTTAGATGTTTGGGAACTATGATTGAGTGGCCTAGTCGTAGTCATTTCGCCTAGTGCTAGCATACTCATTATAGTTGCTCAAAGTCTAGAGGAGTGGGATACGTGACACCACCTCGATTGGGAGAGTCGGTGAGTCGTTACGTGATCTCATCCTCGGGATCCCAAAAGCACAGCAGCAATCCATCGTTTATCAGATTTGATATCCCGGTTTAAAGACATGCATTTCGTTTCATTGTTATTGATTACGTTGTTGTCTTGAAAGCATGTTTATTGTTGTATTACTTGATATGTTGCTTTTACTGGGATTATCATTCTCACCGGTTATCCGGCTGTTGCTTTGTTTTGTATGTGTACTTGGCAACAGGTGGGTCAGGAATAAGTCAGAAGAGGCATGGTTAGTTTCGAGGGAAAGATGTAGAAGTGAGACTCGGATTAGAAGTCAATTTCAGCATGCCAATCTAGTTTATGTTAGAACATGTTTAGTTATCAAACTTCATCGTTATATTGTTGTTGCATGTTCTCGACTTTGGTTTGGTTGTTGAACTCCAGAACTCATGTTTTAATTTGAGGAATCAAGTTTGTAACGCATGTTTATGTTTTGAAATATTGTATGGCTTGATGTTCTTGATTTTGGCAATTTCTAGCACCGGAGCAGCCAGGGAGGCACGCCCGCGCATCCTAGCTCGCGCTTGCACGCACTGCGCCTCTTTCCGGGCAGGGCGTCATGCGCGCCCACGCCTCGGAAGGGCGCGGCCACGCATGAGCCAGGGCGCCGTGCGCGGCCGCGCGGGCCCTTTTATAAAAAAAAAATGTGTTGGCTTTTAATGCTTGCTTATTTTAATTACTCCTTTAATTGATATTTAGAACCGAGGTCTCACACAAAGCATGCAATAACACAAATTTATCAGAGATAAAGGAATGAAAAGCACCTGTATCTATCAAAACATGAGCAGAATAACCGAAAATCGAACAGTTACCTGTTATAATATCGTCAGGTGCTGCCTGAGCCTGATCCTCTGTCAGAGCAAAGACTCGTGCCTGCTGTCTCGGAGGCTGGTTTGCACTAGGATTACCTCCCTGTCTGTTCTGCTGCTGAGGCTGGAAGGAGTGAACTGCAGAAGACTGTCTCTCAGACTGAGCTGTAGGTCTAGATGAACTCCCACTCTGAGCTCGATCTCTACTACGCTGAGGGCACACCTTAGAAAAGTGTCCCGGTTGCTGACAGGTGTTGCAGTTCCCAAAGACTCCCACATACTGATCTGGTGAGTGTCTACCCCCCACACTTGCTGCAGAACATGGATGAAGATCCAGAACTCTGTCCTGAACCGAATTGCTTGGAACAACTAGAACTAGAAGAACTGTTCCCCTGCCTCTTGAACTGTTTCCTTCTTGCTTTGTACTGATCCTTTATGTTTCCACCACTGCTTCCAACCTTCATACCTCTGCTGGTTATGATACTGAGGTGGTTGATTCTGATACTGAGACGGTTGGTTCTGAGACTGTCTCTGCTGCTGAGGTACCATCTGAATCCCTCTCTGTCTCCACAAACCCGCTTCGGCTCCCTTTGCGTGATTCATGGCATCCGCAAAGTTATCCGATCTAGCAGTGTTTACCAACGTGAAGATGTCGGGATTCAAGCCGTTGATGAACTGATCGGCTTTGGCTTCTTCACTGTCGGCAATGTGCGGTGCAAAACGCAACAAGCTGTCGAACTTGGCTACGTACTCCTCAATGTTCAGATTCCCTTGCCTTAGATTGGCGAACTCGGATCCCTTGTCTTTTCAATACGAAACGGGAAAAAACCGCTTATAAAACTCAGATTTGAAAAGAGTCCAATTAACAACTGTACCTCGGTTCTCTATGGATCTCTTTGTCGTGATCCACCAGTTCTTAGCAATACCACGAAGCTGATGAATGACTAACCTGGTTCGGCGGTCATATGTATAATCAATTGAATCGAACAACTGATCAATGTCGTCCAACCAGCTTTCACAATCAATCGGATTATCTGTACCCAACAACAAGGGTGGATTAAACGACTGAAACCTCTTCATCAAGGTTTCTACAGGCGTCGTTGTAGCATCCAATTGATCGACTTCAGTACTAGCTTGCTCAGTCATAGGAATAACTGGCGGTGGGTTTCTGTTTATAACTCGACGAGGACCCATCTGATAATCAAAGGTTAGGACACAAGATATCTCAATCGCTACAATTCGGTACCCTTACAACCGCTCAGAATACCGGATACCAGTCGATAAACAATTATATCTCAAATAGTCCATGCTTTATAAAATAAATCACATAATCATGTAATTCTAATAATTCTCATTCAATAAAGCATGCTCGCATGGTATTAATTAAACAATTAAATAACTCAAACACATGCGAGGAGCCAATACATGCGGACTCGAACTACCCCGCTCACTCTAGTTCAACCAAGAATCTTAAGTCTATGATACCACTTAATGTGAGACCTCGGTTCTAAACAACTAATCTCGGATTAAACAACAATTAAGCATACAAGATCCAAGACTAAAAGTAAAAGAAATTTTTTTTTAAAAAAAGGGGTACGCTCGGTCTGCTAAAAACAGCAGACCGTGCGCCTCCAACTAACCATCCTACTGTTCTGCTCAACAGGGGTTGCGCTCGGTCTGCTAAAAACAGCAGATCGAGCACGGCCAAAACAGCAAACCTACTACCTTTCTCGGAAGGTGGTGCGCTCGGTTTGCTAAAAACTGCAGACCGTGCGCCCCTGCTGCAAAACCAGAAACAGAGCAGAAACCTCAGGAACTCAATTCCAAAACAATCCAACACATTCAAATCATAATCATGCGTTACAAACGCAGTTCCTCCAAAAAATACATGAAGTTCTAGAGTTGATCAACCACTCATAAATATAGAACATGCATCGGTTTTAGCTATTACAATCCGAATACAAAACATAAGAAGTTCGAGTTCTAACATGCCTCAAAACATAAAACTAGGTAAACATGTAGATTCGACTTCTAAACCGAGTCCCACTACTAACTCTCCCTCTTGATGCTAACCAGGTCTTTGCTAACTTGATCCTGCCCCACCTGTTGCCAAGTACACATACAAAACAAAGCACCAGCCGGATAACTCCGGTGAGAAAGATATTCTCAGTAAAAGCAACATAACAAGCAATACATGTAATATAACAACAACATGCTTTCAATACAACATAATCAAAACAAGCTAATGATATGCATGTCTTTAAAATAGGTATATCGAATCTGATAAACAAGGGGTTGCTGCTCTACTTTTGGGATCCCGATGATGAGATCACGCAACGACTCACCGACTCTTCCGATCGAGGTGGTGCCACGTATCCCACTCCCCTAGACTTTGGTGCGACTATAAGGAGTATGCTGACACTAGGTGAACTTCCACACCCAGGCCACTCACAGTATAGCCCCCAGACATATAAACAAAAAGGGTCGTTCTGCCCGACAAATCAAAGATTTGGCTCAAGATGAATGCATAAGAAAACATAAACATTAAGCCATATAATAAAAACTAAAACAACACAAAATACGAGTTTCACATGCTAGAACAAGTATTGATGCAAATATGTAATTTTAAGAGAAAACTCGAAAACCAACTGTCCCGAGTATGATATCCCGCTAACGATGATTGCTTTTATCTTTCAATGCAAGTAGTTCCAACTCTGGATAAGCTACAATAAAAAGTTTATATCAGAACTATACAACATAACAACAACAACGGCTCAAGGTAATCTCTTTATCGTTCTTCGTCCAATTCTTCGACAATTCAATGCTGCTAACACAGGGCTCGACAAACTTCAAACGAATCTTTACGGAGGCAAAGAAGATCAACAACGACGATCAACTCATAATCCAAGGTTCAACAACATAAAACGGTTCAAAATCTCTAAAACTCAAACCGGCGGCATAAAGGCTATAAACTGAACAAACCGAAAACGCAGACAGTAGTACAATATCGATATCAACTCAAATCAATGCTAAGACAACAATAACAAATTAAAGCAATTCCAACACATCTCAAGATCTCATTTTCGAAAATAGGCTTCCAAAAATCATAACAAATCCGAATATCGCTCTATTTCAAAACCGACAGAGAATAAACGATCAGAACTCTATCAAGAACAACATACTCGCAACTCAATCGATTCTAACAACATCCAAAAAATAGAATGTGTCTGATCGTAGAAAAACTTACGATAAAACGAAGCTCTCGCTGCAGTGATCGCTAATTTGCCTTCAGAAATAATTTCCAATGGACGGATCGAGCTCGGACTGAAATTCCAAAGCTTGAAAAGCTCAAAAGGCGTTTCAATGGAGGAGGAGGCGGCCAATGGAGGAGATGGAGTGAATGAGAGGTCAAAACAAGTCAAGATAATATATAAAACTCCAAATTTGTGTTTTAGTATCTGAAATTTCCAAAATTTGCAAAATAGACCCTGATCAAAAACAAGTTGGCTCTTGAACTCTGGAAAATCTAATTATCTCAAATAAGCTCAATTAAGATAAAATCGGGGCATTACAATTGGTCTAATTATTCCATAACCAGTGATTGATAAAATGTGACACTCATCAGGTAAATCCTTGGTCATTTTCTTTTTATTTCCAATGGTTCAAGACTAAAAAATGAGTGTTGGGGGAAACGTATACTGCTATACATGCATTATAGTTCATGATAAATTACTATTTTTTGTCAAAGATATTGACTTCGCTCGTGCGAATCATGAAAATAAGATAATGAATTGTCACATGTATTGCAAAAAAATGTTAAAAGTGTTATGATTATCTGACAATGAATACTATTCATCGCTTACATCAACACTATCTAAAATATGATAAATTAAACTTCTTCTCAAGAGCTGGGATGAGAATTCACTAGCAAATCGAATATTTGAACTATTTAGGACATCTCCAGTCATGAATCTAATTTTTGGGTTCATTTTTGCCACATCTATCGCTACCTCAAAATTATAAAGCTCACTATGTGACACCCAGAGTCAAAGAGTCCTAAGACGGTACATGGTCTGCAATATGAGTGATTAAAACCTGAAAGATGGAAACATCACCAAAAAGAATGGGCGACGGGTGACATGAATGAATCGATCCACACCGAAATGATTAGAGATACAAAAGATTTGATATGTACAACTCATATCAAGAAGGTTCATCTTCTTTTCGAGAACTCATCACATAAGAACTCCAAAGTTAAGCGTGCTTGAGTTGAGACAATTTTAGGATGAGTGACCCCAGAGAAGTTTCCCATGGTGTGTGTGCTTGAAGACATAAAAACGCTGAAAAGACTCGTCTTAAACCTAAAAACATAACCTTTGGGTGTCCCACTATCCAATCACACATTCATTCTATCATTTTAATTTACTACTATTATTTATAATTTTCATTTATATATTTAAATAAATATATATTTATAATAATAAATTTAATTTGTATAATTAATTAATTATTCATATACATTATTTTTTAAATAATTTAATAAATCATAAAATTAGAAAAAAAGAAAGAAAAATATATAATATAAAAGTAATAATTTATATATATATAATATTATGTTATATCTATAAAAAAAATAAAAAATTTTGTTAAAAAAATACTGAAATAATAAAAACTTCCTATTACGGTTAATAGAACGTACATACTAAAACAAAAATATAAAAAATAAAAAACCATTTGGAGTTAGTTGCGGGATCCCCATGACATAGAGCCCGTTTGGTATCGAAAGTGTTTTTTTAAAAAAATAATGTTTTTTTAAACTCTAATTTTAGACTTTTGAAAAAACTTTAAATTTAGCTTAAAAAGGTTTTTTTTTTTAAGCATCAAAATGACCACCCAAAAATATTATAAATTAGAAAAGTATTTGTTTTTAAAAAAAACATTTTATTGGTTTGACTTTTGATACCAAACAAACTTATATTGGCAATTTTGACCATGAACCCACTCATTTTTAATGTTCATATTTTAAACTTCAATCTATAAACCAACCTCCCATTGGAGGTGCCCTTATTGAGGATTTTGTGGGCTTGACCCCTCTGTGGGTGCCAATCTATTGTACAAATCAAGCTCAAGGACCTGATTAATTAATTTATTGATTTGTTCATTACCCCCGTTGTTGTTATTGCAAATTTTATAAATAATATCGTTCCTATATAAAAATATTATTACTACTTTTTTGTATTTATTATATTTATATTATATAAAGTTAATGAGCACATTAACAAACCCAAAAATTGCAGGCGAAGACAGTAACCGATATTTTTGACTACTTGCGTATATATTATAATTATAAACACAATATATTCATTATTTCAATTTTAGTAAGACATTAATATAATCAAATACGAAGGCAGTTCGGTCAAATTATTTGAAAGCGTAAAAAAGACCAAAAAATATAATATAAAAATATAAAAGCATGTTTAATTTCATTGAGATCTAAAATAAATATTTGAAATTTGGCAAAAACTCTTATGAAACGGTTTCAATGGTCATTTTTTTGAAACGGGTCTCTTATATGGGTTATCCATTAAAAAGTATTACATTTTATGCCAAAAGTATTACTTATCATTATAAATATGAGTAGGATTGACCCGTCTCACAAAGAGTGTTACTCAATTTGATATGATCTTTGAACCACGTCAAATAGAAAAAAATAAAATATTATTAGTAAATAAAAAAATTTATTTATTTATTACTCATGAAACGCATGCTTAGCATATATATTTTCTTTTTTTTTAGACAATGGAAAATACCATTCGAAATAATTTTGTTTATCATGAATCCAAAAAAACTGATTCCTGGGTCCCAATCATCCAATAGAATCAATGGGATCTTTTCCCCTCATTTTCTGGTTTCCAAGGAAAAATCCAAAAGTTTGGAAATTCAGAACTTTGAAAATTATTATTACCAAGCACCTGAGTTACCGACATGCTTAGCAGGCCCCTCCACTCTACGGGCATGAATAGTAAGAAGAAGCCGTTACATGTGGATCCAAATGGGGCGTTAAATGCAAAGATTGGTCAAGAAATTTATGTTTCTTTTATTGCTCTCTTGACTCCTCGAATCACCCGAAAAATAAAAAAAAAAAACTGAATATTGTAAATTTCCTTCACTTTTGGGTCTAATAATGTGTTTCAAGCTTTGATGTTTTATGAAGTTTTCTTGAATTTGAGACCTGTTTCTTCATCAAGATTTGAAGTGTAGTTTCTTGAGATAGAAATTGGTGGGGGGGGCCTTCTCGTATATTGATCGGATTTTATTCTGTTTCTTTTTTCTATTTTTGCTGGTTTTTTGAACAAGATTTGATATGGGCATTATTAGCACTATAATGGGTGTTTTCGGATTTGGTTTTGGGATCACAATTGGGCTTGTGGTGGGATACTATTTGTTCATATACTATCAGCCGAGTGATGTCAAGGTTAGTTTTTGTTTTTTGAGCAAATTCTGAAATCAATGCTCACATTTGCACTCTGGAAGAAAATCTTTTATCTTACGTTTTCTGCTTGATATTTGTTCTTATTTGGGTTAATCTTTGTTACTTTTCTCACATAGTCTGGACTTTTGATGTCTTTTTCGAACACGTTGCTGTATTTTCCATCGTTGATGGCGAAATTTTTAAGATATAAGAAAACTTTCAAGTAAAAATGGAATCTTTTAATTTTTGGGATTGTTTATGTGACAAGTTTTGATAATGTTGTAACTTATTTGGAATTTACACTCAACAGGATCCCCAAATTCGTCCATTGGTCGAAAAGGATTCTAAAAGTCTCCAAAAGCTGCTCCCAGAAATACCTCTTTGGATAAAAAATCCTGATTACGATAGAGTAAGCTCCTGTTTACTATGGTCTATGAAAGAATCTGCAAGAATAGTGTTTTTACTTCACATCCTCATTTTTCTTGCATTAGTTCATAGTTTCAAACGTGTCTTCTGCAGATCGATTGGCTGAACAAATTCATAGGATATATGTGGCCTTATTTAGATAAGGTACGGTCATGAATTTGTTGTGGAAATTTTGGAGTGCGACGAAAAAAAGTAGTCTTGTTTTACAATACTTTTGTGATTACTTGTATTTTCGGGTTTTATTTTATTGTATTATTTGTTGTTTGGAGACATTTGTATTGAGATGCAACCTTAACATTCTAAGATCCTCAGGCAATCTGCAAGATGGCAAAGAAAATAGCTGAGCCCATTATAGCTGAGCAAATCCCAAAATACAAAATCGATTCTGTGGATTTTGAAGCACTAACTTTGGGATGTCTTCCGCCTACATTTCAAGGTCTCATCACCGATACATTCTTCTACATTCGGATACAATTTGCAGACAAAACAGTGGGCTATAAATATCACTAGTATATCATGTCATGGTTGTCACTTGTTTGTGTCTTCCTAGAAAAATCTTCACTTTTTGCTGAAAAAGGGATTGCTTCTCGGTCAATTAAAATGAATGAATCTCTACTATTGAATGTATCTTACAATATAACTTGCTGCTTGATCTGAATAACCTTCTTTCAGATTGAGATTACCGATTTAATTGCAACGAAGAAAGTCAATGATGAAGGTTGATATCTGATTCGTAGTGATTTAAATTCTGCATGTAGAAGAAATTATGGATTCATCAAGAAAGAAAACCACTTATTGCTACGTTTTGATATATGTCTTCTTGATTTCAACATGTGATCTGTGATATCGTGCCAGGAATGAAAGTATATACCACTGAGGAAAAGGAATTGATAATGGAACTAGGCTTGAAATGGGCTGCGAACCCTAACATCCTGGTTGCTGTTAAGGCATTTGGACTGAGAGCTACTGTCCAGGTATTCTATCTATTAAAGATCACACGGATACGATACAATACAGATACAAAATAAGACATCATTAAAAAATTAGGATACTTCATGGTTGCAAAGCTGTGGAATTAGCGCTGACTCCCTTTTTTTATTTTTATATCTAATGATACTAATGATCTACTTGTGACTAAGCCCTGACTGATTTTTATTTTGAGAATGCCAGGTGCTTGACCTGCAAGTATTTGCTTCTCCACGAATCACGTTAAAGCCACTGGTTCCAAGCTTTCCTTGTTTCGCAAATATACATGTTTCTCTAATGGAGAAGGTGTGTTGATGGATTTATCTCTATTTGAGATATTTCGCATGAAACTCAAATGGCATGTGCTGAGAGGCCTGTAGAATGCAATGCACATATTTTTCGCATCGCAAATTATGAAATATGCGATAATTTTGTGGGAACCAACAATCACACATGGAAGAACTAAATATGTCCAAGATTTAGGTAACCATAGAATTGCAGACCTGATGATCTTTCTTACTTTGTATTTTCTTTGTAGCCTCACGTTGATTTTGGAGTAAAGCTGCTAGGTGCTGATGCTATGTCCATCCCTGGGGCATACAGATTCGTACAGGTAATACTGAATGAATGTGTTCTTTCATAACAACTGAAAATTCAGTCGGACTTTTTACCAAGCCATGTAGCTGGTATGTGAATTTGACATGGTACATGACCTTGCTTTAAATTTCATGTTTTTTTTTTCCAGGAACTTATCAAAGATCAGGTTGCAAATATGTACTTGTGGCCTAAAAGGCTTGAAGTTCAGATAATGGATCCCTCAAAGTACATTTTTTTTTTTTTATCTCTGTATTGCAAACATTCTCAAACTATAACAAGTTCTTCAATTAATGATATGGATTGTGCTTTGGCCATCAACAGAGCAATGAAGAAACCAGTTGGGATTCTTCATGTGAAAGTTGTTAGAGCCCTAAAGCTCAAGAAGAAGGATCTCTTAGGGGCATCTGACCCTTATGTGAAGATGAATCTTACCGAAGAGAAACTTCCGTCCAAGAAAACAACAGTAAAACACAAGAACCTCAATCCTGAATGGAATGAGCAATTCACTTTTGTTGTTAAGGATCCCGAATTTCAAGTATTAGAGCTTACTGTCTACGACTGGGAACAGGTATATATATGTCTTTTGCTATGCAATCACGATGGGTTGGCCCTCCGCGTTGCAATGGCATCCACAGTCATCTCTCATGTTGTGTATTGTTGCCTATGTTAGACAACAATCAAAATGTGGTGTTTCAGTTAAAAGATATGAATCGGACCATTACCAACAACAATAGGCCATATAATGGGAGGCACTTGATGATACCATTTCTTCCCTTTATTTTTGTCCCTGTTGATTTCTTTGTTTAGGTTGGTTCGCATGAGAAGATGGGATTGAATATAATACCACTGAAAGAGCTAACGCCCGAGGAGCCAAAGACTATGACTCTTGATCTTCTTAAAAACCTGAATCCAGACGACGTTCAGAATGAGAAGTCGAGAGGGCAACTTGTTGTTGAAGTCAATTACAAACCCTTAAATGATTTAGAGTTGCCAACCAATCCCGCAGATTCAGGTTCGGTACAAAAGGCTCCTGAAGGAACCCCTGAAGGTGGCGGTCTGCTCGTTATTATAGTCCACGAAGCTCAAGATTTGGAAGGCAAAAACCATACAAATCCATCCGTACGTCTACTATTTAGAGGGGAGACGAGAAAAACCAAGGTAAAACAATCCAATAAATCTGAGAATGATTCAATAATTTCATGCAAATAACTTGTCAGGAATAATTAAATTTCTGTTAAATGTTACAAATTTGGCAGGTTGTGAAGAAGAACAGAGATCCAAGATGGGAAGAGGAGTTTCAGTTCATGCTGGATGAGCCTCCCACAAATGACAGGATTCATGTTGAAGTTGTCAGTACGTCGAAAAGAATGGCTTTGCTACAAGCTAAGGTAATTGAGCGCGCAGCAATGAATTGTTAGACCTGGTTAGTACAAGATTGAGCTCCCTCTGATCAACATGTAAACTTGTTTTCTCGTAGGAAGCGTTGGGCTATGTGGATATATACTTGTCAGATGTTGTCAACAACAAGCGAATCAACGAGAGGTACCACCTCATTGACTCGAAAAATGGCAGGATCCAGATTGAAATGCAATGGAGAACTGCATCTTGAAGAGGGTATTTCTACAGTTAAAGACGTTGCTTTTTTCCGATAAATGTTGTTTAGGTGAATATTGTCCAGTTGCAAGTTATCTAATAGCTAGCTTTAGGGTGGATTTTTCAACAATTGTGCATTGATCTTATTATATGATACATGTTATGTATTAGACCATCATAGATTTAATTAATTTTAAAAATATTACTAAGCTATAAACTACAAAAAAAAATATGCAACTGTTAAATATTTAAGATAAAAAGATTATCATCTTCCAAAAAAAAAGATAAAAAGATTATCTGTATGCAGACATTGTCAAATTCATTTTAAAAAAGTAATATGAAAATGCATATATCTATACTACACTATTGTTAATATAAAAAATCTATTTGATGTCTTGCTATGGTCATTTTTAAACGACAATGTTATCTTATCTCACTAAATAAAATATTATTCAAACTAGTAAAAAATGAACACTTTTATGCATGCGTAAAATAAAATTTATTTTTATATGTATTTTTTGTGGGTGGAGTGAGTGGGAGATTTGGTGGGATAGTGGATACAAATGGGATGTGAGGGTAAAACGGGAAACGAAAATTGGTGTTCTCAGAATAAAAGTTAGTATATGTTTCTCAAATATTATTATATAGAAAGAAGAAGATATTACTATAGCAACTTGTAAAAAAAACTCCTACAGTATATTTCTAACATATTTGAAAAAGTCATTTTAAAAAAAAAAATATATATATATATATATATATATTTGACCAAATCTATTTTTCTAATTTGCTCCGGTGAATCATCGCACAAACAAAATATATTATCATTTTTCTAAAACAATAACACATTACCCGCACAGTAATTTTACAAATTATTATGACAAAATAATTATAAATATTTTCAATTCAAATTGTTTATTGGGATAATTGCATATACTAACCCTGTGAAATCATGAGATTGCTAAAAACCTTCTATGACTATAAACCCCTTGTGTTTTCAAATTTTGTGCACAAATATTCCTGAAAATACGTACAGACAAGGGGTTATGCGCTCAAATTTTAAAAACACAGGGAGGTATGTGCTCAAAATTAAAGAACATAAGGAGCTCGTAGGTCATTATTTTTTCATAAGAGGTTTTTAACAATCTCGATATTTCACATGAGTAATGTATGTAATTACTCTTTGTTTTTTATATTTTATAATCTAAATATTAATTTAACTATTTCAAAAAATAATAATTTAACTCTAACAATAGTTATTAATTAAAATCAACTATACATACATACCATGAGTGCATAAATTTACTAGTATATATTATATTACAAGCATTTAATGAATCTTGTCTTTTGAAATAAGAAAAATAAAAAATATCATATTAAATAATGATAGATGAATAATAATAATAATAATAATAATGAATTCTAATAAATCTAAAGTAAGAATAAGATTTATAATTAAAAATTATAAAATAGTTATTATTTGTTATCATCTTTACTATATTATAAAACTTCAGCCCCACATAAAAACCAATTTGGTCCGACTTGCTTCACAAATCAAATTACCAATATACCATGGAAAATTACACTCTATTTCATATTATCTCTTGGTAAAATGGTCAGAATAAATACACATTGATGTCCCGGTAAGCCAGGGGGGCCGGGACACGAATGACCCGGAGTGGTAGGGCTGTATTAAGGTAGCCCAGTAGCCTCAGGAGCCCAAAAAACCAGGTCTGCAGGACTTATATAAGGCCCGTGTTTTAGGGGCATGATCCCCACGATTATCACCAACCCAAGCTTTCCGGGTTCATCGTACGTGACAGGCAAACATGGGCAACTACCACACCCACGATCCAGATCGTGGCCACTACCCTGGGATTGCGGAGTGACACTCTCACTCCAAGGCCTTTAAATATCTAATCACAGATATTGGTAGAGGTATGTTCACCTAAATTTCCAAAGCACTATATTCATTTTCTCTAAAAAGCCCACTCTATTTCTAAGTCTAACTTAAGCATCGGAGTGGCCCCGCCGGAACTTCCTCCAGCGTCCCACTAACGTGCTTTTTATCCCATTCTTTGGTGTGCAGTTCATCTCGATTAAGGAAGGGCAGTTCATATATCACTTTCATTAGCCCGGTCACCACGTCAGGCCCACAACACTACCCTGATAGCCCGGGCCCTGATTTTACTACCATCATCATTGGCGCCGTCTGTGGGAAGCTTGTTCTATAGACGTAGATATGGCTTCTCATGACCAAACATTACCTGGAGACCATCATCCAGGACGGAATATTACCATTCCCTTGGAGCAATTAGAATTATTTGTCCAAGATGTGGTACGGAAGTCGTTGATAGTTGCAAAGCAACCACAATCAAAGGACATAACAGTGGAGGAAGAAGGAAATCAGGGTAATCCAAACCCTATTGCCCAGGTTCAAGAAGGAGAAGAAGAAGAAAGCTCTTGGATGCACTCAATACAGTCGTCCATGGCAGATGAGTTGCATGAGCTCAGGAGAAAGGTACAGAAGTTGGAGGAAGGGGGTTCCCAAATGGCTTGCCCCATCAAAATTCCGGGTTGCCCTTTTTCACAGGAGGTGATAGAGGAACCCTTGCCACTAAATTACAAGTCGACTAAAATCCGGGAATACGATGGGAGCACAGACCCAGAGGAGCACCTGGCTCGGTTTGAAAATGTAGCCATGCTACATTGCTATGGAGATAAGATCAAATGCAAAGTCTTCCTAACCACTTTGGTGGATTCTGCCCAAAGATGGTTTGAGAAGTTGGAGCCCCAGAGTGTTCAATCATTTTCCAAATTCAAGCAAGTGTTTTTGCAGCACTTCGGCAGTAGCAAGAGGTATAGGAAAACTGCCTATAGCCTTTTTGAAACAAAGCAGCCAGGAGAGGAGTCTTTACGAACCTATATCAAAAGGTTTAACAAAATTGCTTTGGAGGTCCCGATTTGTGCCCAGGAGACCAAGATCACGGCTTTCACTCAAGGTCTTCGGGAGGGGGAATTTTTCAAATCACTGGTGAAAAAAGCACCCCGGACCTTCGAAGATTTGCTGGCTCGGGCTGAAAAATACATTAACATGGAGGAAGCTCAGAGGCAGAAAAAGGAGGTGGCCCGGCAGGAGGGAGGCCGGGAACAAGGAAGAAGTAGGGAGAACCATGATCCCATGGGGCGATTGTCCCGGTATGCTCCGTACCGAGGGACCCGAGATAAGGCTGTTCATATGTGTGAAGAAAGGGTCGACACGCAGACCCCTGTTTCTAAGGAGAAGCTCTGGAAGTACTGTGCACTTCATCAAGAGTGCACTCATGACACCAGTGAGTGTCGAACTCTGCAGCAAAGACACCAACTGCCTTATGCTAGAGATGGTAGGCCGGTCCCAAAAAAGCCTCGAAGCGTGCCTTGGTTTCGGGGGTCACAGACGTCGATTCCTCCCCGGGATGCCACCAGCTCTCGGGAAAAAGGAAAACAAGAAATGGATCATGCAAAAAAAGACAAAACATCTGGAGATGGGCCGGCCAAAGGTATCATTAACATGATATCGGGAGGATCTACGGATGGAGATTCCAACCGGGCTAGGAAGGCCTGGAGTCGGAGGGAAAGCTTAGGGGTGGAGGAAGGAAGGCAGGGGGCGGGGCCAATCATTACATTTGGACCCCAAGACCTGGAGGGAGTAAACTTACCCCATAATGACGCCTTGCTTATACAAGCTCGGATCGCCAATTATGATGTTCGAAGGGTGTTCGTTGACTCGAGAAGCTCAGTGAATGTCCTTTTTCAAGAAGCATTCGAGCAGATGGATTTGCAGGGGTATGAGTTGAGCCCGGTAAAAACCGCCTTATATGGTTTTGCCGGGCACACTGTCCAACCCCAAGGGGAAATGTTGCTGCCTATCACCTTGGGATCAGGAGATGAGAAGAGGACGGTCATGACAAGATTCACATTAGTGGAAGTACCTTCTTCCTATAATGTCATCTTGGGTAGGCCTGCTATGAACTCTTTCAAAGCCGTAGCCTCAGCTTACCATCAAAAGATCAAGTTCCCAGTGGGAGATAAGGTCGGAGAAGTTCGAGGAGATCAGCCTTCCTCCCGAAAATGCTATGCCGAGACAGTGAAGATAGACTACAAGAGGGAAAAACAGAATGGAAAGGTAGGAGCCTTGGGGGGAAGAGAAGTCTGTTCGGTGGAGGAATCCAAAAGCGAGTATGAAGAGGTAGAGATGGAGCCCGGGCAAACAGAGAAGTCTGTTAAAATAGCTCGGGATTTAGATGCATGGTTGATTGAAGCATTGAGAGGCTGCCTCATTCAGAATAAGGATGTGTTTGCCTGGGCTCAGGGTGATTTGGTGGGAGTTTCATCTCGGTGGCAGAACACAAACTAAACATCAGCCCAGGTTCCCGACCTGTCCTACAAAAGAAGAGGCATTTTGGGGCCGAGAAGGATAAGGTGATAGCGGAGCAGGTTCAAGAGCTACTGCGGGCCGGGCACATCAAGGAAATACAATTTCCTACTTGGTTGTCCAACGTAGTGCTAGTACCAAAGGCCACGGGGAAGTGGAGAATGTGTGTGGATTTCCGGGATTTAAATAAAGCTTGTCCCAAAGATTGTTACCCTCTGCCCCGAATTGACCAGTTGGTGGACTCCACATCCGGGTGTGAGTTGCTGAGCTTCATGGATGCATACCAGGGCTATCATCAAATTCCTTTAGCCCTGGAAGATCAAGATAAAGTCAGCTTTGTCACCTCGGAAGGTACTTTCTGCTACGTAGTGATGCCATTTGGTTTGAAAAATGCAGGAGCTACGTATCAGCGGATGATGGACAGAGTGTTCCGGGAACAGGTGGGCCGAAATGTGGAGGTATATGTGGATGATATATTGGTGAAGTCCAGGACTCGGGATAGTTTCTTACCCGACTTGGAGGAAACTTTTGCGACAGTTCGGCGATATGGGATCAAATTGAACCCGGCTAAGTGTATGTTTGGGGTGAAAAGTGGCAAGTTTCTGGGGTTCATGGTCACTGAACGAGGGATAGAAGTCAACCCTGAAAAAGTGAAGCTGTTGCGGGAAATGCCTTCACCAACATCTATTAAGGAGGTACAGCGATTAACCGGCCGGATTACAGCCCTGGCCCGGTTTATAGCTCGGTCAGCTCATCGCAACTATCATTTTTTCCAAGTGTTGCGTAAAGCCCGGAGGTTCGGCTGGACTGAGCAATGCGAGCAGGCCTTTCAGGAGTTGAAGGAGCATCTGGCTAGCTTGCCTATCTTGGTTAAGCCGAAACCAGGGGAACGATTGTGGATATATCTATCCACTACAGAAAAGGCGGTCAGCACTGTCTTGATAAAAGAGGAAAAGGGAGATCAGAGGCCTGTATACTATGTCAGCCATGCTTTGAAGGGGGCGAAAGTTAGATATACGGAAATTGAAAAGATGGCCTTGGCTCTAGTCATAACGGCCCGGAAATTGAGACCTTATTTCTTGTCTCACCCGGTAACTGTTCTTACTAATAGCCTCCTGGGGCGTATTATGACTCATCCAGATGCCTCGGGAAGACTTGTGAAATGGTCGGTGGAACTAGGAGAATATGATATTGAGTACCAGCCACGTAAGGCTATCAAAGCCCAGGCTTTATCGGATTTTTTGACAGAGGTGGCCGTTTTTGGCCGAGAAGAAGTGTGGAGGGTTTTTGTAGATGGAGCAAGTGGTGCTGGAGGCAGTGGTGTGGGGATCATCCTGATCTCACCGGCCCAAGAGAAGATTGAGATAGCCGTGAAGCTAGACTTCCAGGCCTCCAACAACGAAGCTGAATACGAGGCTGTGATAGCGGGGATGCAACGAGCCCGGGATGTTGGGGTAAGTCATATCATAATTTATTCTGACTCTCAGTTGGTTGTTCAACAAGTAAACAAAACCTTCTGTACTCGAGAAGAGAAATTGATAAAATATTGTAAGATGATTGAAGAGCTCGGGGCCAGTTTCGACACTTGGAGTATAGAGCAGATATCCCGGGAAAAAAATATGGAAGCAGACGCCTTGGCTAAGAAAGCGGCCGCGGGGGAAGGTGATTGTAGCGAATCCCTTCTGCAAAGGGAAACGGTGGCTGCCATAGAAGCCTGGGAACCGGTCCTCCAAGTAAACACATGGAAAGCCCCGATTTTCAAGTACCTAACTCAGGGGAACCTCCCGGAGGACAAAGGACGAGCCCGGATCATACGAAGACAGGCAGCCAGGTTTGCTATCTTGGGAGGAAGCCTGTATAGGCGTTCTTACCAGGGCCCTTTTCTCAAATGTTTGGAGGAAGGAGAAACCGAATATGTCTTGCGGGAAGTGCACGAGGGATGTTGTGGAAACCATGGAGGGTCTATGAGTCTGGTCCGAAGGGTGTTGCTGTCAGGATATTGGTGGCCAACTATGCAGGCAGACGCATACAAGATCTCCCGGTCTTGTGAAGGATGTCAGAGGTTCGGAAATATACAACATAGCCCGGCAAGCAACTTGACTCCGATATGGGCATCCTGCCCCTTTGATCAATGGGGTCTGGACATAGTGGGACCTTTTCCACTAGCCCGGGCACAGAAGAAGTTCTTGTTAGTAGCTGTTGATTATTTTTCCAAGTGGGTGGAGGCAGAGCTTTTGGCGAAAATAACAGAGGCCGAGGTGATGAAATTTTTATGGAAAAGCATAGTATGTCGATTTGGGCTACCAAGAAAGCTGGTCTCGGATAATGGCAGGCAATTTCAGGGCCAAAAATTGGCAGACTGGTGTGCTGAGATGGGAATTAAGCAGGTTTTCACCTCGGTAGCCTATCCTCAAGCTAATGGCCAAACAGAGGTAACCAATCGTACTATTGTTCGGTCTTTACAGGCGCGATTGCATGGAATGGAGAAAGATTGGGTTGAAGAGATCCCGAGTGTGTTATGGGCCTATCGCACAACTCCACACACTGCAACACAAGAATCACCTTTTAGCCTGGTATATGGGTCGGAGGCTATTTTGCCTGTAGAGATCGGACAGCCTTCAGCTCGGATTAAAGCATATGAGGACACAGACGAAGGAGCCCGGGCACAAGAATTGGATCTCATTGCAGAACGAAGAGAGAAGGCGGCTCATAGAATGGAGGCCTACAGAGCTCGGGTGATGAGAGCCTATAATCAGAAGGTCCGGCCTCGGGAATTCCAAGAGGGAGAATTTGTGTTGAAAAGAGTTAATCCAGCAGGGGAAGTAGGGAAGCTAGATGCCCGATGGGAGGGACCATATAAGCTTATCAGAAAATTCGGTGCCAATACTTGGTACCTACAAGATGGCCAGGGACGCCCCCTCAAGCGACCGTGGAATGCTTTACATTTGAAGAAGTATTTTGTGTAATGCTTTGTATTTAATGTTTTATTAATGAAGAAGTTTTATCATGAAATAAGCTTGGCATTATATAAGCCCGGGAGGTTCCAGGCCCCGGCACCCATCATAAGCCCAAGGCATATATAAGCCTTTGGCATTATATAAGCCCGGGAGGTTACAGGCCCCGGCACCCATCATAAGCCCAAGACATATATAAGCTCTTGGCATTATATAAGCCCGGGAGGTTTCAGGCCCCGGCACCCATCATAAGCCCAAGGCATATATAAGCCCTTGGCATTATATAAGCCCGGGAGGTTCCAGGCCCCGGCACCCATCATAAGCCCAAGGCATATATAAGCCCTTGGCATTATATAAGCCCGGGATGTTCCAGGCCCCGGCACCCATCATAAACCCAAGACATATATAAGCCCTTGGCATCATATAAGCCCGGGAGGTTCCAGGCCCCGGCATCCATCATAAGCCCAAGGCATATATAAGCCCTTGGCATTATATAAGCCCGGGAGGTTCCAGGACCCGGCACCCATCGTAAGCCCAAGGCATATATAAGCCCTTGGCATTACCTACTCTTTTGTTTATATATATCAGGCATTACATAATGAATAACAAGAACAAAGGAGTTCCATTGACAACAGAATATAAGAGGAGGGGCTCTTGCGGCCCAATTACAAATAATAATTCAAAGTGCGGGGTTATTAGAGGGACCGACATCTGCAGTTGTCTGACTCGGGGCAGCCCTCGCATTTTCAGCTCCTTGGGTGGCGGGGAGGGAGTCGATGGCCTTATCCAAGTTGGGAAAATCTCTCTTGTCAGAAGACCATAGGCCAGCTTCCTCGAATTGATCTCGGCATTTGTAAAATCCGACCTGGAAAAAGGTGTACGATCTGTCCACGACTGCCTCTTGAAACTCAGCAGAAGATAGGAAGGTTGCTTTGAGCTCTTCCTCTGACTTCAGGCGAGTTTCCAGAGCTGACACTGCTTTCTCTGCTTTATCCCTTGCGCTAGCCGCTTCCGCTTGAGCCTCTGCAGCCCGGTTTTCCGCCGCTCTCAACTCACCCATAGTGGTGGCTAGAGCATCTCGAGCCTGCCCTAGATCAGCTTCAGAGCGGGCACGATCCAGCTGAGCAGAGTGAAGACTTTGCTCGGCCGCCTCCAGGGCTGAATGGAGACTAGACGCCACTTGATCATGAATTTGTTGTGCCATCATCAAGTCTTGTTCCAGCTTTTTGATCAACTCCGCGGCAGCCCGAGATTTCTTAGCCTCTACGTGTGCCCGATCAGTCTCAATCCGACCAAATTTGGTCGCATCTTCATAGTTGTCCACCAGCATATGCAATCCCTGAAAGCAGAGGTGTTAGAAATATAAAACATGACACGTTCGAGACTAGGAGAAGTAAACTTACGGATATAACCCGGTTGGTGCCCTCGAAATACTTCACGGTTGGGTTTTGGTTGTAGAGGTGGAGCTGCTCCGTAGAAGTCAAGAGGTCCTTCAGCATCCGCACTCCCCGGCCAGAGGCCCCGGCTTGGAATATATTTTCCCTTGCACCAAAGGGACTAGATCCCTGGGCAGCCTGGTAAAAGGGGGCCAATGGGGGGAAGGAGGGAGAGGAAGGAGACACCTCTTCTGGGTCACTAAGAATGACCATTTCTGGCTCCTCTAGGGTTTTCCTCTTCCGCGTCAAAGGAGAGGAGGGACCGGCAGCAGAAGGAGCTGGCTCATTCGTCCACCCTGCCTCCACAGATTGAAATGGCAGGGGTATAGCAGAAGGTGAAGGAGCGGCGACTTTGGAGATGACAACTGCAGTGGCAGCCTCCTCACCTAGGCCTTGTTGAGCCCTGCGTTCCTCCGCTAGTTGAAGAACTCGGGCTTTTCTCGTTGCCTCTGCAGCCCTGGCTTCTTCCTTTTCCCGGGCAGCTGCCTTCTCGGCTGCCCGTTTCTGAGCAAAGGCCTGCTTCATCAGTCGAGATTTTTTTTTCTTAGGCGGGGCTGGGGATGCTGCGCAAAAATGATAAAAATCGGTACATTACAAACAGCATGTAAGAGAAGCAAATACATGGTAACAGTAAAGCATACCAGGGACTGGGGCCGACTCATCATATTCATCAATAATCCGGTCAACCGGATCAGTTACCCGGGCACCCAGAAAATTTTTTCCTCCAGGAGAGGGGCTGAAGGAAACTTCTGGTTTTCCACTAGCTCTTGGGTTCGGAGGTAGGGTTCCTCCAACTTATAATTTTTAGGGAGCTCGAGTTGAGGAGGAAGGGCCGTCAAGAATTGGGTAGGTCTGGTTCGGGCACCAGGGAGTTGAATATAAAAGAATCTTTCTTTCCATCCCTTCCACGAGGACGGGGTATCATCTAGAAACCGGGCATTCTGCCGGGCATTCAAAGAAAAAGCCATCTCCGTGAAACGGCAGGCATAATAGTAGTGAAAGATGAGAGGGGTGATGGCTAAGTTGTTCGCTTTAAAAAGAACATAAGTGGCAGCTATCATGCGGAAGGCATTGGGATGAAATTGGTTCAAGGAAACCTTGTAAAAAGAAGCAATTTTATAATAAAAGGGGTGAATAGGGAAACGAAGCCCATTCCCGAGCTGTTCCCTGAAGAAGGTATAGAACCCCTCGGGTGGCTGGTCAGCCCGGCCTAGGGGCCCTGGAATGAGAATCGAATACGCCGGAGGAATGTTACCCATAAGCCTAAGTTCCTCTATGGTTTCTGGGCGGAGGGTACTGGTAAAATGGGAGAACCAGGGACCTTCGGGGTTTGGTTTGGGCAAGGGAAGGAGAGGCCCAGACTCGGATATTTTAGCCTTACCCTTGTCCTTAGAGGGCCCGATTTTAGCCTTCTTCGGACGCGAGGAGGAGGGAGCTACTGTGGATCGAACATGGGAGGTGACAGGAGGGGGAGAATCGTGGCGTAAGGCCTCGGATTCTATATCAGAGGAGCCACGAACGTGGCCACCGGAAGTTGAAGATGTGGAATTCGACATGTTCAAAGGACAAGGAAACTTTAAGGTAAGATAGATAGAAAACTTACAGAAGAAAGCAAGCTTGCTACGCGGAGTCGCAGGAGCCGGAGAAGTTTGGTAGCAGGGAGGGAATACGTGAATAGGGAAGGTAAAGAAAAAGTGAAGGAAGGGGGTTTTGTTTTTATAGGCGAAGAGCTTTAACGCTGGCCGTAGATGAAAAGATGATCGAAGGGTAAGGATGATCTTGGGAAGTTGAACCGGGCAGCGTAATGATCACGCGGGCAGTCGAAAGGACAGGTAACGGCTTCTGACACCTGCCCGTCTTTTCAAAATTCTAGGGTTAACGTCAGCCCTACAATTTTTGGACATTACTGGACGATACACCTACAAGGCCGGGGTAGCAAACCTTTGAACAGCCAGGGGCAGGACTGTAAGTCGGGACAGCGAGTAAGACTCTAGCCCGACTATTTTTGGGCTGAGTAGTGATGCCCCGGCAAGACAGGGGAGCAGGGCCGCATATGCCCTGGGGAACAGGGGCATAAACAGTCAGGGATTATAGGGTTGTATTAAAGCAAGGGTGGCGGAACTGTAAGTCGGGACAGCGATTAAGACTCTAGCCCGACTATTTTTGGGCTGAGTAGTGATGCCCCGGCAAGACAGGGGAGCAGGGCCGCATATGCCCTGGGGAACAGGGGCATAAACAGTCAGGGATTACAGGGTTGTATTAAAGCAAGGGTGGCGGAACTGTAAGTCGGGACAGCGATTAAGACTCTAGCCCGACTATTTTTGGATGAGTAGTGATGTCCCGGTAAGCCAGGGGGCCCGGGACACGAATGACCCGGAGTGGTAGGGCTGTATTAAGGTAGCCCAGTAGCCTCAGGAGCCCGAAAAACCAGGTCTGCAGGACTTATATAAGGCCCGTGTTTTAGGGGCATGATCCCCACGATTATCACCAACCCAAGCTTTTCGGGTTCATCGTACGTGACAGGCAAACATGGGCAACTACCACACCCACGATCCAGATCGTGGCCACTACCCTGGGATTGCGGAGTGACACTCTCACTCCAAGGCCTTTAAATATCTGGTCACAGATATTGGTAGAGGTATGTTCACCTAAATTTCCAAAGCACTATATTCATTTTCTCTAAAAAAGCCCACTCTATTTCTAAGTCTAACTTAAGCATCGGAGTGGCCCCGCCAGAACTTCCTCCGGCGTCCCACTAACGTGTTTTTTATCCCCTTCTTTGGTGTGCAGTTCATCTCGATTAAGGAAGGGCAGTTCATATATCACTTTCATTAGCCCGGTCACCACGTCAGGCCCACAACACTACCCTGATAGCCCGGACCCTGGTTTTACTACCATCATCACACATTATTTCACGTAATCACGTTTAACTTCAAATTTGAAATTCAAAATTCAAATTGAAGAAACCGATTACCTTTTTTTTAACGTCATTTTCTTTCGTAAAAATTATTTGATTTGTTCATTGTTTTAGCACACGCAAATACGTGTGCATCTATCTACTAGTTAAATATAATATATACTAGTGTATTGATGCACGCGTTGCGTGCTTGTATAATATGTTTATATTAATTTGATTTATATTCAAATATGAGTAATCTTATAGTTATAAAAAGGGCTAATTGCATTCACGCCCCCCGTGAAAAGTCTAAAAGACATAAAACCCCCCGTGTAAAATTAATAGTATGTTAGACCCTATGTTTTAAAAAAATTAGCATAAAAACCCCTATGAGAGGGTATAAATGTGCCCGAGTTTGTATAACATAGGGGTGAAATGTGCTACATTTTAAAAAATTGAGGGATGCATTAGCCTATTAATATTTTTTAAGGGGTTTTATGTCTTTTAGAATTTTCACAGGGGATGTGGATGCAATTAGCCCTTGTAAAAATTATCTAGGACTAATCTGTAATTTGAAATATCGATTTTTTTAAAAAAAAAGAAAACAAGAGTGAGGGAAATTTTTGCAAAACAAAAGATGGTGTCTAAGAAAGATATATTTATAAATAAGGAGAGATTATGACAGTTTCAGACGAAGATTTTAGCCATATGGTCTTTCATGTATGAAATTTAGTAAAAAACGGGTCTTACAGGGGGCTGTATATAACATTTCAAACCTATACCAAGGGCTGTAAAATGTGAAAGAGATATATCGGTAGAGAGCAAAGCATACTCGTAATCAACAATAATCGGGTTTTTTCTACTTTTAATTTTAAAAAAAATAAAAATTTCAAAAATACTGTAAATTGAAAATAATTTCAAAACTATCGTAAAACGCTGTCGGTGGGAGCGGACGCTCGAAATTATTTTTGCCACATAGGCAGCGTCCGCTCCAACTGGAAGCGGACGCTGCCAGTTGGCCCCATGCCTTATTTATTTATTTATTTTACTTTTTATTTATTTAATTGTTTTTTTATACTTTTAAAATTTGTAAATATTGTTATAAAAAGTTTAATTATTTAATTTGTTTTTTTATAGTTTTTTTAATTTGTAAATTTTTTTTACCTCTTGAATTTCTAATTTTTTTCTTAATAATTTTTTTAACTCGTAATCAAATCGAAAATTAAAATTTGATTTTTTTGATAAAAAAATTACCATAATTTCAATAACAAATACATAATCATTTTTTATAAAAAAATTTTACAAATTAAAAAAATTATAAATAAACAAATTAAATAATTAAACTTTTTATAAAAATATTTAAAAATTTAAAAATTATAAAAAAACAATTAAATAATTAAAAAATTAAAAAAAAAAAAGAAAAGAAAAAAGGCACGGGGACCTGCAGGTGCGATTGCCTTTTTTCTTTTTTCATTTTTTACTTTTTTTTAATTATTTAATAGTTTTTATACTTTTTTAATTTGTAAATATTTTTAAAAAAATTTAATTATTTAATTTGTTTTTTTATAATTTTTTAATTTGTAAGTAAACATATTTTGATTAAATTTTTTGATTTATATTACTATTACTATTAAGTGTTGTAAATTGTTATTTATTTATTTTGTAAAAAAATCAAATCGGATTGATCGGGTTAGTTGAGTTCGAGTTCATATTTTCGAGATGATTTAGATCCAACTCGAATTTTATAAATATAACTGATAATAATTTTATTAATACGGTATTTTTTTCAAAAAAATAAAATTTTAATTTTAATTTTTGACTTGATTACCATCTAATAAGACACATTAGAAATTTAACATGTAAAAATTAAAATGATTAAATAAATTTTTAAATTTTTTTTACAAATTACATAATCATTTTTTATAAAAAAAATTTACTAATTAAAAACACTATAAAAAACAAATTAAATAATTAAACTTTTTATAAAAATATTTACAAATTTTAAAAGTATAAAAAACAATTAAATAAATAAAAAGTAAAAAAAAAAAGAAAGAAAAAATGCCGCTGCCAGTTGAAGCGGACGCTGCCTATGTGGCAGCGGACGCTGCAAAAATAATTTCGAGCGTCCGCTGCCACCGACAGCGTTTTACGGTAGTTTTGAAATTATTTTCAGTTTACAGTATTTTTAAAATTTTTATTTTTTTTAAAATTAAAAGTAAAAAAAACCCACAATAATCTGCTCCCGAAAGACATGGTCGCCAGATTTCATCCCTGGTAGGGGTTCGCCTAACCCTGCCACAACAAATACTTTCTTTAAAAAAAAATGAAATTTGGTAAAAATGAGTTTTCAGTAATTTATTTTTATAAATATATGTTTTTATATTTCATATTTGAACATAAAAAATACAGATTAATTAAAAAAAACAGAATAACGTACACAAATATTTAAAAAGCACTTGGCTGAAACGTAATGTGGGAAACTTGAAAGCGCATCAACGGTAAAAGCCCCCGACCCGACCCGTTTACTCATCCCGCTTGATTTCAATTTAAATCCCCTTTCTGAATTAAAGGCTTACTCGATTTGAATAATTCAAATCAAGCAAGTACAATCGCCGCTTCCAGTAACAGTACGAAAATGGAGATGAAATCTCCTCCGCCGTGTCCCCCCACCGTCACTGTCCGCCGCAATCCACCTCGAAAAGCACGCAACACCCCCTCTTCCGCCGTCCCCCTCCGTGAACTTTTCTCTTCACCAGCTCCTCCGACGGACGTCCCCTCATGCCCTCTTCGAGACATTCTCTCCGACGAGTCTATTGAAATTCCTGAGAAAAGTGATAATCATGAAGACCGTCGTTCGCCTAAAATCATGTCCGAAAACCTCAAAGTCTATTTAAGAATCCGACCCGTGGATATCCAGAGGCATGGTGTCCAACACAAAAGTACTACAGAGTCGAAGAACGCCTGGCCGAAAAATCCGAAGGTGAAGATTAATTCGAGACCGAAATTAAAGAAGAGTACTGAAATATGCGTACAAATAAACGATGATTTGCGTTCCGTCACTGTTTCAACTCCTCAAGCGTTGCAAGAAACTAAGAGAATCAAATCAGAGGCCTATGAAGGATTTTCTCATGTCTTCTCTTCTGAAGCGTCTCAGGTTATTAAGTATTTATTACGGTGCTATGTTAAATTTGTGCTAGTACTATTTTTTTTTTATTTTTTTAATCTTGCTTTGTAGACTGATGTGTATGAGAAAATGGTGAACCCCTTAGTTGAAGATTTTCTTAATGGGAAAAGCGGATTGCTTGTGGCCATGGGGCCTACCGGCTCTGGGAAGACTCACACAGTTTTTGGGTGTGCAAGGGAGCCTGGTATGGTGCCTCTAGCTCTTAGAAGAATCTTTAGCAAAAGTGAGAGCGGAGGGATTCCATCATCTAGGTATTGTTTTATAGAAAAATGTTTTAAATAATGAAAGAAACCGTTTGTTTGTGTAATCACTCGCGCTAAACAGCATAGTCGACAAAGTTATTAATATGTATGACGTTATGTGGGCAGGATTTTCCATCTTTCAATGTTTGAAATCTGCTCGGAAAAAGGAAAGGCTGAGAGAATGATTGATTTATTGCATGACGGGGGTGAAATGTGCATGCAACAGTCAGTTGTCAGGGGTCTCCAAGAGGTAGCTCATTTTGGACACTATCTTTGACCACTGAATGCCCATAACTATTCATACATGATTGCAGTTTTTTAAACGGGATCAAGGAGCCATAACTACAAGCAATTATTTTTGGTCATTTAGGTGGTGGTTTTTGATACTCAGCAAGCTGAGTTACTAATTGCACAAGGAATGCTAAAACGTTCAACAGCAATGACAAATTCAAATAGTCAATCGAGGTTTCTGACCTATTATTCCTAATTGTTTTCAAAATTTAATATTTTCCGGTCACGTGAAACAATAATGCCGCTGATGAACTATGCTTTGTGTTATACCATGATAGGTAGCTGATTGACTTAACTGCATATTCACTATGTTCTTATGTGCTCATCAGGTCAAATTCGTCAAAATATTTGGTTGTGTTTGCTTTTTGTCATGAATATTCATGTCAATTTCTGTTAGGTTGTGCTCATCCAATTTGGGTGTGTAAATTTTGGAGGTGCAGCTTTATTATTGAATTACGATCCATCAACTAATCTAATTTGCAAAACTACATCTTGTTAACAATCAATCAGTTTCTTCGTTGCTACACTGTTTGCGAGGTGGACATCAGATGCTATGACTATTGTGGAACTGATTTAGGCCGTAGGAATTAATAACTCCTAGATATTCTTTTCTACAATTTCATCACTGTCTTCATTATTTAATCACTACTGTCGTCGTCGATGACTTTCAGTCTTGCTTCTAGAAGTAGTGATGTATGTAATGTGCATTAGCTTGGTGCTAATTTGTTTTTGCCAACTTCTTCCAACTGTTTTTTGTTAACCCCTCACCCGATATTGTATGTTTCTATCATCAGTTTGATACAGATTGACTTTTGGTCCCCCTTTGGCTGTTCCAATTTACATTTTGACTAATTAATGTAGTCGTTCACAATGCATCATTAATATCCGATGTGATCCCAAAAAAACTATTGAGGACATTGATGGCAAATCAAGAACTGCTGTGTTATCAATAGTGGACCTTGCTGGAGCTGAGAAGGAAAAGAAGACTGGTAATCAGGTAAAAAGTTAAAGTATGTTGACGCAAATGAATGATATTTGCAGGCAGCAGGAACCAAAAATTCTGTAGCTGCATGACATTGGTAATACTTGTACCTACATTTTAAGAAATATTAACCTCGTTAGAGGGTGTTTGGCTGAGATTATAAACTCATAAAAACAGCTTATAAGTTGTTTCACACATAAACATCTTTAAGTTGTTTAAAATAAGTTCATCCTAACACTTTAACAACATATTTTTAAAATAAGACATGACAGTTTATGAACTCCTAAAACAGCTTATAAGATCTACTAGCTTATAAGTTGTTTTTAATAAATTTCGCCAAACACCCTCTTAGTTATTTGAAAATAAAACTGACAGCCATCTATTCTTAGATGTGTCAATTTTCATCTGCAACTCAACCTTTGCTGTGTGTATTAATTGAATTACGCAGGCTTCTGTTTGCAAATTCTGTTGCACTTTTATTAAGTGCAAACCATTCCTTTTGAAGCTTTTATTTCAACTGTGTTTAAATTTTAAAAATAATAGCTTAGATTTGTAAAGATTTTGTGGTCTTTACTTTTTCGTAATTAGTATTATTGCCTATTGGTGTAAGGTAAAGTTTTACTTTTGACAATTTTAATTAGTTTGAGTCCTCTTTGATCTATATTCTTTTTCACATTTTTCTCACAGGCCATAGCTACTGCATAGATTTGCCCCAGAGTATATCCCTAGAGCATTCTCACAACTGCTTTTCTTTTCTTCCAAAGATTTTATAAAATCAATGCGTATTTCTTGAAATTACATGGATAGATAGTAGTCATCTGCAAATAAATTATTTTAATCTTTAAAACATATTTGATTAAATGTTGTTCTGGTCAAATAACACATCCTCATGAACATTGTGGATGTTTTACAGGGTACCAGATTGCTAGAAAGCAATTTCATCAACAATAACTCAATGGTGTTTGGTCAGTGCTTGAGGGTAAGAGACACATAACTTTCAGTTTATTTTGCCCTCTTGATTTCTTGCATCAGACATATGAACAAACTTGTTGTCGAAGCCATGTCCTTATTTTTGGAAATGGAATCTACTATATTTGTCATTTAGTTACATTTTTTGTTTTCAGTCATTGTTGGAGCACCAGAAAAATCAAACTAAGCCACTGCAAAAGCACTACCAATACTCCTTGGTAATCTAAGTTTTAAAGTTGATCGGATATTTTGAAACAATTTGCTACCTAAATTTTCCACCTTGAGTTTACATAGTATTTTGAATCTGGTTTTATCCGTGATCAGTTAACAAGGTATTTGAGAGAGTATCTGGAAGGCAAGAAGAGGATGATGTTGGTGAGTTTACAGATCAAATGTTATTCTCTTTAAGTAATCTAAACAATTCAAATATGTTTATTTATTTCTACAGATTTTAACTGTAAAACCTGGTATAGAAGATTACCTCAGCACTTCTTTTCTGTTGAGGCAGGCATCGCCACTCACAAAGATCAAGTAGGGAGCTCTGTGAGATTATTTCCTCTTGGCCTGTAGGACAGTAAACAAATTCTTTATGAAATATTTTTATCTTTATGTAGGTTTAAAAGTCTTGTAGAGCCAGTAAATGTAACTTGCAGCAAGAGGCCAAACCAAGCATTTCCTCGAGCAGAGCAGCTTAAGAAAATGAAGATCAATAGTGATGAAGCTTATTTGGTAAATAATTTTGCAAATTTTTCAACAACTGATTGATTATTAGCAATTGTGTAATATAAGTCCTACCATGCTATTTTGCTGAAGCTAACACACTAACATGTTAGCTTAGTCTCCTTGTAATTCATAATGAAATTCAAAACTGGTTCAACCTTTTTATTTATAGACGTTGATGAATCAAGATGCAGTTTTATTGAACAATATGTTCTTGAAATACAAAATGTGTTCATTGTCATAGTTCGCAGTATATTAACTGTTATTATAATTATGATTTCTGTCACCATGACATTTGTCTCTTGAGCAGGCAAACTGTGAGCTCTTCAATATTTTCCTCTCACCGGTACTGCCAAATTTTTAAGAAGTATGAGCGGATTTACAATGTTACACATCACAGCTCCATATATATTTCTTAATATTTTACAAATTTAAGCTACTGCTGTTAAACAGACAAAGTCAAGCTTTTGTTCCAGTTAACAACGATGTAATCTGGTTTACCAATTCGGTAAACCACTATCTCCCCAATTCTTTCTGCATACTCAGTTTGAATATATCCCACTTTCAGGTTGCCGAGAGAATTGGTGAGAGAAATGTACCACTGACCACCACAGGTTGCTGAAATATATCTGTTTAATTATGATAAATTTTTTATCCTTCCATTTATATAGCTTTATCTTTTCATGTTGAACGTTCCGCATTTGGTGATAATTGATGGACAGGGATAGCTATGAAAGTTAAAAAAATTGAGATTGATGATGCAAGCTTGACAGAGATTGAGATCCTGGATGATGGATTTGCGAGTAAGGAAGTTAGTGGGAAATCATCGTCAGAGAAAGATTGTGTTACATATAAGAATGACAAAGATAGGAAGTACCAAATCCTGCAAGGATTTTCAAAAGCTTTGTGGAATGTCTTGAAACATTATAAGGAAAAACTAGAGGTAAGAACTGTTATTGGGACAAAATAATAATTGTCAGTAAACATTATTTTCATATCTTTTTATTCTATTTAATCTCTTATTCTACTTTTCAATAGGGGGTCGAAAATGAAAATTGTGACCTTCGAGATAGCTTAACCAAGGAGCAGACAAGAAACTTGGACCTTCAGAATGAACTGACACATGAAAAGATGAAACTCTCTCATCTAGAAAATGAACTGAAGCAATCGAAGTCTCATTATATGTGCCATAAACAAGCTTGTACTGATCTCGAGTTTTCAGTTTCATTGAATTATGCTTGTTCCAGTCCTTCAAAATGTGAATCAGCTTCATCTAGCGAGGTATCTAAAGACCAATTTTCTGTCCTTCGAGATCTATCATCGATTTCTTTTTTTAATATTTTTATTTTTAAAATGTACCTGTTTTTACTTTTCAAGATTTAAGGGAAGGAGACATTATGAAATATCAGATTATCGTGGGACAATCTGAATACAAAATGCCAATGGTGATTTGCATTAACGATTAGCCAAGTATCTAAGTAATGAAACACAAGCTCCTTTTCGTGGTTTCTAAATTCCTCTAATAGCTTAGTCATTGTAAAATAGATGGTTTGGTTGGTCTCTAAGTTTCAGTGCAGGTGAACCTTGAAATTGGATCTTGTTACTTGAAAGAGTTGAAGGAAACTTAAAAGAAGAAGAAAGCTGATCACTCTATGAATCACCTGTGTTCTCTACATTGTGCGCCCCTGTATGGTGTTGGTCTTACTTTTTGCATGATTATTTCGCTTTTATTCAGGTGAGAGACCCAAGTGTGACTTTTGCATCATCTGATGAAGTGGAAGAGCATCGCCGTCAGGTTTAAGATAGCAATCCATTTTGTTCGTTGTTTCGTTTCCTCCAAATAACTTATCTTTTGGCATACTGTCAGCAACTTGAAGTTCTCTCGAAGAGTATTGATGATGCAGAAGATGCAGTGGACCTGAAAGATACCGGCATGTCCGATATGTATTCCAGAACTGAGAGCCCTCCAGTAAGTAGTGATAATGCTGAAGATGACTTTAAAGCCATTGACACATTGGATATGAATTCAACAAGTGAAACCCACTGCACAAGTCATGCCCAAGATGCCGCAGGATTTAAAGACACAAGCACGGTGGATTTGTATTCCGAACCTAAAGACTTCAAAGTAAGTGCTGTTGACGTTGAAGATGGCATGATAAATACTGGCACATCAGACCTTTGTTGCACAAGTGAAACAACTAGTCTGTTGGAAAGTGTGTGCCTTCGTTCGAGTCATGAGTACGAACAAGCTGCTGAAACTTTTGTGGCAGATGCAAACAATTTGACACTTGAGAGTGATTGTGCATTAAACGGATCTTGTGTTGATGCTTCTTTGGAATGTGAAAGTAAAAATACTCCTCAAGACTATGAAAATTTAAGATATGCAAACAGAGACCAGACTCAGCTTGAAAACAGGGAAACAGGTTGGGATTTAAGCTTGTTTTATTTATCTTGATGCGTTTATAGGAAATCCCCGAAAGAGTTAATTCCCGCCAGTTGTTGCTCTATGCTGGGTGAACTTGGCCTAAGAATCATAAACGTCCAGGATAAAATCCTTACTGAGACAGTGACACATGATGAGGTCTCTAGAAAGAGACCTTGCCAATTGATCATGATGTTGAGATACACTACACATTCCACTCCTGCTAATTTATCCTTCTTTTAATTTGATTTGTTATTTACTAGTTCACTTATTAGTTTTATGATCCTATGCATTCAGTCTTATGATATTTCTAGGAAACTGCCTTCTGTTTTTGATTAAGAGCAACATATCTTCTGTTGCAGAGTTTTCAAAGGCCGAACCTCCAAAGAATGATGAAATCTGTTTTCTAGCAGAAGAAGCACAATTCAATACCGAAGAGAGCAAGGTTAGCTGATAGTTAAAGAAACTACGAAATTTCCTTATTTGATTTCGTCATCCTTTATTTATCTGCTTGAGTATCAAATTTGATGTCATGTTTAAAAACTGATCCATTCAACCCAGCAACATATATTTTTTTTAAAACTTTAGTAAGAAGTTGATAATACGGATTTGTATTTTTCTGTAACAGCCAATGCTTGTCCTTTGCTTGCCAGTGTGTGCATGGGGAATATTATCAAGATTTTCCTTCTGCTCCATTAATCGTGAGAAAGGTGTAATGATTGTAATGATATACCCTTTTCCTCTATGATGATCACTTTGTCTGAGTTTTTACTTAATGTTCACGGGCAACGCTGAAGTGTTATATTTCACCGGAACCATTTCTTGACCAAAAGTGATGAACTACAAGTTTTAACTATGGGTTGGACCATCGTATTGCTAAAATTTATCTATAATGCTGTGAAGCTGCATAAAGCTCACAAGTAGTATGGGTTGGACTATGGTATTGCTAAAATAAATTACACGTGAATGTTGCATATTCTAGTTTGCTGATTGTTTCGTAAAGTGTTTCAAGTTAAATAATGTCGTGATTTGAAAGTTATTTTGCACAAGTTTCCCTGAGAAATTTTTTTTATTATCTTTATTGCCTACTTTCCAAGCAGCTCAATCCATCAATCACTATTCTGCCTAAAGAAGGATCGGATGGAAGTAAGACTTCCGAAACTGTATCGAAGTTTGCTTCCTGCGGCAATTTTCAGCTTTCAGATAAACCAAAAAGGTTTTCCTTCGCAACTCATTTTATCTGTTAGTGTCATAATATACTGCCACATCGAACCATGATTCCATTTATCTCAAGACTTTCTTTAATAAACTACCTTTCAAATTATTCAGGAGACTCCTGCCAGCTTCATCTGTTTTGTTGAAGGACATCAGCAGATTGGAGGTCAACGACGATGAAGACAAGCCAAAGGTAAAATTTTCAAACAAGCCAAACTTCTATCTGCATCATTACTCTTTAAGTATGCCCCAAAAGCACCGATTTGTTTCAATACAAAAACTCGCCGAAGTAAAAAAAATCTTGCACAAGATAACACTTTTTCAATCCAGATTCCAGTCGTCGTCTCAGCGTTTTACAGAGTGTTTGTTATTGCTTATTTGCTTCTAAGAAGCAATCTCAATCACTCGTTAATCTCTTGGATTATTAATCCAGAAAATCTTTGAAAACATTGGAAACTATTGATGCAGGGTGCTCGAGGAGCGAAGAGGACACTAGTGGACGACAAAAATAGAACACAAGGCAGCTTGTCTCTCCTTCATTTACTTACAGCTAAACTTGACAGATGAATAATCTCGTTCGTTGGTTTTACCGTCAAAAATATTTTGCACAGGCATATGTATGAGAATCAGCTTAGTTGGATCCTTTAAATCAGTATGTAATCAAACAGGGGCACATGCAATTGCAAATGCAACATACTTGTTATTCACTACATTTGTAATATGATCATCATCAATTGCCGCTCAGCATCTTGTCATCACGTATTATTTGTATTCATCTAACATAACATATTGAAGAAATACCACAATGATTAAATTAATGTGTAATATTTTTTAACACGGTAAACTACTATAAACTAGCTCAATAAGTAGCTTAGCTTCTACTTAAAATTTTGAGACATTTTCTTTAACACAAGGGATATGATATCTTTTTTTGGATCGAAGATATAATATCTTTCGGAAGGAAGAGAAATTATATAATTTATGCATGTTTGTACTTGGGTTTTTTGTTATCGCACTCAATGAGGAAAAAAAATACTTTTACTGAATAATTCAAGTCCTCTTTTCCGGGTTTGAGAGTTCAAATTATAAGTACTTAAAGATTTACACCATCAAAAACAATATACTAAATATAATAATATATAAATTGCAAGGATAACTAAATCAAAATTGCCAGGATTCCTCATAGTGGCACCGCTGCAGATTTCACTTATCAAAACCGAGATTGGATGAACTGACCAGTTGATTCATCCCATGTTTGCATGTCCATTCCATACAGCAGTAGGGACATAGAGCTGAACGAGAACGCATCGTACAGCTAACCTTTTTAATCTATCTGCGTTTATAACTGCACACAACATTCTTGGGGTTAATAGATGGATAAATTGAGGTTGCATGATCAGAAATACAACAGGAAACACATTAAATTTCAAACCGTGATTTGCTCTTAAAAGCTGATTTCTTCCTCGCACCTCCTCCTCCCATTGCTCTTTTCTGCCTTTTCTCACTCATGTCATTTTGGAAAAGTTCCTGCATCTCTTCTGTTCTGGATTTATTCTTTTGGATAGGATGCTTCGACTTCTTATCTGTCTTTCTCGTGATCCTGCCAGCATCTACAGCCCTCTTCGCAGCTTTCACTGCTTTTGCTCGACGATAAGCCACATCAACAAGAGACATTCCATTCTTTTCTTTCTTATGTTGCTCTTCTCCCTAATCATTTTGACAATAAATATTATGAACCATTGCATAATTTGATAAACTGCATGCCATATTATATTAGCCTACAATTGGAAGGTACTGTTCGGGTATATTTTACAACACAGTAGTGTATATTTCAAATAAAATTCAGAAAAAGCAATCAAACACAAATAAGAAAAGAAGAAAATGCCTGCCTTGATTTCATCTTCATCTTCTAACGTCTCTCTAGCTGCCTCCAGTCTCCTTCGTTTCTTCCTGGGCAAATTTTTCTACAGATAATAATAGCTTAATGTAAAAAATTTTGACATCATAATTTGTTCTAAAATATATAAATGTTGTACATCAAGCACCTCACGCTCCCGCTTTCTCTTTTCCTTCATCTTCAACTCTTCTGCTTGTTCAGCACTCACCACTTCTTTGCGGTTACCTTTCTGTTTATCCAATACTTCCTAGAAAATGATTTTGCAATTGTCATCCGAATGAGTTTACAAACACAAGTAAAACGGAAGCGTTTCGATGGTAAATGCACCAAAAGCAAATTCAACTACATGGGTAAAGTAAAAGTTCAACCAACATGAACACGGTTTCTTCGAGCCGGTATAAAAAATATTTGATTCATATTTAAAATTATCGAATTCGACCCGAACTCGAGCCCAAATTAGTCTGTTAATTAGTTTGTCCTGAGCTTTAATATTTTATTAATATAATATAATTATATATTATATTTCGAGCCTTTATTTTTTAGTAGCTCGCAAACATGTTAGATTTAATCCAACTCACAAAGGTGGCATCTATCACTCTCATATTAGCAAAAAAAATTTCTGAAAAGATATGCATTGAAAACCCCAACATGATTGTCATCATAAAACATTCAGGTTAGCCCAACCCCAAGAACAGTAGACCACCTAGACTCATAAAAGTTAAATCATTTCAAATGTCTGATAATAAACAACTTCCCTAGCCTATTATATGTAAATCCTTAGAAAGCATTCAATAAAGGGGAAATTACCTTCGCTGTTTTTGCTGCAAGCTTTTTTTCCTTCTCCGTGACAAACCATGTTCTTTTCGGGCGTGCATAAATTTCATCTTTATGTGCAATCATGTTTTCAGCCTACAAAAGTGTCAAATAATAAACAAAACAATAAATGTATAAGTTGCATAGACGAAAGGAAACTGTTGCTGAAAAAAAAATGCATCTCCCATATTTTTTAACCTAGAAATGGTTTGCAAAGAAAAACTAATTATCAAGCTTTTGAGTATTTTAGCGCGAAAAAAGTTAACCGTTGAAAAGAGGAGAACATTGTAGGAAATAAAACCTTTGTTGCCTCCATTTCAGCTTTTCTTAGGGCCATCTCTTCCCTGTAGTAATCAAATGATTAAAAAAAAATTAATGCAAACCATGACGTTTTGGTACAGGAAATCAGATGGCAAGAAATGATAATTACCTTTCCTCTTGAAGAACTGAGGTCACTTGATCCTCCATTTGCTCAATTATTTCAGACCACTTCTTTATTGATTGCTCAGAAACAATTCGGCTCTTCAGCCTTGAACCAGCTCTTTTAACCTGTCACGTTATTCCGCGAAGTCTTAGAACCGAGATAATTCCAAAGCAAAAGCTTTACGCTTATACTTTACCCTCCCTCCCTTGTTTATTTTCTCTCTCTTTCAAGAGATTAAATCTTTTCACCACAAATCATCCATAACGAACTTTAAATTATGTGATCAACTATCTACTGTGATAGAATTTCACAGGATATAAACATCAGACAAGACAACTGCTTCTGGAAATCAGAAGTATTGTAGCTGTGTTTTCTGTTGGTGAAAAATTCTTGCTTCACCTGGAAGAGAAAAACAAGTCAAAGTCTCTACATTAAGTAACAACTTTTATATGCTAAGGGCCTGAGGAAATAGTCCATGTCCAATAGAAGCTCGTGCATGGTATAACCACTCAGGCATTGTCACTAGGTGCGAAGGAATTTAAGTCCATGCATTGTATAAACACTCGGGCATTTACACCAGGCGCTAGGAATTCCTTCGCATGTACAGGGACTTCCCTAGCAGGCTATTATTAACTATGAGTGTCCCAAGTAAGAGATTTACTTGGATTAACTTCCTCGCATCAAAGTTGGACTAGGCTATTGTTTCCATAGAGTTTGAGTCTAGCTCGAGTACTTTTTTGAGCCCTGATCGAGCTTTAATGCCTTAAGCTCGAGTATCCGTCAAGTACTCAAGCTCTAGAAATTAATTTTTTATTTTAAAATATTTTAATTAAATTTCCATTTTACCTTTAATTTTATAATAAACTAATAACTTTGCTATTTAATTTTTCAAACTATAGAGGGCTTTTTTCCAATAAATTTTCCAGACTCGATTGCACCCCTCTAAATTTAGACCTTAGGCTGAACCATAAATCAATCAATCATATACCATATTTTATTTAACAATCAAAATATCAACTTGACTACCTTGGATTCATGAATTCTAGGAAGCACCCACACCCCAACAGCCGGAGTTGAGAAAGAAAAAAATGTTCAAGAAACTCCCATTTGAGATATAAATTTTTTTTTAAAAACAAAAAAAATAAAAGTATAATACAATAAAATCACAACGTTAAATGGGGAAAATAGATACTTACAATAGCTTTTAAAAGAGACCTGTCGTTATCAGTTACAAAAGTAACTGCATACCCTGTCCTGCCAGCTCTAGCTGTCCGACCCACTCGATGTACGTAACTGCATAGGAGTAACTTGCTTATTTTACATGGTACAATAGGTATTTTACTAAAAGGTTGGCAATAACAAAAACTAGAAATTGGAATTTGGATACTAAAACAGAAAGAGGAAGAACATGGACTGAAATATACAAAAGCCATTATTTACCTAGTAAGGTCCCGAGGACATGCGAAATTAATAACTGTCTGAACACCGATAATATCAAGACCCTAAAAGATGAGATAGAACAAACAACGGATCAAAGCTATGTTCCCGGTAAGCTATGTAGCACCGATACTTCAAAAAAAAAAATTCCAAAGTATTGGACACGGATACGACACGTGTCGGATACGGCAAAATCCGCGTCGTTGACTTTTTTCATGTTTGACCAGTCGGATACGTTTTGGACACGGCTAGGATACGGCATGGATACGGCAAGGAAACGTTTCCGGATACGTTTTTTGGCAAAATTGCAAAAAATTAAAAGTTTCAGGGGTTAAAATGGAAAACATTAAATTTCTAAGGACTAATTAATAAATAAATAAAAGTAAATTGGGCTCAAAAGCCCTAAATTAAATAATTAATAGTCAGTTTCTGTTCTTTCTTGCTTGGATTCTTGCATCGTCGATCATCACAATTCACAACACCACTCTTTGAAGTTGCTGCCCCATCAGCCGCCTCTTGCCGGTTTCTGGAAAGATTATAAAAATATGGTTTTCTATCTCTATAATTTTATTTTTAATACTAAATTTATATATAATATTTATATATTTTTTAATAACTGTTGTATCCTAACCGTATCGTGTCTTATATTTTCAAAATTTGTGGTATTGCCGTATCCGTGTCGTATCCGATACGATACCCGTACCCGTATCCGTGTAACACAGCCGGTAAGAGATCAACCATTCAAGCAATGCAACTATCAGCCTGACAAAGATCCATCAATTTGAATTCCTGAAAAACCTAAAAATATCCCCACAATTATGCGAAATTCAACAGAAACTTTATTCTTACACGAGCAGCAACATCTGTCGCAATCAGAAAATCAACTTGCTGCTTCCTGAAAATTTCAAGCGCCTGTGCATAAAAAATGTATATCATGACACAAAAAATTGAAGGAAAATATATACAGACTTACTCCAAGATGGTGCCAAGAAGGGCTTACATCTAGACGCTGAGACTGGGTGAGGTCTCCATGAAGTTCAGCTGCTTTAAATCCAGCTAACCCAAACAAAATTTTCAATCTATGAGCAGCCTTCTTGGTTCCGCTAAAATAAAATGTAAAATCAATCAGGCATAGAATTTAGAGCAAAAAATTTTGCATGAATGTAAGACAAGCATTATGTGGAAACGACAGCTGTATGTTAGACCTCATAAAGATGAGATATGACCACCAATAAATGGAATCAACCCAATTTCAATGCATGGTAAAACTGAGCTCAAGGCTCCATGTAATGATTTCTAATTCATGCAAATACATTGGGCAAACAAGAAATTGCGGATATAATGCATGATGTCAGCCCTGCCCATGACTAACTTAAGATGCAAACTGAATATGTCCATCAACCACATGGAGAATCTAAAATCTTAGCCATCAACTAACCAGCACCAGAGATCCAGGATGTCACACATGTTTTTGCTTCGAATGCCAAGAAATGAAAAATGGCACATTTCAGTGAAATGCCAAACAGATGGCTTAACTCAAATAATTATCAATATCATCATAAATCAGCCCACGTTGAGTTTGAGGTCATTATCGAAATTCCACTCAGGGGGAAAGAAATGAAATTCCTAGGCCTAGACCATGACAATGATGGTCCCTGTAAGTTTCTTTTATCTATTTTTCCATTTGCTCAAATAGCTACAAGCAAAATTGCAGCTACCAAGCAGCGTGGCTAATGCAGCTCAAAGCAGAAACATTATAAATAATATAAAACTGAAAATGCGGGAACCAGAGACAAAATTCGAATCCATGCAGTGTAAGCGAAAATGGTAAGCAATTCAATTTGAAAGGAGCAAAAACCTGAAAATAATCACTTTTTCCGTAAAGGTCTTGGAACACAACGCAAGAACAACTGCTTCCTGATTTGCTTCACGCAATCGACGTATACGAACAACCCTGCACACAATGTCGATATGCTCCATTTTAACTTAATGCAGCAGTTTCACTTACACGATCTTGAACCATTCATGATGGATCATAACAAACCGACCACTTACTCTTCAGTTAAAGTTGTTGGCCGCTTTGTTGTTGGATCAGCTGATAAGCGCAAGGGTTTATTCAAAGAGAGTTTGATTAGATCGTCAACTTCCTCAGTCATGGTTGCTGAAAACAGCATGGTCTGTCTCCTTTTAGGACATAATCTGACCTGAATGATAGAGCAATATCAATTACCTCAAAAATTATAAAGTTAAGGATCGATGAATAAAATAGCATATTCCGAAGATTAGATTTACTGGCTAATGTTAATGTTTGTGACCCCATTAATATATAGGTGGTATTAAACAGATGCACTTGTATCTAGAGAGTTGGCTTTCCGCAAAACTACAGCAGTGAAAAAAGATGAAAATAAAATAATAGGGAATATTGTCAGATGGCATCTTTCATTAACCAAAATAATATCCACAGGAAACAAATTTCGCTCTTGAACACAGGCCGCCCCCCAGTCATTTTCAAGTAAATGGAATGATAGTTTGAATCATACGATTTCACAATTAATATCTTCAATGCAACTGGATCTTTTATGTGACGAAACTAGATTCCTAAGACATGATTCTCACATTTCACAATTAAAAAACAACATTAAGCATGCATTTTCAGACCGAGAATGAAAATGTATAATGATATACCAGTTCATGAATTTCAGCACTAAATCCAAGCTCTAGGAGCCGATCAGCTTCATCAAGTATTAAAACTGCAAGTTCATCCAGATGAACTGACATAGAGTTGCGTAGGTGATCTATCATGCGCCCTGGAGTGGCAACAACTATATCCGGCAGTGATCGTAGGGCTGTCTCTTGCACCTAATATGGTCTCAAGTCAGCATTTACCAAATACCTCAGAAATTGTTAAATAAAATAAACCTCATCATGCATTTGGCATCATAACTTTTGGTCAGATGACAAATCACACATACAAGGATAACTCATGTGCTGAAGTAGTTATTTTAAAGATAATTACACAATATAATTGTGATAATGAAGTTTTCATATTTTTCTTTGGGCTTCATATACAACCCTAGGAAATGAAAGCACTTGGCCAGATTAAAAATTAAGTGCATGGTATAAAAAATGTACTCTCAATAAATGTAAGTGCATTGTAAAATAATTATACCCTCAAATCAGATTGAAAATTATTCAGTTACCACAAATCAAATCCATGCAAAGATCTGAATAAATGTTTCTTTGTGTTTAATATCAACAACAAACAAAAAAAAAATATAGTCGCATGACTGGATATTATTAGTTGTTGGCTTGTTGCTGATAAAAACCAGATATGACCACCAGTCTTAAAACAGAGAATTAGATGACGTAGAAATTATTAATGATGCACATATAAAAAAAAACCATTTCGCTTTGAAGATAGGGTTAATAACTCTGAACTTTGCCTCTAGGGGTAACGTGGCCAATAACATTTGCTGACACTGATCCTGCTATATACATAATATGTACTGAACCTTTTTGTTAAAGCATGCTCATTTATAACTGAAACCACCTAACAAAGGAGATTTTCTGATTATGCCAGCCATAACCAAATAAAAGAGGGATGTGATTCACAATCAGACCTTTATTGAGAGACCACCAACAACCAGACAACATCTGATATCTGTCATGAACTGAGCAAGTTTCTCTATCATACTATGAACCCTGAAAAACAAAATCTAGTCAATCAAACATTGACACAAATTGGCTCAAAAAATAAATAATGAAAAACAACCAAATGAATATTAACTCGCTGAGTTAAGGAAAGCTATTATCCGACTACCCTGGCATCGAGATATCAAGAAATCATAGCATGATGCACAACAGTAATTGTTCACACATTTAAGACAACAGGAGCAACCTTTTTCAAACTTTGCACAATATTTAATGCACAGCAAGAAAAGTAAAAAAAAAAGTGCCATCATTTAAAGCAAAATAGACGCAGAAAAACCTAATTTCTAGAGCAGAATGCTTAAAAGAAAGCTCACGGTACTAATACACAATAAGTAACATTTTAGTCACTGGTTTAGAACTTTGGAGTACCAAAGTCATTGTATTGACCTTTTTAGAAGCACATAAAAAATTTGTCGCAAGCAAGCCCATCACAGTAAGCATATGTTATCAGAATACCAAAGTGATAACAGTATAACCTTCAACCACCATGCTGACATGGACTACTTAGGTCACAGAGAGCTGAAACTTTAACATCATGATGCGCTGATGATGGAAATGATCTTTATATACTTCTAAGAATGATCCACACTTAAAAGAATTTCTTTGTATTGCTTTTCTTCAAATGAGTTCAAAAATTCAAAATAACTTTCTCAGCCACCTAGTATATTCAATATATTCAGTACACTATCTTTTCAGATTAAGTGATTTTTTTTCAAGAATCTGAAATTATTTGGTGGAGACTTGAAAGTGTAAGTTTGATGAATTCATGTTCTACTGCAAATATATATTTCTGTGTGCGTGTGTCTATATATATAAATATTTATATATATATATGTACACACACACACACACACTACTGAACAGCACCTAAGAATAAATATTAAATGCACACAGGCAGTTATCTTTCTTTTGGGGCTATTTGCATATAAAGAACTATATGTAGAGAATACAACACTTATCCACCAAAACTAATGGTCAAAAATAATAAGAAAACAGAAAAGTCTGAACCCCTGTGTCGGACATTCATGGATGATGGAGCATCATAAAACAACTTCACATGAAGAATCACTTACTGAACAGCCAACTCCCTTGTCGGAGTGAGGATTAGAACCCTTATTGCTGGCCTACTCTTTGGTCGGTATACCAGCCTCTCCAAGGTTGGCAAAGAAAATGCAGCAGTCTGATAAAAATTGACAACAAAATTAGACTACCCCTAGCAACATTAAAAATGGGGGAAAATTTATCTTCGTACAGTCAGAAAATGTTTGACATCAGCAAAAGATGAATTTTTATATTTTTCATGAAATCTATAAAAATACCTTTCCAGAACCCGTAATAGCACTCCCACAAATATCTCGTCCAGTTAAAGCCAAAGGTATACAAGCAGCCTACAGTAAAGCAAAACAAAATAACCCAAGTGAACCACATAAATCATTCATCAAAATCAAATATAAACCATAATTGAACAATTGTTAAGAAAAAGTAAGAACCTGAATGGGAGTAGGCTTACTGTAGCCCAAAGCCTCACAAGCCCGAAGCAACGGCCTTGAAAGATGGAGCTCCAAAAACGAATTAGAGTGGAAACTCACACCTTCCACTGTTGCAAAAAAAGTCTTGCCGTCCTTCCCACTCTTGGTTTCCTTTTCGTCGTCCTCGTCTGGCTTATACTCCTCCTGCGCCATTAAGCCCAAAAATCAGCAAAACAAACCCACAAAAAACACTTTTACTTAAAATATAACATACAAAATGAAGAAACTATATAAACTACTTGGTGGTGAGGTTCGAGATCGGAATGTTCATCAGAGTCATAATCAATAGCTGTCCGGATAGGATGTTGTTTGAGAACTTTCGATATTTTATCGTCAATTGAAGTGGTGCTCCGCCTTGAGTGTTCGTCGACGACTGATTCAGAATATGACGAGAAGTCCCACGGTGACTGAGATTTTTTGCTTTTCGGAACTCTTTTTTCTTCCTCGAATTCCGAGTCGGGATCTGCTGCTACTCCACTTTCCCCATTATCTGATTCGGTTTCAGAGTTGTGATCGATTTCCTCATCACTTGGGGCTTCGAAGAAGAAGCTTTTGCTTCTAGCCATTGTTGGTGAAACCTCAAAGGTGGAGGGTGGTTCAGGGTCGAGGGTTTTAGAGTCAAAATTTGGACTGCCGCGACGTCGTATAACTTTCGGTCCAAAATGGGTCCAGTGTTAGGTATGAGGGTAGGGTTTTCCGTGTTCGGTTTTTCGGGTCGGGTGCTCAAAAAGCCTACCCGAACCCGGTAATCTTGGTACCCGACAAAAGGCACCAGCAAATGCAAAATTGAATTTTTTGCAAAAGGTTTGAACTAAAAGAGGAAAACTCAATCAATTAATAACTAGATTAGTGTAATTATTAATCGAGCAGGTTTGGGTGGGTACCTACCCGAACCCAACATTTTTTAAAAATTACCCGATAGATCGGGTCAAATCGGGAATTAAAAACTCGTTCTTAACATCCATCCTTAATTTTGATTATAAAATTTTCAACTTAGTAGTATGATTCAATGTTGTTCTAAAAATTATTTAAAAGCTGAAAATACTTTTTGTCTCAAGAAAAACTCTATTCTGTAAATTTCCATATTCTTTTTTTGATTACATAAATTTCAATATTGGAAATCTCAAAAAACCTAAAATCGACAATTTTTGGCTAACTTTTTAAAATACCCTTTACCTATTCAATACAAAATTAATCTGTAAGCTATTGCATATTTTTTTAAACAAAATATTTCAATTTTGCACAACATGTAATTCTAAGATGAAATTTGATGTAAGATTAGGAAGAAGAGATGATGAATCGAACATGAAATGATAGTGTTATGAATCGTATTTTTCGCATTAAATCATATTTAATTTATTTAAATGAATAAATGGGTCGGCAAATTTCGCTCGCATTCGAGGATGTTGATTGTTAAATGACATCTAAAATTCCAGGTTTTTTGTAAATATTTTTTTGGCCGTTGAAATTTTGTCTCTCACTTTTGGGCTACTCATTATATCCCTACTCAATTTATTGTGTGTAAACCTAGATAGTGAACATCAACATGCCTACAATAATTTAACTCCTATTTCAAGTCTTATAAAAAAATTTCAATCTACTTGTACAGACATTGTTCACTGAAAAAATAGCAGGTATATCAATAAATCTCTACATTTGGATGTTACTTGATGTAGTCTGATTCTAAACGGTTGTGTCTACTTCTAGACCCAACTTGCCCAAAGCCTGAGCATAAAGAAGACATTAACACTTTGTTTTGACTTTTGAGGTTCAAAAATGTACTATTCTTCCTTGTATAATAAAGTGGTGTCAACCCATCAAATTTATTTACAGAACATTCTCAACATTTGATCACCAAGCACTTGATATGAATCTCATATATATATCGTGGCTTCGCAACCATCACTACTATTACTTATCAAATCCCGGTTGTATTTCCGATAACAAGCACGGTAAGATAAATGCAAACTATGTGGTACTCCAATTACAATAGCAAAATAAATCTCAAGTAATTACAAGAGTTAGATGCTTGATTTCAGCATACATTTGGTAACCGCAACGACCGTTTTAGTACATCATTGCAGTTTGCAACCAAAACTTTGGTAAATTAAATCCTATGGCCTTTTAAGACATCATTCGCCATAGTTGTAACGAAAAGCTTCATTTGCAGCAATCAGCCGAGGGCTTAAAAATTCAGACACAATAAAATTATAACAAATAGATAGAATAATTTTAGACGTGGGAAGTATAAAAACAAAAAGACCACAAGAAAAATTACATTCAGAAGTTGTAAAAAGACATGAAGACATGAATCATAGTTGCGAAGTTTTTAAAATTTTTGAAAACACACAGGAAAATTTGAAGTATGAATATTGCATAGTGATGCGAACATCATAAAATGGATGCCCCGGGGGTGGGTGTAATCCCGAGAAAAAATGGTTTAAGACATATGGAGTGGGCTTAGAAAATTTTAGAGAGTGAGTGTGTGCTAGAAAGTGATCGTGCTTTTTTGCGGCCAGGCGTAGGAGCCTGGTGTTTATACATGCTGACCTGACTCTTTTATGATTATCCAGTATGGCCTAATTGACAATTTTTATTGTGATAGGATGGTTATCACGTGTGATTAGACACACCGTAATACTAGGAGGAACTCATACCGTGGCAGCGTGATTCATAATGATTTGATTTGTAATAAAAGTCTGCTGCACGCAACATAAGTATGACCTCCCTTTTATGTCTTTAAAAAATAAAGGAACCCAGGTCCCACCTGCTTTCCCAGGCTCCTGGCTTCCGGGAATTTATCCCTGATATCCGAGCTATCAAAGGACCTCTCGGGTTCTTAGGACCACTTCCCTGTCCCTTGATATTACCCTGTAGAAGCTAGTGTTTAACCACCCGGGTTCTAAATCATCCGGGGTCTTTAAAGACAAAAACCCCGGGTTATCTTATTGGGATAACACCACATAGTCAATGCTGGAATCGCGCAGCTTCATACCCAGCAGCATCCACGTAATCCCCATGATTCCCTACATACGTTTCGGATTCAGGAACGAAAATTTTGAGAAAGATCAAAAGTCCTAGTTTTAAGCCATTTTAGTTGTTTTTTTTTTCAACATGTGAAACTAATAATATTAGTTTGGACCATGTGACGTGCTACAATCACCTTTTATCATTGCTTATTTATTTATTTTAATTGCTATGCCTAGTACATTAATACCTACTCAATCATTATTATCTCATTGCGGTGGTGAACGTGTTTGAGTATTTGTATAATTTTTTTTTTAATTAATTTGATTTAGATTCAAATAATGATAATTTTGTAGTCGTGAAAAGTAAATAAAGATCATACCGCTATTTGAATTGATCATATGTATATGAGAATCACATTTTAAAAATTATCAAATGACTCACTAAACTACAATTTGAAATGTCGAAATAAACAAAAAAAAACAAAAAAAAAAAAAAGCAAAAATGTAATACCTATACCATATAAGGGTGATTTTAGGAGGAAAAAGATGGTATATTTGTTTACATCTATGAGACAGATTCCTTATATATAATATAGATTACGTGCATAAACATTCATCTCCTTCTTCTGGCATATGTATCAGTCACACTAACTACTAATAAGCCTAACCTACTGGCCAATGACCGCGACCATTCAAGCTAAGTGAACATCTCGCATGTCCTTGAGATCGTATGCAAACATGTCCGGTTATTATACATATTTCATCTTCTCCTCGATGGACTCAAAAGAAACATGAAACATAATTTACTCCGGATTGATCTGTATTAAGGTAGAGTTTGAGAGAAATGCATATAATGTTTGGGAGAGCCGAGAGCTTTTAGAAAACATTTTTCAACTTTTTCTTAATAAAATTTTGAAATTTTGTGAAACTTTGTTTAAAAAAAACTAAAAAGTGCTTCCTCAAAGCTATTTCAGACACTATCTAAACCAATAAGGGATCAGGGTTTCAACTTTAAGGGATCAGGGTTTCAACTTTCAAATTATATTGTAACTCAAACCCCTCGACCAACATTTTCACCCTATCATAATCTATACCGAAGAACCAGCTAAAAAATTGAGCACAAGTTTTCACTCATAATCACGTGAATTCCCCATTCGATTTCAATCATTATTTCGAGCTTGTAAAAATGTCTAGGTCATTTTTTTTTAATCTAAAAAATTTCTAGGTCTAAAATATGCTAAATCTCAATTCAAATCATACATATGTATATCATGAACTAGTAAGATCACGGAGTCGAAATTAATCAAGAAGCAGCTAAAATTTCATTTCACATTGCACAAATTGGCTTCTGCACAAAATCACTGTACATTGTATTTTAGATATTTATACACAGAAAAACTTCAACTTTGTTACATCAACTGTAGAACTACCAAACACGCACCTTCTGTTCTTCGAAGGAAAATTGCATCGTATTTTACAAAACTTTTGATCGGAAAAGGAAAATCGATAGGTTCAATAAGGAGCCCTCGCCGCGAATTTTACTTCCACAGTCCGAAACCGCTTCGATTAAAGGATCATTGCACGTGTTGAGGAGGGAGGCGGAACCGCACCTGAGACGCCGGCGACTTGACGGCGACGCCGTGCCAGCAGATTCCGCCGCGGCACATCTCGTGCCCGTGGTCGCGAGTCATCAGCGCATCCGTGGCCTTGCGCGACACGTCGTAGGTGAGGGTGGCGACCAGGATGGCGACCACGACCAACGTGGAGAGGATGAGGACGCAGCCGCTGCTGAAGCTCCGCCCCGTGGCCAGACCGTACGTCTTCATGGCGGCGATCACCACCAGGTAAAGCGTCGTCAAGTTCCCCACGACTACGTCGGAAATCGTCATGATTCTTCTTCTGGGGCGGGGAACTCTTTGGTGGGTGTGCTTGATAGAAACATAATCTTGGCAAAAGCAGAGGGGTGAATGAGGCGCTTGTTTTTTAGTGGAGTGGGGACGGTGATGGGGTTGGGGAATTGTCAAAATTTTGGCTTTGATCTTATCTACCTTACTTTTTAATTAATTAATCTTAGCTCTCATAATATATATTCTGTGAGACGATTTTACAAATTAATTTTATGAGACGGTATTATCAAATTTTTATTCTTTGTTATAACTAAATCTCGAAATCGATATATATACATTTTGTACTAGGACAAATTCAACAAGAAGCTTAAGATGCTATATTACAAGTCAATAAAAAATATTATCTCAACACAGGGTCTCACTTTTGTAAAGCTTAGCAATACAATTAGACCACATGATGTAGATAACGTAAACCAATTTGCAATTTGTACGGCTCAAAGTGGTTACTGAAAATTTAATCCAATTTGCAATTTGTACGGCTCAAAGTGGTTATTGAAAATTTAATTCAAAACAAGCTCCCTACCCATGTATTTGCTTTACTTTGGCTCTTTTATAGCAAGTGTATTCCTATTTTGTCACGATTATTTTTCTATGTTAATCACGTTTCTTGTTTATTCACTATCCATGTAAAATCTAGATGTGGTCACAAGTTTATGCACATCTATAGACAATGAGTAATTTTGTGTTTCATTTTCACGGTTCTCACTCTTTCTATTATAGATATCAAAGAGAGTCCTGCAAATAAGTAATGACGAAAATGAGACCAAAATAACAGCGCAAATGATGGGTAATAACCTCGTTTTAATATATTAGTCTACCAAAATTAAGAGTCAAATTCAAATAAAGCTCAAGCTCAAACAAAATCTCGCATTTATTAATTTCAAGCTCATCAACATGTCTGCAAATAGACAGCTTGCTCTCATTTCAAATGAAGTTTCATTTGAGCTCTCAAGGAATTTCTTATTTGCTCGATTTTTGGATAGCGTTTATTTGAGTGTCAGAGCTTTTCACTGAAAAATCCCTCTAAATTTCTTAAATTTTGGTGATTAATTAACGTGGATACATCACTCTATATAAAAAGGAATATTTTTGTCCTTAACAAAAGTTTGATGATTCAGTGTAAAAACAAAATTATATAGATTTTATCTTTTTTTAAGAACTAAATTATATAGCTTTAAACTAATGAATTCTAGGTGAATAGCTTTAAACTAATGAATTCTAGGTGAATCCATATTTCCTTGTATTAAACTCCACTCGATCTCCAAAACCCCAACATAAGAGCTTAAAATTTTAAATCAGTATTTCACCTTGGATCAATCCGTCACCAATAGGGAAGAACTATTAATCATTTAGTTCGGAACTATTTCACATAATATATTATACACATAAATAGCACGTCACTTATTACAATTTACAATTTTTTTTTTCAATTCCAGTTTGTTATTTGTAATATATTTGTTAATTAAATTGATATTGTCAAATTGACGGATGACGCATACCTTATACCTACCATCTGGTTATTGAGATGCTACGCCATTATGTTAGGCCCCAATTATGATTGGTCTATATTGTAGTGAGACAAATATTTTTTATACAATTTATTATTTTTATATATGAATATATTTAAGTTATATAAATATACAATATACGAAGAGTTGTTATTTTGGTCGTAACATAGAGTAAATGAATCACAATAAAATTTGACATGAGCTGCCACAATTACAATACAAAACTTGTTGTACATTAACACAATTAGCTACACCTATTAAATTGGGTTCAAAAAAAAAAACTACACCTATTACTCACTTCGTCCTATATATTTAAGCTAGATTTATCTTTTCATTTGTACTAGCACAAATTGCATTTAATGATTAAAACATTCATTAAATAAGGTTAAGATGATAAATTTATCAATAAAATATATTTTCAATCGCATATTTTAATCTATCACACACAAATTTAAATATATGATAAAATAGTAACTTAAAGTAATATTAATTATAATTAATTAGATAAATATCTTTCTTAATCATGACGTGTATTGTAGTCATGGGTGGGGACAACGCTCTCTCCTAGCACAAAATTGCATTTAATGAAAGGCTAAATTGACTGCAACTCCTCCCATCAAATCCTTGGTCCCACCCCATTATCAATTATTTCAACATAAGTGTGATAACATATTTTATTCTAAAAATTTCATGATGTGTCCATTACAATTTACAAATTTTCTAGTAATATATGTCATCCCTTTGAATAAATATATAATTTTTTTAGTATTTTATAAGTTAAAAACGATAAATTTAACATAAATCCCTAATTGAAGTCTGAACTTTGTGTTCAGTCCCTGGTTCAAAATTTATGTATTATGAATTTCTGACAAAATGAACTTATTTGTTTTAACTCCATAATGAACACCAAAATACCTAATTGCCCTCATTTTTAATTCAAAACCCCAAATACCCTCATCTACATATCGTATCTAATTTCTCTCCATTTCTCTGTCGATAGTTCGAAAGAAAGAACGAAGATACCACCGTGATCTAATTTCTCTCCATTTCTCTGCCGATAGTTCGAAAAAATTTCACGACGAAAAAAGAACGAAGATACCCATGCACGGGAAGAAAAGTGTGAAGTAAGTTGAAATTAAATCGAAGAAAGGTACGAAAAAATCGAAGAAGGTACGAAGAAAAACAAAATATTTCTCAATTTCTATCGTTCGTTTCGTTCTTGAAAAATATTTGGGGGTTTTCAAATATTTGTTATTTATTTTAGCTTATTGACACATTTTCCCGCAATTTATAGGGTTTGTCGTTGATTCTGTTAGTCTATATATTTTCAATTGAATTGATTTCGAGGTAGTAAATCAAAATTTGTAGTGTTTTATGCAATTCGGTTTCCATTTGTTTTTAATCTTTTGTTACAAAAATTTTCGTGATTTTGAAATTATAATTGGCTATATTAGTTTATTGACAACCATTTTTCCCAAATTTTAGGTTTTGTATTTGATATTGCAATTCAATAGATGTTTAGTTGCATTGAATTGTCTTTCCAAAAATTTTTGAAATTCATAAATGGGGTGTAGTGCTTTATTAGTATGCAGCAAATCAAAATTTCTTGCGTTTTGTACATTTCGATTTTTATTCTTGTATTTTTCTTTTTGTTTTGGTTCCTGTTGTGGTGTACTGCAAGAGATTTAAATTGATGTTTTTCTCTTTTTTTTTTCGGCTCACTAAATTGAAAATTCATTGAGATTGATATTATTATTTATTTGGAATTTGAAGCATATTCTTCAAAAATTGAAAAGAAACACACACGCACACACACATATATAAGGCATACAAAATTCTAAAATTCATGGTGCATTTCTTGCAAATTTGACATCTTTCACAATGGGTAGACTACAGGAGTTGAGTGAATATTTATTTAAAAGATGTAGATATATCATTTTCCCCATGAATGACAAGTTGCATTGGTTTTTGTTGGTTTAAAAACGAGATGAAGGCGTATTTATACTGTGAAACTCCATGCATGATTCATTTGAAGTTGGGACAACAAAAATTTCTGTAAGTTACACCATATTTTATTTAAATACAAATTAAGTCTGAATTTGAAATTATTATTTGTTGTAGGAAAATTTTTTGGCTGGTGTCATATGTCACTTCTCGGGATTTCAGATAGTAAGTGAGCCAGTGCTAAGAGAACCTTGTCGTCAACAAGGAGCAACCCTCGATTGTGGCGTTTATTCATGCATGCGGATGGAGTGTGTAGCTTGTGACACGAATGAGATCTAGACATATGCACAAGATGTCCATATTGATACTTATAGAGCCCGTGTGACAACCACAATACTATCTGATGAAAATGGGTTGTTGAAAAACAAGTTTCAGTAGTTAATAACTTATCATTATGCTTATGACTAAGAAGTTCTTGTAGATGTGGTGATTGAAAATTGAAAGTCTATGTTGTTTTGTTGGTTTTAATTAAATTATGTGATGAACATAAACAAATGGTTGTGGACGTATCTGAAGTTTGGTTATATTTTGGTTGAAATTGGTGCGTTGTGAAATTAAAAGTTTTGGCTATATCAGTTTCTGTTATACGTAATACCAAATATCATTGATTTTTTACTCGATTAATTTGCAAGTATAATCGATATTTTTGATATTGTTCTTAATAAAGTAGCATATGTACCTTAATCAACCAAATAGTATTTTATAAATAGAGCATCATGTTTACATATATGGAGTACAATATTTCTTCGATCTAGCACAACTAAGAGTGAGTCATCTTAACCATGCTCGTTTTCAAATCGAGCACACCGTACACATGCATTGAGTACAATATGTCTTCGATCGAGAACAATGTAGAGTGAGTCCATATTATCCAAGATAAGGAACAAAATGGCTTTTGCGGATGAAGTTATAGTGTGATAATGTCGAGATATAAAATCATGGTGAGTAGACATCCAAAAACTTGAAGATATAATGGACACAAGAACTTTAATAGAGATAAATCCATATGAGATTCAATATTTCACTAGTAGTGCATAAGAAATTATACCATGACATAGTTCTATCACTCATTGTTGATATACACCAGTATCTAAAATGTATCTTTCCAAGCCTAACAAATATATCTATCAAACTACAATAACTGAATATTGAAATCACAAACAACTGATTCTTACACTTACAACTACCCAAAAATGAAAGGTTGCAAAACCCATTTTCAGATTCTATTTTGAACTTAATACACACAACAAAAAAGTACAAAGTTGATTGATATGCACGTTTCAATAATGTAAAGAATTTTCAGATAATTTTAAAAAAGGTAAACAATTTTTGTATTAAATAACTAAACAATAAACTGTAAGGATAAAATTGCATTCCTATAAAGATGAATACATCTATTTGCAATCAAAAAAACTTTAGACTTCAATATTTTGTAAAAAAGAACACATCTAAATAATTTTTAGAAAAACTTTAACGCTTCAATATTGAACAATTTTTAGTAATTATTAAACGATTTAAATTATTTTCATAACAAAACTCAACCATAAAATTTGAGGAGAAAATTTTATGCATCGAGAAATTTAAATATTTTTAGATTAGCCATATAGGATTTAATAGAAATTAACTAAAATTATGATATTCTAGAAATATAAATCTTATCTTTAAGAAAAAAACGATGAATGCAGACAACTTCTCGATGCTCAATGCCGATAATTTTTCGTCGCTCTATATAAACTAAAATTGTTTCACGATTATAAATATTAGGGAATTATTAAATTGAAACAACAAATAAATCACAAACTCACCCATAAAGTTGCAATTTCAGAGAATAGTTCATAAAGTTTGGGAAAGAAACAGACCTTCAACTCTCTTCCAATAGCTTTTCGTTCGATTTTTAGAGTTCAGAAACTCTACACTTCAAGGATCTTGTCTCCTCCCCGATCACTGGCTTCAAGGTTGATGGATTTATGTGCACATCGTCTTCAATGTTTTAGGGTTCTTGAAGTGGGTGATGTTCCAACGAAAGAGGGATAAATATTGTCCGATGGAATTGTGCAGGTATTCTTATTATATTTTTATTGTTGATTATATTTTTATTGTTTCAACAAATAAAAAGGGTAAAAGTGGATTTCAATTAAGAATAAGGTCAATTGGGTAATCTCATGTCTATAAGGGAGTTAAAACATATAAAAAAGTTGTGTCAGGAAGTGAAAAAAAATTTCTTCTGACTTAGGGACTGAGAGAAAAGATGAAAGTAGTGTTGGGGATTTTAGGACAATTGCCCCTTAAAAAAACTCTAAGTATGTGTTTAATAAGATTTTTGTTTAATTTTTTTTGAAAAAATATTTTAAATTTTTTTTCCTTGAAATATATTTATTAACGAACACTTGATATTTATTTTTTGATATTTTTTATAGAATAATTATTCAAACATATTTATTTTTTAAAAAATATTTTTATTATAAAAATATTTTATAAATATTTGTCCAAACGGAGCATCATATTTTGAATAAAAGGTGTAGGATTTTATTATTATTTTTTGATAAAAAAAAAGGTGTAGAAAATTTGAAGGATTTTGTGGATTGTAGTTTATATAGAGCTCGTCGACATAAAAATTATATGCACATATATATATATAGGAATTTTCAGCTGTCCAACCATGTTTTTTTACTTGATTCGTGATCACATAGTAGGTTTTAGTGATGCAAAAAAAAAACCCACTAAAACCCACTACCGGATTTTAGTGGTCGCGGACCAAGTGAAGAAACATGGTTGGGCAGCTTAGCATTCCTACATATATATATATAATTTTCTGACATTTCTCAATTTATATTAAAGTTGAGAGTAGGGTTATCTAACCTTGGACAATCATTTTTTTAAAAAAATTAATTTTCTGTAATATATATATATATATATATATATATATATTTAGTGTTTTTCAATAAAATATTTTAAATAGATATAAATTTTTTTTAAAAGTATTTTTGAGCAAACTCATTTTCCCAAATATCCGGAGGAAAGGGTAAAAAATAAATAAATAATTGACCAAACTCATTTTTCCAAATATCTCGAGGCAAGGGCGGGAGGATTGCATTTTTCTGTAATTAAGTTGATGTGTTCTTTGTTTTTTACCCCCTTTTACCCTCTCTATCTTCCCCATTTTTTGTTTCTTCCCAAATTTCTTTTACTAATTCGATAATTTAACCTGATTTTACTGAAAAGTAGTTTTGTTAAAAATTTTCATGTTTTCGACTCATAATTGTTTTTACTACCAGTGTCAATGACAGTTTTCCAAAACAAGTCTTTTGTCTTTTCAAAACACTCCGTCCAAACAAATTTTGCTCACCGGACGAAAAGCTTCTAACTACACCTTATATTAGTTATACAATGCGTAATTTAAAATTTATACTTCCAACTAAGGTAGTGTTTGAAAATTTCAAAATTTTATAAAAAAAAACTGACAAATGTTTCCTAAAGACTAGTACCAAACACTACAACTGTTTACAAGTATAAATGCCAACCCTCACACAATAATGTCGACTTCGAAATCGGGCCATACCGTTGCTACCATTTCTTCCTTCATAAAATCTCAATTTGTCTACACGTCCATGTTCGTGCGAACGGCCCGGTATCATGGATTCAGTAAGTGATGGGCTTACACCCAACAAGAAAAAGCCTTCCGCGAGATGGGCCTACTGTAAAAATGTCCAAGATTTGTGAAATTATATTTGTATTATATAACATAATATGCAAAGACATATCAAAAGTCAGGATGGCCGAGTGGTCTAAGGCGCCAGACTCAAGTTCTGGTCCTCTAACGAGGGCGTGGGTTCAAATCCCACTTCTGACAAATTTTTGCCTTTTTAATTTTTATGTAACTCAATTCGAAAACTTCGTCCCAAATTAAACCAATAAGTGCCTTTTTCATTGGATTTTGTATATGATTGCCCGTAGATATAATCCTCAAAACAAATAGTGGTTAAATGACAAAAACTGAAATTTCCAAAATCTAGGAAAGACCAAATATATAAGAAAAGTAAATTAAGAAGGAATATAGTGGGAAAAGTTGGAGACTAGAAACAATTGGTCATTGGGTAGAATAAAGATGGATTTATGGGGAATAATAATAGGGTGATGCTACATGTACACGTTGAGTTACACGTTGCATTTTAAATTACATAAATATATTTTGGAAAGAGTTTTTTCAAATAAAGTGGTGGAATATTTTTATAATTTCACGCGATGCATGGATTTATGCTACATATAGACATGTTTATTGGAATATAAGTGGATTTTCGATACGATACGTTGCGATATACTACTTTTAATTAAAACACCTCTATATATATAATGTTATGTATTTCAATATACTGTTTGTAAATACATAACACATAATGAGTTCATTGACCATAATCATATCATAATTTATATCAAGGTATACACTTTGAATTAATGCATAGAAAATGCATGTGATCGTAAAAGTTATTTAATTTTGTTTCCTTCACATTTTATAATATCCCATCGTTCGTACGTTTCTCAGCTTTAACCAATTCAGCAGCCCAACATGCAAAAAGGTGAGAAGCAATAGTAATAGATGAGGTGGATTGTGGCTTTTGTTTAGGATAAGATTTCATTAAAAGGGACACTAAAATTTTGGTATCTGACATTCTATTTGGTATGAAAAGAATGGCCGAAACTTAGTCAAGAATTCATGGTGAATGTGGTCATCACATTGTTAAAGTAAGCGATTTGTATTTTGATGTAAATTATCCACTTCGCATTGTCTTTTTTTGCAAGTTTATCTTAAGTTAAAACATTTTTTGGACAAATTAATTTATGTAGCCGCAAAATTTGTATTATTCAACATATTAATTAGCATCTTACCCTTATCAGTGAGAAATAGATAATTGTTTCAGAAATGGGTTTTGAGAAATAAAGAAAGATATATTTTTATAGAAATTAAAGATGGTAGCAGGACCCAAGTAAATGTTTTGAAAAAAGGTTAAAAAGATATATATATATATATATATATATATATATATATATATATAAAAGATTTAATTTTGTGGTTCATACATCATCCGACATAGATCACAACATAAAAGGGCAAAAAGTACCAAAAAAGATTTTTGGTCCAAAGTCACCATTGCCCCAGTTTGTACCAATCTTCACAATTTTTTTACAAAAGCCTAAAGTATCAAAATGCTTTACTCTTCAAGATTATTTCCTTCTCACTTTGGATTAATATCTCATTCTTCTCGTCATGCGATGTCTACATTATGAATAAATCTTTAAGTTGAGTTATAATATTATGATGCATTTTAAAATAATTTTATTTTTTTTCAAAATTTGAAGATAATTTCAAATTCACCGAATTTTAAACTTTTTTTTCTCTCCTATACAAACACATAGCACATGAATATTTAGCTATATATTCATTGAACACCCACAAAAGGCAAAAAGTTCCCTGAACTGCGAATCCAAATGAAATCACATATATATTTCGCTATCTACTAATAGTTAAGTGGGAAAATTATACTGGCGTTGCCTTCTTTTCTTTTTTTTTTTTTTCTTTTTTGTGACGTTGGAACTCGCGGTCGCTATCTTCGGTGCGTACTGGGTAAACCACCAAACTAATGCAATAGCCTGTAAACTACGTTAGCCACGTAAATCACACTAGGAAAGCCCTGTGTGACAGACTAGTACTCCAAGAAAGTGTTGGTAGGAGAAATCGAACTCCTGACTTCTGGCCAAAAATTCACCTACTCTACCAACTTAGACACTCCTCAGACGCATTGGCGTTGCCTTCTTTCTTTATTGAAAGGTGGTGGAATCTTAATTCTTGTATCTTTTTTATATAATTTATGCATGGACAACTCTATCTATATAAGTACGCGTATTTATATATATCGTCAAAAAGGAGCCAACATGTGTGCTTTAATTACGTGAGATTATGTTACAGATTATTGGATTGTCTACACTTTAATCTAAAATCATTAATAAATTATGTAGTCACCCCACTCTGATCATCAACTAATTAAGTCTTAATGACATGCAATTAATTTTAAAAAACAGAACTAGTTAAAGAGCGGAAACTAAACGTATTTAATACAACTCTATCGAAAGAAGCCTGAATATAACGAATATTATAAAATCATATCGAATATTCTCAGTGTACAACAACCCGAATAAACACGTGTGAGACCAAAGTCACCCTTGAAACTACCACATCGCTTAACTCAACGATCGCTCCCGTAGGGTCCATTCAACCTAAGTCATGTCCCGTGAAATAGGTGTTCAAGAAAAACAAAACAGAGGACGTGAGCAATGAAAATGTTCGATACGAAAGTATGAGTGTACAAGTGCTATATGTGCATGAATGCAAGTGTATAGGGTACCAAAAATCCGTATCAAGATCAGGAACTCTGCTCAGTCTGGTGGCTCCATGGCATGTAGCACTCTGCATCGTCGCACCAGGAAGTAGCTCCCATACCATAAAATCTGTGGATATCGGTGACCTGACTCCGAACTAACAGGTCCAACCATCCACTCAAAGTCGACGGGCCTGAGCTACCCCACTACGGTTTATCTCAAGAAGATATGTTGCTACGTGTAAATTGTCCCAACTCCAGCACAGCTCCGCTACAAAGTCTCGTAGCATGCACGTTGTTATCGCCCGAACCTTTAGTATAAGATCCAAAAGCACTCACAAATATACTGGATCTGAACCCACACACTCAAACACATACCAATTATGAGAAATCCGAGCCCTATTTATAGAGTACGATCGGACGCTCCGATATCTTGTTAGGACCTTCCAAAATCACATGGTTTTCACGTGTCACAAGCATTTCAACACCTTGCGGGACAGCTGTGTTCGGACGATCCAATCTGGACTTTTCGGACTCTCTGAACTCCTACATGTCTACATCCTCTTGACACCTCACTATCTGGATGACCTAATTGCTGATCGGAAGTTTTGATCTCACGTTCGAACGTTTCAATCCCACCCTTTGCTCCCAAACTTGCTTGTGATCTGTTCGTGCTTTCGAATTACCCTTCGGACCTTCCGACCTTTTCGGTGGTTCCAAAGCATTATTCATTGATTCTAAACTCGATTAAACACTTGATTTACTTAATTAATTATATATATTCTTAATCATGTTTAATATTTAATTGTTTTAAAATGATACTCGAGTCACCATAAATTATTTGTAAAATCACACACTAGAGAAATTTTCTTCCGGGTTCTAATTAATTAAAGAATAAAATTTACGGCTTCAACTCGTTGAATTCGTTTAATTTAATTGGCATTGTTTTGATAATTTTAAGCCTCTAGTTACTTGTACAAGTAACACCATTTTCGACTTTTTGGACACTTTAATAAGTATATGCATTAATATATATGATACCCCATGAATGATCTCATCACATGTTTAGGCCCAATTGGAGTCTATAGCCAAAAAACAAGGCACAGGTCCAGGCCTAAGTGGTAAGATTGACCCATGGCAGTAGGTGGTCGAGGCGAGGTATGTTGGAGTTGGAGTTGGAGTTGAGCCTAAGAGTGGAGGAGTAGAGGGAGGTGGGAAGGTGATGAGGTGAGGTATGGATGACCCTATGAGTTGAGGATGACGATGGCAGAGGAGAGTAGCTAGGGTAGAGTATACCTGAGATGAGTGAGCTCTTAACCTAATATTCGTCTCAAGGGCAAGACCTCTTATCTTCAGCCTCGCCTCAAGGGTGAGTCTCGGATGAACAAACGCGTGAGTCTCATTTACGTGGTCCCCTACAGAATGTGCGCGGTCCTTATCTTCTACTCTATAAATATCAGGTTTGCTCACTTCATTTGTAACTTATCGCTCTCATTTTGAGGGGCGTCCACGCTCTGCTTTCTTTTATTCGTTAATGTATCTGACTTAAGCGTCGGAAGGGCTACGCCGGGACATCCTCCCGTTCCCCTCTAACTTTATTTGCTTGATTTCAGGTTCATTCCCGGGTTCGAAGCTTTGAGCTTGAGTTGGATCCGGACCATCAAATTTTAGTGAGTATCAATATATATTAGCAACACATTCACGCGATAATCCATCTTTAAACTTAATTAATTAATTACTTTAAAACGTTGGATGTACGTATTATGATATAAATTTTGACGAGTCTTTTGTCTCTCCCCACCTTTTAATCATGGATCATAAGAATGACCGATTAAACGAATCAAGTAGAAGCAAGGAGAACTAGACAACTTCTTTTAATTATTTTGATTTTGGGTAGCATTAAAGCAAAAGTTAAATACGTGAGATCAACACCACTCAGATCTACCTTAATTTGCTGGGCCGAAACCAATCCAATAATCATATCATTATTTTAGCCCCACTTGATACAAATGATAATCTCGTTCTATAAAAGATTAATGTTATTTATCATTATCTGATCAAATTATGTTGATTTTTTTTTATCTTTTTATGTCATACAAATATTTTATCATTTTATTTATGAACCAAACGATGTGATCCTAATTAAAGATAGATTTATTATCTATCTCGATCAGATAGTCTAAACACAAATATTATTTTTAGACAAAATACACAAGTGATCTATCCATGACAGATGCCGTGATGAATGGTCTTACAGTAGTACTACCTCGCCTCGCGTCGACAAAAAAAATAATTTGCTAAAAAAAAAATGAAGATGACGAATTGAAATTGAAATTTGATTACATAAGCATAATAAAATTACAAATAACAAACACACAACATAAGTAAAATAAAATTTTCACAAAAGATAATGGAACGAAACAGAATTTTGTATGGTGCCACTAATTATCTTGGTCTATTTTGTGAGATATGATTATTAATTATTTATAATCTAAAACATTAAAAGGAACATTAGAGTGAAGTGTGTAATTAACCTATCGAAAAAAAATTTAAAAAAAATTAGTCGATGAACATAACTACATAAGTGGAAACTTCTTGGGAAATTTTCTTGATCCTTTTAAGGGACGCAAGCTTTCATTTTCCAATTACATGTAATAACTTGTTCAATTCACTCAAAATGTCTAGAATTAAAATTGCTTTTTAAGTGGTCAAGTCATTGCAATTGACTAAAATTTTATAATCGATTCAATTTGATTAAAAGATTAAACCTAATAAATGTACAGTAAGTTTAAAGTTGAATGATCTGATTTTCAGTATCCAACTGCAACCATAGCATAAAAATAACAAATCTTACGTTTTAGAAATAAAATCACACTAATTTTATATAAACTAACAATAAGTGATTAAATTGTCTTTATTTTTCGTTCTAAAGTTAATTAATTCATTAACACTTCAGTTCATTTCCGCATGCCAATCTAGGCCAAATTAGTTAACACACTTGCATATATACAATGCTAATTGCATCAACATATTTGGTGAAAATTTTTAAAAATAAAGCAAAAAATACACTATATAAGATTAATAAGATGTTAGACCTTATGTTTTCAAAATATAAACATAAAATCCCCTATCAAAGGGGTAAATATGCATGAATTTTAATAACATATGGGTAAAATAAGCTAAATAATATTTTTTTAAAAATGAAGATTGCTGATAGGATTGAAAACGTGTGTAGAGGGGGTAAATACACATTTTTAAAATATTTTGAGCTACAATAGCTCATTATTGAAATGTTCGAATATGAACTGAGCACCGAGAAATAATATTGAGTTTGGTTACAAAACCAAGTGAAAGACACTCAACATAATCCTCTAAAAATCGATTAAACATTTCGAAAATCATTTGAAAATATTGCAAATTGAGATAATAAAAACAGTTTTTTGAAGCATTTTATCAAACACTTTGTATGCAACATTTTGGTACTTTAAAGAACATATAAAATGCTTCAACTAATCATCCAAAAAAAATCTAAAATATGTAAATGCGATAAAGTAAAGAAACACAAATTTGTTTATGGATGTTCGGAGCTCAATCTCCTACGTCACCTCTTTTTCCTCCCCGAAAAGATCAACTAGAAGACTTTGAGTATTACAACTTCTTGTAACTACCCCACTCCAATCTTAGGATTTACCCACTGCCTAAATCGGAACTCTTAACATCTCTCAACTATAGTTGGGACAACAAGTCTCACAACCAAATACAAAGATCAAACATTCTTTAATGTCTTTGTGCAAAAACTCTCACTCAACTATTTTATGAAATACATATCTCTTTTGTGTGAGTGAGCTCTCTTCAAATGATGTATTATTTAATACTTGAACGTGGAAGATTAACTTTGAAAGCTCATCTCTCTTCTTGTTCTTCACACCTCAATTTTTTGTGATTGCTCTCATTCTACCTTATAAATCTATTTAGACACCCTTCTTCTCTCTTTTGTTTTCTGAACTATGTTGTATTTATAGCCTCTAAGAGATATATATACGTTAGACACAATAATATGACCGTTAGTAAAGGTCTTATACTGTTTCTGTCATTTAAACAGTCATATTTGTGCTTCTGGCCACTTTCCTCTTCTTCTACTTATTTTGGGCTCTACTGGTCATCTACTAGTTTCACCAGCTACTGGTTGCCTCAACTACTGGTTTTGATCGGCTACTGGTTTTTAGCGGCTACTGTTAGGACTCTGCTGCATTTTGGAGTCCACTGCTTTTTCCCAATTCGGTTTTTTGCACCACTGTTTTCAGTAACAGGTTCTCTTGCTTATATCTCTCGATTCATTAACTTATAGGCAAAGTGATGAACATGAAAGTTGTATCTCTTCGTCTTGTCTTTTCATGGAATCAAGAATCACTCAGTTTGAAGTTTGTATGAGAGAGATATGCCCAAAATACTCAGCTGTATGAGAGAGATATGCAGAATTCAGTGCAGAACCAGATTCTTCATTGCAATTTATCAGCTCTTTATGCTCTGATTCAGACTTTGACTTCTGAATATGATTTGTAGAACTGAATCGTTCCATTTGGATAACCGAGTTGCAAGATATGACCCAAATACGAGAACTGTCAACGGCTATTGGTTTATGTTTTTTGCTCATCCGGTTCAGCTCCAGTAGCGTCTTTAGACAGTAGTTTGATCTAGATAACATCCGATTTAGTCTAAATGGTTTGAGATATGACTTGAAGCTTTTTGAGTTGGCTGTCCAGTAGTTTTGGCCGCTGGTCATTTGGATCATCGAGCTATGAGATATCATCAAAACAATTCTGCTTGTGCTGAAACTTTGTTCAGCAGCTTATTACTTCCAAAATGATATATATGACACACCTTAAGTAAATATGTTAGAAACACAATAAAAAAATTTGTTATCATCAAAATCAAAATAGCTTGTGTTTCACAACCCAACAATTGCATTATCTTATTAATATTTCTTAGGCATCTTGTGCCTTTTAGACTTTCACAATGAGGATTAGTGCAATTAACACCACAAATATGATAGATATATCATATATGTAATCTAAATGTTACGCACTATGCTAGAATTTACGGATTTTTAACGCGGATACTAAATAATTAGTACGATGGATAATAACATGTATAAAATGATTATTATATTTTGTCATCATAACATAGTTAACTCGTGTATTGCATGTATGATTGAGTGTTTGTCGCTTTAATCTTAACAAAAAATATTATAGCTGATGGTAACAATGTATTTCAAATCTTTATACCATACAAGAGCATAGTCATAGTAGTTCGATCGCTCTTACATCAAGGGTAATTATTGTATTCTAGTAACTGCATTATTTGCAATCAATGAGAATTGAATCTGTAAATTGACTCCGATATCAATTGTATGATCAAACGTTTTTCATTTATCAAAAAATATTGCTGATGATAATCGTGCAACTCAAATTTTTAAATCACACACCAACTTAATTAACCACTAAGATTCGATCACTCGATCCCAACAAAAATAATTATTTCATCATGACATTGCATATATATATATACACACACATACGTACACATGGAAGATATGAAATCATTGCAATTAATTTTCTTAAATTTTGTGATGTGAAGCAAGTGTACAATAATTATGCCCAAGTTGCTTAGCAATGTCACCGGATCACGACCTTTACCAATTATCAGAAATATGTATTAAATTAATTATATGATCACTCGTCTTTTTATTAAATAACTTATCTTATGAATTATTAAATCCATGATTTATCATTGAACGTGTGATGACTCGAGTTGATTGTCCCCTAGTACTTTCCACCAAAGAAGTTTATAACAAATTGTATGATTTTTATTTTTCAATTTGATATATTTTTTTTAAAAATAAATAAATGAAACTCACCGGAGCCGTCATGTTTATCGATTGAACAGAAATTAATTTGTCAAATGGAAACTGTTTCATTTTTTCCTCGATGGGAAACATATTTCCAGAAAATCTACCTAAATGGTTTTTAGACATTGTTTGGCGAAAATAATAAAACATTGATGAATTAAAACGTACACACACAAAAAAAATCATCTAACGTTTGATTTCTACAAATTATGAATCATTATATTATCTATATATGTTACATATCATTTCATCATTCAACAAAATAGTACAAACATATCTATTATATACTACATATATAATTGATCAGCCTGTTAGAGCAAATATGTTTGGTATAACATGTAAGATGTGGTATTATTTTTTTTCTTTCGAATTTGCGCTTATATTATAATTGACATGTAAATATAAATTTTAAGTATATTTATTTGAGTATAAGAATACAGGAATCAAGTGTACACTCTCTTTCGCTTTCTTGTGCCATAAACTCTCTTTAATGATCATTAATTAACATAATAATCAGGAGATAAAAACGCGTAAACCACATTATGTTCTTGGGTAATAATAATTAAATGAAAACGTTTTGGCACATTAGAGTGGTCGGCAGAGGGTAATTAATGGTACAAAATAAATATTTATTTATTATTGTTTGAGATCGGTGATTAATTGTCGGCATGTTTGCTAGCTGCAAATACATGCACGCCATTACTAGTACCAATTTAAGTATTATACTAATAAATTCTCTCATCCGATTATATAATTCTGATTTTATTTTAACACTTAGAATAAGTTCAGAAGTGCTTCTTAAAAGCTCTCCCAAACAATATCTTAGAGATGTGATCATTTCACTAGTTCAATCCGAAAGTAGAAAATGCTAATTCTACATGGAGAACTAGTGTATACCTCACATCTAATATATTATTGTTACAATATAATTCTGTGAATATCTTTTTTAAAGTTTTCTTGATAATTATAGCGTCTTTAGTTTCTTAAATAAAATCATTTTCTTTATTTAATTCTTTGTATTTTTAATTCTTCAAGAGTGATGTAATTTGTAGTTTAATGGTGTAAAATGATAAAACACAACCAAAAGATAATATTCTTTCAATCAAATTATTAAATTCCACTATTCTTCCACCTAAATTCGGTGGAGTACGAGCACATACAATGATTAATAGTTTTCACGAAATTAACTTTATAATTCCTAATCTACCAAATAAGCATGCCTCGAATTCCCCCATCTCAATAGTATTTTTTTTTTAAATAAAAAAATATGATTCTAAATCTAAAAATACAAAATTAATTAAAACTTTAAACCTGTTTTCTATTTCTAGCACTATCTATCGATTTCCAAACTAAGCTACCTTTTATTTTCTCTAACTATCCATCTATTTTTTTTTTGGTATATTGTCTTTAAGATGACTCAGGCTGATCCAGTTCCTCGTCACACGGGCCCCCCCATCTGTGGCCCATCTATCCTCATCCTCCACAACCCGACAAGATTCAGGCCGGGCCCACTCGAGGGACGAGAAATCACAACAGATGACGCAAGAGCCCCCATAATGCCGCCGCGACGACTACGGCGCCGCCATAAGTCGGCGGTGGATCACCGCCACTGACGTCCAATGCGCCTTGGTACACCATGGCGCTGTCGATGGGTTGTTCCGATCCATTTTGGCCGCCGGACGAGGATTTTTGACTGCATAAACAATTCGATAATTTTAATAATAATTAATTCGTACGTATGTATGTATGTCATATACTAAGGCCACGTCGTGAAAATGTAAGAGGAAAGCAGCCGACCGTTGGTTTTTTTTAACGGATACAAATGGGGACAACCTTCTTCTGTCGGCTTATATTAATAGTTATTTCCTTCTAAGCAAAATTTGTCTGGCTTATAATAATGATAATTATTTGTTATTAATCCAAAGAAAAATTAACTACGGATTTCTGGACGAAAGTAGCCCTCATGAAATAAAATTCGGATGGGCAATTTGGTAAAAAGTACCTGGTGTTTGGGGAAGGGCAAAACATGACGATGTAGTCGGCAGAGGTACACGTGAAGGTGCTGGTGGAATCATCGTAAGCGTAGCTGTAGGCTTGTGGGCACGCGCTTTTGAACAGCTGGGAGTACTGAGTCGGCTGGCATGATTGCGGTGAGCCGTACGCGCCGACGCAGCAGTACTGGTCTTCCCCCAAGGCCTCGCAAGCGCTCTTGCAAGCCACGCGTTCCCCGCCGGAGCTCATCACCTGAAGGGCCTGCGGGCAAGCGCTGTTCAGGTCCCTTATGCATCCCGTGTTCGTACAGTTCGTCCCGGACCCGCCTTGCGGAACCAACAGCATCGGGATGTTGTACCCGTCGACGAGGCTGACGTCGTAGAAATCCTGGCCGCCGTAGCCGTTGAGGGTGAATTCCGCCAGGGTTGCAGGCGGGGAAGCTCCAGCCCCGGCGCATTCCACCTTTCCGGAGCCGCAATCCGCCGTGACGCAAGAGAATTTCCCCGTGGAGTCGAAACTACACTGTGTCCTTCCCCAGAAACGGCCGCCCCAAGACGCTGGCGCGCTGATGACCTTCGTCTCGCCGGTTTGCAAAGCGAACCCTGTTGGCTCGAGAGGTGCGATTCCAGCGTTCGATAGAATGCCTGGCCAGACCGTGTACGGACACTTGTTCACGAATGAGAATGTACCAGCCGAATATACTCCTGTAAACAAAACAAAAAAAAAAAACATTAATCGCGTTAATCCAAACATTCAATTCCCCATTTCCGAAATCGATTAACCAAGAATCAAGAATTAACTTTCATCATTAGTCAATGGAGGTACCTGAAACGATAGAATTTGAGAAAATTAGGAGCAGAACATGCAAGCAGAATCTCCCCATGGAAGTGGGATGCACTTTAATTGATGGATGATATGAAAGGAGAAGAAGAAGGGCGGAGGCGGCGGAGGAAACCTTCTTCCGATGAGGAGAGAATTGAGAGATTGGGGGGAATTTTGCAGGCTGGTGGCAGAGAGGATTTTATAGGCAGCAGCGAGGGGAGGCTGCTGGGAGAAATGTGTTAATGCTTGGCTATATGTATTGCGGGACCCACTTAGGGGCATTTTGTTGAAAAGCCAGTGACTTTTTAATTAATATTTATATATATCTATTTTTTTGAGATATCGGAAAGACAAATAATACCATAAATAATAATTCCAAATTCATGCAAAGAAACATATTACTTATCCTATTATTCAAACCAAACGATACAGATATTATATCGTATTTGAATTGATAAATTTGATTGCATCGTTCGAAATTGGAATTTTAGACGTTCAAACAATATCAACTTTTGGAATTTATAAATTTTAAAAAATACGTGTATTTTTTATTTTAGACAATTTTTATCACTAACATCACTTATATGATTACAGAAAGAATAGTTTAAAATCTACTGCTAATGCGTAGAAGGAATTATTAATGGATGAGTAATGATGGATATTGTAATATTTTACAAGTTGTTGACCTCCTAATTTGAACTCTCGCTGTTGTTTTTAGTCATATTTGGTTGCTTTATATATTTATAATAAATAATTGTCATGCCACACGTGCTACAAAATGATTGCTTCCGATTTGTAAATTTTTTTTTTCTCTCTTTCTTATTTTCTTGTTAATTTTTTTCAGAACAAAGGCGTTAAAAATTGTTCTAAATTGTCACGTACCCAAAAAAAAAAAAAGAGGTAATCTGTACGTGTGCTTTTTCATAATAAAAATAAAAATATTTAAACAATTAGTTGGTGTATTGGTAAACTAACGATGTAGTACCAATATTTCAAAGTTTTTCTTTGCCTAAACTTTGAAGTCAAATAAGATATGATCTGTATTGACCTCTATATAGTGGATTTGTGCAACATAATGGTAAAGTGTTGATTTTCTTTCTCCTTTTTTTATGAGTCACGTGAAAATTAATTACTCAAAGATATTCTGTGTGTTTATGCACATTTAAATTTAGCAAATTGCTAATCAACAGTGTCCATCCACGTTGCAATGCCTGAAGCGATGGATGCAAAAATAAAATAAAAATTAAATTAAATAGCCAAATGTCATTCAATCAATGTTAATATATATGGACGATAATGTTTTTGTTTTGATTATGCGTGAGCGCTCCATTTTACAAAAAGTATCACGATGTTTTTCTTTAAAATTTAAATACTTGTCGATGAATCGTGCCTATGAAGTAATTGTTTATTAGCATATAAGTTATAACAAAATCATTTATTTTTTTTGTTTTGAATCGAGAACAGAGAAAATACGTAAATAAATCGAATCGAATCAAATATTAGCGAGCAGATACAGTGTCGCTGTTACGTGGTGTGGTTGGCGATGGAAGCACACATCAAAAGTGATATTTTACAGCCCAAAAAAAACGCGATTTGTGGTGCCTCCTGCGAGCTGCTTACTCCTGCCAGCCAACTTGCATTCATGATAGATATGGTATCGGCCATTGTCAAACAAATTACTTCTTTTACAATTAATAAATAAATGTCCTCTCACAATAAATAAATGATTGTATATATACATATAAACAATTTTGATATCAAATTAAAGGCTTTTACTTATTTTTTTAAAAAAAAATTCCAGATGTGAACATCTAAAAAAAAATTACAAAACAAGTTGGGCCGTCAGTTGAGTTGTCGTTTAACTTGCAACTTTTTATGTTTTTTAAAAAGTTTTGCAAATATTCACGTGAACATCTAAAAAACACTTTTTTTAAAAAATAAAAGACTGGAAGTTGAGCTGACGTCCATAGTTCTCATGTAGGCTGTATCCTAGAGTGCGGAAGAACAAATATGTGTGTGTATATATATATATATGTATGTAATTATGTGTGGAACTTTTTGGAATATATCCATCGAATCATAATAAAGTTCCTTACTGATTAACATGGATCAGATCGTCATTCAAACAAGCTACGTATTGAGATTCATGGACGCTACGGTTTTGCAACGTCGATCGCCCTCGACGGTGGATCGAGCAAGGGCGGAGCTAGTTGACGTCCCTCCCTATTAAGGAAAAATCATTTATAGCTTTCTTAAAAAAATAAGTTTTACCCTATCTAGATAATTTTGTTTAATATCAAGGTGGCCCCTTAATTGAACGAAAAGACCAGCCTAATTACTATACAATTCATTTTCCTGAGTGTTTTTAATTTTCTTGAGAAGGACTTTTGATAATATAAGCAAGCAATACACACGAAGGGGGATGAATATAATTCATGAGAATATGGTTTGGTTGGATAAGAAGAGCTTGGCGGTGGCTTCAATTATATGCATGTATTAACTTCCAACTATACAATTGAAAAGGTCCTACTTGGTAAACCTTTTACAGTTGACAGGTAATTTTTGACTTCCAAAAATAGACGTTTTTATATACTTCAAGTTCATTATTGAATATAATGTTTGTTTTTTGGTTCAATATTTCAAAAATCCCGACAAGGTATGTTATATTCGAATGAGATTTATATGATTTTTATGCTATTATTATTATTATTATTATTATTATTATTATTATTATTATTATTATTATTATTATTATTATTATGCATGAAGTATATGCTAATTCATTTTCTTCTCATGAGACTTGAGAGAGTTTATTATATCCTCGTATGTAAACTTTATTAAAAAAAACATGAACAACACATGTATTAATAAATTTCACATATAAATGTACTCTTGTAGCAATATATTTGAAAAATATATCTCCCACCATATGTAATGTAGGTACGTACTGTTTGGTAGAGATTTTAGTAAGCACTTCTCAGCTTTTCGTTAACAAAATTTAAAAATTTTTATTTTTTTGTTAACGAAAAATTGAAAAGTGCTTTTTAGAAGCTTTTCAAATACTATCGTAATCTCGGTCATTGATATACATGGACCTGGCGTGTTAGTTTGGCTATTTTCAGGATTTTATATTTACCATAAAAGTACATTGAATCGAATGCTTGTTTAAAATTCTAAATTTGCTGGCGTCATTAATTAGGATAATACTTTGAATGAGCACATTTTGGTAGATTTCAATCAAGTTTGACTTTGGAATTTTCACCAAGACTGCATTCTCACACGCCTTTTAGCCCCCGAAGTTGGTGTTTGATATTTCTCCATGCATAATAATATAAGATGTACCAATCTTATTTTATTTAAGTTCAATTTCTACTTTTCTTGGTTGAGTTCGATTTTTTTTATCATGTAGTGTGTACGCAATAAAATCATGTCCACTACGAAATGCAACTCACGTCGATTTTTCTCTTCTTCTAAATATAGAAACTTCAAGGCTATCTAGAAATGTTTGAAATTTGAAATTTTGATATTGTGATTTTTTTTTAAAAAAAATAAGGCTGCAAAATTATATTTACAATGTTTCAGAATGTTATTCCATATATTATAGAATATAGTCACCACTTAATATAATGTTTCGAGCATTGCCAATATTTAACTAATAATTCACATGCTTAATATGTTTTTTGTGTCACAATCTCACAGAGCTACTTTATCTGGTACTAAATAGTAAATAATGTATTCGCTTAAATATTATCTACGCTAAATTCCAAAATATATAGTTCCAAATTCCAATAGCATTTGATTTAGATTTGTATTTATTAATTAATGAAAACTAGGGATTGTATAAGAGACAAGGTTTAAACTCAACCTTAAAAATAGTCTCGTTGCACTTGTCACTTGTCACCTTATGAATTAAGACGAGCAGTACAAGTCATTATGTTAAAATCCAACAATTTGCCGGCAACGTTTCGATCACTTGATGAAGGTCGTATATAGATAGATACCAACAAGATTTTATTCATCATACGGGTATTTAAATCTCACCATAATTATCATTGCATCTATATAAATTAGCAAGAGAGGAATTTAAAATCACCCAATAGAACTTGCTCCAAGCAAGTAAATGAATTTAAAATCCATAAAATTCAAATTCATTGCTTTCATCCAAATGCATCCTAGTAAGGGTTGAGTAGACGCTATCCGCAGGGTAGTGCCCTGCGGGTGACGTGACGGCTCATGATTGGTCAAAATCAATAGGCCCTACATGGGACCCATTATTTTTAACCAATCATGTGGTTACACGTCACCCGCAGGGCACTACCCTGCGGGTGGCATGTACTAAACCCCTAGTAAGATTCGGGATCGACCATTTCTTGGTTAATGAATGAGATCCTACCTTTAGGGTACCGCCCAAATCATGAATCTAATTATCTATATTTTAACACATAAACATAATTAATGTTGGAGAGCTGACGTGATAAATCATTGAACCATTAAATCGACAATTAAAATAATACTCGTGATTTAGGTTGAAATCTACCCCATTTCATCGTTGAATACCGCTTATGGGCTTAACCCAAACAGTTTTTTTTAACCAGACCCATACTTTTGGTAACGTCGTCGTCTGCGTCTGATGGGCCACCCTTATTCCATGGTTGTCCACTTGGGCTGGCTGTGTCCATTGGTAGTACAAGTTAAGGTCCTGCTTGTGAAAGTTGCAATTGAATGCTCCTTTTCTTCAACTTCAAAGAAAATAGACCGCACTACCATTTTACACATGGTAAGTATGATTGGTTTTCAAGGGAAAAATTTGCAGATTTTTTTGGATCAATATAGGTTTTTTTCCCAGCAACTCATGAACTAATTCACTCCTGATAAGAGACAGGCAACCAACTAGGTGAACAATATTTATTGAATGATCCTTATCAAGTATTAACATGACAGGAACTTCTGCCTACCAAGTCACCCCCAGATGTGTACATAATTTGAAAGTGATGCATAATTTCGAGATTCGTCTGTCTTAAATATAGCCGGAAAATAAGGAAAACATGACATTTGGATAATCAATAATTCACCGAGAAAGGCAGACTGATTCTGGTTCTTTTTTCCGTATTTTGACTGAGGTTTTACATGAGTCTCGAAATCGAGATCTTATCATACATGGTGACACCGGGTGCGACTAGGCCAAGAGGTCAATGACATATCCATTTATCTAAATTCACAACTTAAACCAATTTCTTGAAGTTAAACTCTTATCATATTATATTTGGACTTGACCATTTGGAATAATGAATATCAAATCCATTATTTAAATATATTTTAGTTGTTTAGACAAACTTGATTAAGGGTTTCAAATTCTCTCTCTTATCAATTTATAATTAATTTTAATAGATTTAAAAGTCACACATTACTAATTATCATTTAAAATACATACCTCAGATCCATCGTCGAATCAAATCTTCTCATGCGACTCCAAAGTCGGTGCGACTGGAGGTGTGGTGCTTGACACTTGAAAGTAACTTGAGGTGCTTTCAAGACAAATTGGGACAAAATCAAAATACAGATAGCCAACCAGAAGAACAGCAACACAGGCCAGGTTCAAATTAGAAAACAAAATTTTTATTAAGCACCAATTATAGTAATTTTTGGATAATAAGATCTCAACTTCCACAAGCGAACAAAGGATGTGAAAAAAAAGCATAGTTTGGAGGTTGTCGCTTCTCATGGTATGTGAGATGAATGGAGGAGAAATGAGATGTAATCCTAAAATTTCCGACTTCAACATAAGTTACTGAATAACCATTAATCGTACAGGTGGAACTTTACACATTAGTTGGATGGAAGCTGCTTCACAAGACCTCGGAGAAAACGAGTGAGTGATCTTCTAGCTTTCACAGATGCAGCATCAGGTTTTCCGTTTTCCTCTGAAGTGGCCCGAGGCTCTGGTGTGGCATGAACTTTCCGAACTAGCTGTCGGAGTTCCTATAATAATAAAACAGGAATAAAATAGCCTATGAGCAGTATATAATTAAGAAACGTAAATAATCTTATGTGATAAGTAAATTTATGTGCTTGCACATATAGCAATGACAATTAAAAGTTTGTTTTCAGCTCCAAATGGGGTTAATGGCTATGAAGTTTACTGCAAACTATGATTAACTCAGAAACATTAAATAGCACGTTCATAATCTCTATATCAGAGAGAATTCATTGATGAAGAACAAGTTACATCAATGTGTTCTTATTAGTCAACAATCCTAATCGGAGCATCCCAGATACTAACCTGTCGATCAAATTCAATTTCGCGAAGTGAATAAATTTCATTGGTAATGCAAATGTCTTTGTTGATCAAACCGTCGTACCATCTGTCAGCTACAGCAATATTAATCGAATCCTGCGAAGTAACCCAGAGGTAAAAATAAAACATTTAATTCATAACGTCATCAGACAAAGAACGGAACGGATGTAAACATGATAATTACAAAGTAGCATCATATATAACTGAATCAGATCAAAAACAAATTTCATGACTAACCGAATCTATGAACATGAAGAACAAAGCAATAAACAACACATGTTCCAATCAAAATTATCTCACAAAAGATACTAGATTTTCTATCAAACTAAGATGTAAGCATACTTTGGTTACTACACATACACAACGGATAAGAATAAATAAAGTGAAATTTGTAGAGGAACATGCCCCCACCCCAAAAACTGAAACTAGAGCTAATTACCCTTTCCAAGACTATAAACAAACGGATCATTCTTGCTTACTTCTTCATCCCCCTCTTCAATTTCCTCATCTTCCTCTTCTTCACCATCAATATCCAAGTTTTCTGTCCCTAAGAAACCTTGAAACCTACTCTGGTCTCCATCTTTTGTGGCCTGAATTAAGCCATCCATTAATTCAGGCTCCACTTCTCGTAGCAGTCTTCCTGAATAACGTTGTTGATATTTTTAGAGAGGAAATCAAGGAGGAAATGCATTACACAATCTCACATTTATAAATCTTTTTTAGCCATATTATAAATCTATGTCGATTTTAAAAAAAAAAACAGACAATTTTTTGATCGCTGTATAACCATACTCGGCTAAAGACATCAGAAACCAGTTTTTTATTTCATCTCCTATATAGCATATACATAATACATTGCGTTATGCAATGGCGGAAGAAAACTATGGATTGCTCTGTATAACCCCTCAATGAATACTCCATATGAACAAGGCTACGGTAACAACTAACCATCAACACTTCAAAATATCATTTTTTATTTTAAGAAAATCGCTTTTCGAAAAAAAAAAATTGCCCCAAAAAATTTGTATCCAATAGCACTTGAATCTTGTTATTATTTTTTTTTTTTTGTGTTTTATTGGATTTTTTGTCCTCTCTTACCTATAAGATTATATTGCCTTCTCTTTCCTTCTCTAACATCGCGGCCTAGTCCCTGCGGCAAAAAACCAAGCACCTTAAATCCTTTTACATCACCGAACAATATATACGCACAAAAACAATACGGGCATGCTTCTAAAGTTCTAATTGATCGGCAACAAAACAAAATATAAAACAAACACCTTAACTAGAATAAGAGCATCATACACCTCTTGCTCCAGAGCAGCCACCCTGCACTAATAAATACACACATGAATGTATCAACTGCCAGATGTCACAATATTTAATCCTAATTGGCAAACAAGAAAATGTAGTTTTGTACAGCATTTCACCTAATAATGCGCTTAATTTGAGGTGGAGAGAAGCTAGCAAGCTCCATACCCCAGCGTACGGCACGTCGAGCCTCGCGCTTTCTGTCGTTGCGGCTCTTGAATGTTTCGCCACTATCTGAAGACGACGCACCGTCGCTGTCTTCCGCGTCGTAGGGCAAAGGAACGTCACGCAATCTAACGGCGCCGAAACGGAAGTGGACTGCACGGCAAGAGATGGAGAATAATGCGAATAACGGAAGTTTACCGGAGACGTGGGTTGACGATGAAGGTAGGCTGAGAAGATGATAGAATGGCGACGGACGGTGGCGCCACCGCGGCAATTGCATCAGCGGCCTCAATACGCGAGCCATTCTGGGCAGATCTCTAGGACTTGGTCTTTAAAATTTGGGTGCTAGAATCCGTAATTATTATGGGCTTTTATTGATGGGCCCAATTACTTTTTTGGGCCTTTTTCCCAAACAGGTGCTCTATAAATTTCAAAGTTCAAACAACAGTTTGCAATTAAATCTCTTTCTATCTCTTTCTATATTATTAAACTTTAGTCTGCTACCTTCCTGGTTTAAAAAATTTGACTCATCTTTTTATTTTAAAAAATAATAATATTGCTCCTCTTTTTTCTCCCCATTTCCCCCATTTTCCTGGCCGATTGCTCGCGTTCTCATTTTCATGTGAGTGTATCAATTTAAAATTTAAAGCACTACTATCTCTTTTAGATTTTTAAAATTAGTTTCTCTCGGTTTTACAATTTTCAGAGTTATTGGTACATATTTTTATCTTTGATGTTGTACACCTATTGAAGAGATTAAATTTGAGGTAATTTTCCAATTCATGCTCAATAATTTCTTTTATCTCAATGTTGGATTTTGTATGATTTGCAGATGTGCACAAAATATTTTGGTTTGGTTTATTCCTGACCCGATGACCCCAAACTCATCTTCAACATGTACATAACTCATTTTCTTAGGCGTATTGCTCATTAATTTTTTTTTTATCTCAATGTAGAACTATGTATAATTTGCAGATGCGCACAAAATATTCTGGTTTAATTCCTCATGTGGTCGAAATATTGCAATTGTCAATGAAGGTAATATAGTTTTTTTTTTTTTCTTGTCTGTTGGTAAACCACATACGCCAACTGTTTGACAAAATTTCTGAATAAAAAACCAAATTTTGTTGTTTATATGTGCATCTTAATTTGATTGTATGAATATTTGGAATGACTCATATACCATTTAAAAGTCGAAATTTTCTTTTCGTGGAATTTCTCTTTTATGTATTTTTATTTTTTGAATATTTAATTTCTTTGTTTTGTTGCAAGGAACACAAGACTTATCCTCAAACATGTGCTTTCATCAAAAACAGTAGTTTGTTTTTGTTTGATTCATCTTCTCCTTTTGTTTTATTCTTTGATTTTCACTTTCTTTTACTCTTTTGATTTCAAACTTTTATATCCTTTATAAGAAAATCTCTATTTGGTTGCAGGTCTCCTTTTCTTTACAAGGTGAAGCTATGCGTCCAAATTTTTTTTCATGCAACGAAACTTTATGATAATTTATTAACTCTCTAATTTTTTCTAAGATTGCTATGAAATGGTGAAAGATTATTAGAATTATAGTTTCAATTTATTATTATTTTTTTTGTCATTGTAGGTTGAGCAAAAATTATATGTTGTATCAATAGTCATGACTCATGCGGTCATATAGACCGAATGTTACTTGGATTTGTACGATACATTACATTGATCCTTTTTTTTTAAGTTAGTTAGACTCTACTTTTGTTTATTATTATCAGACTAAATTTTATGTTATCTTTGTTTTCCTTTTATTGATTTTAGCTTATTTTTTGAGATGAATATGGAAAAATAGAAGAAATGTGTGTTTACCGTTAATAACTGATTTTGTTTTATAATTATTTTTATATATATATATATATATATATATATATATATGAAATTCATAAAGAGAGATCTCACAATATATGGATAAATGGGTTAAGTCGATGTCACCCACTGGGTTGTGCCTTGTGGGTGGCATGACGGATTTTGATTGATTAAAATTAGTGGATCGTACATGGGACCCACTGATTTTAACCAATCATGGAGTTACACGTCGCCCGCAGGGTAAAACCCTGAGGGCGGCATGAACAAACCAGATAAATGAGGGAGTTGATTTTGAAATTTGATCAAAAATCAAATTTGAGATTATCTACTCGATCTACATGATAAGGTTTTGTTGGCAAGTGCAATTTATGGAAATTTTATGTCAATTTTTAAAATAAAATTTTTTATTGTCATTGCATAATATGATGTGTATATCTAAGTAATATGCAGCTTTTTATTTTATTTTTTCGAGCTTATATTAAACGATTTACCTAATAAAATAATATCATCAATAGCCTAAAAACTTAAAATTGAATTAAATCATGTTAAAAATGCTATAATATTCATTTACTTTATTATGTTATGCACACACACGTGTGTGCCATGGTCGTTAGTTTATGATTAATTACGTCCAACTCCCATGAGGTTTTTTAGTATTACAAAAACATACATTAAATTCCCCTAAAAAAACAGACAATTAAATGTAAAAATATTATTAGGTATATTTGATTTTTTTTATATATGTGATATTTTAATTTTATTAAATAAAATTGTAACTGTTTTTCAAATTGTTTTAATTTTATTATATATAATTTAATAGATAGTGTTGTCAGTTGTCACACAAATAAAATAACTAAAATACATTCAAATTTGATAGTAGTTTAAAATCAAATTTGTCAAATATTAAAAAAAAATATTTAATCTAAATAAATTTTTTTGACACCAACTACATAATTATTAAAACTTCAAAAAAAAAATTAATTATGAAAACATTAAAAATTAACATAGGTCAATTTGTAATAAAAGCGTAAATTTGGAATGTTATAGAAACTTTTTATCAATAAACTAATTTTTTATTAAACTATTTAATGGAGGACACAATATGTAAGATAAGCACAAATATGTTAAGGGGTAATTGTAATTTTGAAATTCACTTAGGTTTTTTTTATTGTCATAAACCACAAGGGTGATCAAGGTAATTAACCCTTAAATTTAATTATTGAGATCGCGAACTCAAATATAAACACTAAATGTCGACGACTGATGGCTCATTTGGCTTATCGGAATTTGACCGTTTGAGATCTGGTTATCAGAAATATCTCCTTCAATTCCAAAAAAAATCAATCAAAATATTGAAAAAAGATATTATCCAACATTCATTAGTCGTTCTATCTAACTTGACCTCGGACAAAATTCATGCTAACCTTGAATGGCATGACCAAACAATATATTTTGGATTCATTAGACGGTTTTTTATCAAGCGTTCCAAATTTTGCGGCGGTTTTCCAAAAATCGTTGCATTTGGTTGCGACGATAGGATATGCGACGTTAATGTAAACCATCGCAAATACTAATTTACAACAGTTTTTGCGACGCTTATACCGTCGCAAATGCCGAAAAAATTTTGTAGTGGTTGATGAAGAACTAATATAATTTAAAAATTCCTAGATTATATGGTGAATTTTGCTGGATCCTATATATATCTATATATATATATATTTAAAAAAATTAGGAATGTGTTTGATAATTATTTTAAAAGCGTTATTAGTATTTCAGTTTTAAAACATACAAATATGTTTTGGATAATATTTTCAAAAAATTCATGAATTTTCTTTTAAAAAATTCCTCCAAGTATAAATAATACAAAATATATATTTATTTTGTAACATTTTAAAATTAAAAAGAAACATGGGTCAAACGGAAATAAAGAGCAAACAAGAGAAAAATGTAAAAAGAAAATTATTGTAAGGTCAAACAACTCACTATAAAATAATCTAATTTAATTAATTTTTAATGTTAATTAATTGAATCATGTGTCGTGTGTGATGCATGAAATTAAATAATGTAATTAGTTTTCTCATAAGTTGACCAATGACATTATACTTTACTGGTATACATCCATCATATGTGGTTTTCACGTGCTCGAATAATTTATTTATTAAAAGAAAAAATGTTTTTAAACTATACGAGAGAATAAAAAAGAACGTATGAGCTTCAAAATGAAACATGGAGAATTTAAAGAAAAATTGAGAAGAATATTACTAACAAGTTACACTGTAGTAACCCAGATTCTATTTTAAAATTATAATATGTTAAACATGATTAAAGGTTACTAATTAAACAAGTCAAGATCAAGAACACATGATATGAGAATGAGCTAGGGTTTGATGGATTTGACCAGGGGCTCGGGTCGGACATGAGTGGCTCGGGTCGGACATGGTTGAGCATCAAGAGCTTGGCCGTGTGTGTGTGGCTTTGGCTAGGGCTCGGGCATGGCACTAGGGCTCGGGCATTGAGCTAGGGCTCGAGCGTGGAGGTGGATTTAGCTCGGGCATGGAGCTTGGTTTGGGCTCGGATGTTTCCTTGGGGCTCGGGTCGGTCATGGTGAACCAAGGGAGGGTTCGGACAAGAGGGGCTCGGTCAAGGAAAAGCATGGCTCGGGTCTGGTCCTAGGGTGCTCAAAAAAGTGAAGTGCAAGGCCAAGGTAGTGTTCGGTCAAGGGAAGGGCACATTGTGTTCAGGTCGGGAATGAACACTTAATCAAAATCAGAGAATGTATAAGCCTGAACCCTCCAGGACAGGCAGGCAGGTGTGTGGACGCTTGCATGAATGACATTTGGCGCCTAAGCATGAGCTGTCAATAATGGTAGTGACTCAGCTCAAGCATTTGATACGTGGCGTGCTTATAGGAGCTCGGACGTCTCGACGTCAGCTCAAGAATCCCGATCACCCCAAATAGTTGTCTATAAATAGGAGCTGGGGATTCAGTTATTTTTCACATCACTTCCATCTCACTTCATATCTTTGTCCGGAAAAGAGTAGCTCGGGAACTCGAGAAGGAATATCTCGGGAAGGAAGAGCTCGGGGTCGGACCAAGAGGCCAGGTCGGGCTTGAGACCAGGTCAGGTCGAGAGTTGACCTAGGACAGCTAGGGGTTGTCTTTTTCCAGCTTAGTTCAGACTTCGGTGTTAGGTACATACACATTGACTGAGATTGCCAGCGAGTATACATGTTTATATGTTGCATTTATTTGGCATTATTATGTGGCATGATGTATGTTTTACCGTTTTATATATTCATATATCATGTGCACATACACGTTGAGCCTATACATTGTTATACCTGATTATAGATCCGCTCAGCTCTATACTCGATAGTCTGTCACTGAGAGTACCGCGACGACGGGGACATGTATGTCTGACTACTCATGTGTATTAGACGAGTGTGGTTGCACCCAGAGGTTGATCCGTGCGGTGGCAGCACTCATGTGACGTCGGTACTGAGCATGACTTTTCAGATGACCATTTACCAGTCATCATGTTGCATGCATCATATACATATGTTTACTCATGTCTATGTACTGGGCGTTAGCGCTCACGTCCTAGTTGTTATCTTGGACACCCTATTCCACGGGAAGGTTGCAGGATGGACGGAGCCGGTAGTTCGAGGCAGGACTAGGAGGCCGGAGCTTTTCAGGGGATTTTATACAACAGGATTTGTCTTGCTGTATAATGGTTACTTTTAAGTTCTTTGATATGGTTGTATCACTACAGATTTAAGCTTGGATATGTTTTACTAAGCTGTTATGTAAATTATGGAGTATATTTCCGCACGTTTTTACTCTGTTTAAGAATTTTGCTTTATTAAGTTTAATGCATGCTATTAGTTGCCAGTTAGTAGGTGATTCCATGCAGGGTCACTACATACACACCATTAAAGTTTATAAGTTCATAGATGTGTTTAGAGAGGGTGTATAAAAACTATTAAAATTTTCGCTAAAACATTTGAATTATGATGCGATCGGTTTTGATATAGTTAGATGTACAAGACCAACTTTTCTCAATACTTAAAAAAAGTTGGACCACAAACTGTGACACCCGAAGCCAAAAAGTCCTAGGGCGGTACATGGTCCGCAATATGGGTGGTTAATACCTGAAAGATGGAAACTCCACCAAAGAATGGGCGACGGGTGACATGAATGAACCGATCCCACACCGGAATGAGAGGTACAAAAGATTTGATATGTACAACTCATATCAAGAAGGTGCATCTTCTTTTCGGGAGCTCATCACATAAGAACTCCAAAGTTAAGCGTGCTTGACTTGGGGAAATTATAGGATGGGTGACCCCCTGGGAAGTTTCTCAGGGTGCGTGTGAGTGAGGACATAAGCACGCTGAAAAGACTAGTCTTTATACAGTGGGTCGTTACAAATGGTATCAAAGCCTGACCTCTCCCAGTACGGTGTGGTTCGAGGACGAACCAAGCGGAAGCTGGTGGGCATGTGACACCCGAAGCCAAAAAGTCCTAGGGCGGTACATGGTCCGCAATATGGGTGGTTAATACCTGAAAGATGGAAACTCCACCAAAGAATGGGCGACGGGTGACATGAATGAACCGATCCCACACCGGAATGAGAGGTACAAAAGATTTGATATGTACAACTCATATCAAGAAGGTGCATCTTCTTTTCGGGAGCTCATCACATAAGAACTCCAAAGTTAAGCGTGCTTGACTTGGGGAAATTATAGGATGGGTGACCCCCTGGGAAGTTTCTCAGGGTGCGTGTGAGTGAGGACATAAGCACGCTGAAAAGACTAGTCTTGATACAGTGGGTCGTTACACAAACAATGTGAAAAATGATCCAAGTGGTTTTATGAGGATCTATACTCAAATAATGTATGCTAACAAGATAGATAAGTGCAATAAGTAAAATGACACGAGAGATATGAAAATTCGAAGGTAAATTTTTTTTACATTTCCCATTCTTCCACTTTGAAAAGATTTTCACTCTAAGACTTTAGTTATACAATTTTTAGTAACAACATGTTTCAACCTTAGGACTTATCAATTGTTTAGGTCGAAACTCCAAATTATCTTTCACAAATGGTTGAGACAACAAGGATCACAACCAATACAACATGATAAATACAATATTATAATGAATCCTGATATTCAAGCGGTCCAACAACTCCTCAAACAGTCATGACAGAAGCTGTCGACTTATTTGAAACCCTAAATGATACTCGATGATATGATAAATTATTTTTGAATTGTGGGCTGTTGAACAAATGTAGATGTGAAAAAGTTGAGTGCTCATAAAGTTATTGGAGGATGCAAGTTTTGATAATGCTCTGTCTATGTAAAGATCAATTTGTTTCACTAGTCTAGCAGTTTTGTTTTGTTTTGTTTTTTTTGGCATTCTCTATTTATAGTGATCTTTTTATTTATCCATTTAACGTTCGACTGTAGCTTCATAAATTCAAAAGCAATGTGTCCCCGTCCTTTCGTGATTCGTAGTGCATTTCAATAATTGATCAAATTTGTATTTTCAAATGCGGAAAGAAACGGTCGCTGATAGCAATTAACTGGCTCTAAGCTTTGTCTTTATGGGAAGACATTAAGATCTTCTAAAGTCTTGTTTGTTGTGCATGATCAATCAATTTTTCTGATAAAGTAGGTAGGATCCTTCCAATAAGTGTGACTTCTATATGAAAATATCTTACTCAACTGTCATATATTTTGTGTTAGAGTGAATGGTTGAGTAGACTAGTTCATGCAACAATCTTGAAAGCTTGAGCGATCGAGTAGATTAGAGTTACTCAGAAATCCAAGCCTTGAACTGTTGAATGAATATGCCTACTAAGATTGGTTGGTGACTTCTTCTGATTCTTCAACTGAGCGGTCGAGAACCTGTAAGACATAATAAGACAGTTTGAGCAAATGTTTTAATAACTGGATCAGTGATCGAACCGATCTATCTTAAAAAACTGATCAACTCGATCAGAATGTTTTAACGGAACGATCAGACTGGATAACTGTTTATGTAATATAATATAACCAGAGGCGGTCCTGAGAAAAATGTGGTCTGGGACGAAGTTAAAAATATGATCTCCTTTCATTAATAATATATATATATACACACATATAATATTAAAGAACATACACATTTGAAAGAATTTTACACATAGTTTCTCAAAATAAATTATATTACAACCAATATTATTTAAAATTCACTCTTACTGCATTTTTAAAATAAAGTTGTTATTTTTTGACATTTTATGATGAATATTTATGCAAGAATGGAACTATTTAACTAAATTCATAAACAATGTAAAATAGTACTAAATAATGAAGTCAAATATAAAAAAATATATGTATACATATACATATATATAAGAGAGAGATAATAAATTAGTGTAATATAAGTTAATTAAATAATGATGCAACACTCTATTAGTAAATAATGGACAAAAATGAAAAGAAAAATTCTACCTTTTGTAAAATCACTCAATTTCATAACATGCAATCTGAGTAATCAACATGGTTTAATTGAATAATAAGTAAGAAAAATTTGACGGTATGTCTACCTATGATGCAACAGAGGTTTGCGAGAAATTTTCGTGCATGGATTAAATTGGTTGGAGGGCCGCATGAGGGAAGGAGATAAAAGATGAACAGAGTTAGTGAACCATGAGTGTTTGTGGTGATTTAACTCATTTGAAGCAAGATTTTTGTCATAAATATATATTCACGATTTTTTTAAATTTGTTATATCACTATTTATTAATTAAATTTATTTTCATATTAATTTAAATACTAATTTTTTAAAAATAACCGGGGGCCCGTCTCAAGGTGGGGCCCTGGACGATCTCCCGACCCGCCTACCTTAGAGCCGCCCCTGAATATAACGAATAATATATTTTATAATTTAAAAACCTAAAAGAGGTATATAAATAAACCAAAAATATATATTTAGTTATTTACCATTGTTTGAAAAATAAATCACTATATAAATATATTCCAAAATATCAATTATAATTATATATTTTAAATAATAAATTAAAAAATATAGTATTATTAAAATAATATTTTCAACGAAGTACAAATGTAATACTCGGTATTTTAAATACGTAAATCCGCATGCATAATTAGGATATTTAATTTTTTAAATTTTAGATTTATGGGTTAAATAATTATGTGAATTATTTGTGCATGATTTAATTTATTTTTAAGCATTTAACCCATAATTAGTGATTTTTATGATTTTTAGTATTTTAATTATTTTATCGCGTAGACGGGACCGTGGACGGACGAGATGACACCTTTCTAGCCAATTAATTTCATGAGCCTTTTTAGAGCCCTAAAATATTATTTTGAGTTTTATTATCTCAAAATTTTTAGTATTTAATTTTATATAATTTTAGGAGTCCGTTTTTATTCAAAATAAGCCAAAATATTGACTTTTAGTATTTTTAAAATTCCCTAAATTTATAATTTCGGGATTTTCATATGTTTAACTTAAATAATCAGATTCTAACTTTTATTTAGAGTTTTAAAATTTTATGTTTTATATTTAAACCTTTTAATTATCATAAAACCTATTTTAATTAAAATAAAACTCTAACATAATCTACCCCAAAACCCATCGACCAAAAGCTCTTAGCCGCCTCCCTCTTCTCCATCTTCATCTTCTTCCTCGAACCAAAGCCAAGGTGACTCCATAGCTCGAATTTTCTGTAAGTTTCGAAGGGTTGTTCATCGTTCGTCGTCCCGGGAATCGTTCTACGCGCTTCTAAACTCAAACATCGGTGAAAGGCATGATTCTTCTTATTTTTTTACGTACTATATCAGTGTATATATGTGTGTGTGTGCGTGAGCATCATATTTTTTTAAGGATTTTTCAGAAAAGAATCGAACTTGGATGAATGTATGCACCTTGTTCATGCTTTTGTGCATCATGCTCACGTTTTGGGTGCCATGGGGGTGTTCACCTGCTGGCCAGGGGTCTTGAGGTCGTGTAGGGGTGGTCTGGACTCGAGTGGCTCGAGTGGTTCGAGCCAAACGAGCCCAGGAAGCCAACTGATGCGATGATGGTCCAAGGGGGTACAATTTAGGGTTTCATGGAAGAAGCCTTCGGGCTGGAGGTAGGGACCGTGGCTCGGGCTGAGCCACGACAGGTTAGCACCGCCCAGACGAGGGCTACGTCTGGGCGGCGGCGCTCCGGCCAGGGGTGGCCGGAGCTGGCCGGCAGCAGGCCATGAAGGCCTGCTGCTCACGGCCGAGGGAAGATCGGGTAGGGGGGATCGGGTTTAGGGTTCTAGGTGTGGTCCTAGTCGGGTCAGTAGGGTAGTGGGTTGGGTTAAGTGGGTTCGGGTCCGGGTTCGGTTGGCCGGGCTCGAGTCTTTTTAATTTTAAAACATTTTATGAATTAATGGGTTTTTGGGCCAATTAATTAGAAATAAAATTATTTGGACTCCCGAATAATTTTATTTGGACTTTTAAAATTTTAATTAAGTTAGTCCATTAATTTTATGGGCTTTTGAGCCCATGAAAGTTATTGGGTCAGTTTTTGGGCTGTTGGGCCCATTGGGCCAGTTTAAGTTGTTATTGAGCTTAGAATGTTTTAAATGGGCTTTAATTAATTTAATTGGGCTTAGAATAATTTTATTGGGCTTAAATATGTTATTGGGTCAGTCTCAGTATTTATGGGCCAGATTTAAGTAAATGGGCTTGAGTGTTAGGGCCAGCAGTCCAGGACAATCCATGAGAAATTTGCATGTGTCCTGATTATATATTTAATTATTTTTATGCATTGAAGTTATTTTAATATTTATATGTTAGTAAGAAATTAAATTAAATATATATGAAGGACACACATTTTATTTAAGTACATGCATTCATGAAATAATTTTATGCATAATTAAATGTTTAAGGTTGAGCAATAATAAAATATTTTATGTTGGAAGTTGAAGTAGTGTGACAATTTAAGGGGGATTCGTCCCCATATGTGAACTATTGAAGGGCAGTTTACTGCCAATTTAAGAGGTGATTCGTCACCGCCACGTACGTTGGTTTTCACGCTGATCAGTATTTAATGTATGATTTAAGGTTACACTACGGATACAACCATGCGATGTTAGAAAATTAATTGCTCAACAATGTTTATGTATTATGTTATTTAAGTTAAGTTAAGTTATGTTATGTTATGATATTTTCAAGCATTCTCATTCATGTATATGTATGTATTAGTATTTAATTGTTTTTTAAATTATTTTAAACCCTTGTTATGTTAGCATGTTGGGCCTCTAGGCTCACTACACTGGTATGGTGCAGGTGAGTTCGTAGAGGATGATGTAGCTCCTACCGGCGGCGAGGACCTATGAGCGGACATGCAGTGACCCCGTGACCGTGATAGATGTCTGAGTCACATGCATGTTTTTGATTATGTCAACGCGTTACACATTTTATATTATTTTTCAGTGGTTGTGAGTTTTGAATATTTTATTGAATATTGTCAGTGCATGCAAACTTTGATCATTTTTCTTATGCAGTATTTTTAGTTAAATGTTTGACTCAGATATTTATTTTATTTAAAGAATGCAATTTTTATTTAAGTTATTTATTTATTTATTTATTTTAAATCTTCTTATTATGTGCATATATGTATGGGCATATATGTACATATTTTAAATTAGTAAGTATATATAAAAAAAAAAAAGTTTTCCGCATATTTATTTAATAATTATAGAGTTAGGATCGTTTCAGTTGGTATCAGAGCACGGTCCTTGGAGGGGTCATTACTGCTATGCGAGCTCAGAAGTCCACGCTACCGGTCTGTAAGTTTTAAGTGTTTATAGCATGATTTAATTTTTAGAATTTAAGTTAGCATTAATTTTAAACAACTTAGTTATGCATGGAGATTTACGTAAAGAAATATGTGGTGGTGCAGAATGCCTCCTAGACCGATGAACAGACATGGGGGATCTCCACCTACACCTCCACCTCCACCTCCGCAGAACCCTCTAGCAGCATTGGAGCAGGCCAATGCGAATATGATTGCAGGGATTACTGCTCTGTTAGAGCAGCAGGCTACTCGTCCTAGGTTGTCCCATGAGGAGGACGTTGCTGAGAGGTTCCAGAAGAAGGGACCCAAGGAGTTTGTTGGTACCACCGATCCTTTGGTGGCTGAGGGATGGATTCGCTCTCTGGAGTCCATCTTTGCATATATGGGGATCACAGACACCGACAGGGTGAACTGTGCGACGTACATGCTGAGGGGTGACGCAGCGCTATGGTGGGAGGGTGCTGCCAGGGGAGTTCACCTTCCTACGCTGACATGGACAGAGTTTAGGCGTATCTTCTACGCCAAGTACTTCACTGAGGATGTGCGCAGTCGCATGATCCGTGAGTTTATGAGTCTCCGTCAGGGGGACAAGACAGTGGTTGAGTATGTGAGACAGTTCGAGAGGGGCTGTCACTTTGTGCCTCTGATTTCAGATAGTCCACCAGAGAAGTTGAGGCAGTTTTTGGAGGGTTTGAAGGCGGATATCAAGCATGATGTTCGCATGGCAGATGTCCTTACTTATGAGTCTGCAGTCAGTAGAGCCTTGAGTTTCGAGGAGGGTCGGAGAGAGATTCAGAGAGAGCAGCAAGGGAAGAGGCAGTTTCAGGCTGGGTATCAGCGACCATCTTCGCAGCCTCCTGCGAAGAAGCAGTTTACAGGGCCGGCTAAGGGCCCAAATCAGCAACAGAGGCCACAGCAGCAGAGGGGCGGGGCCCCTAATGCCATAGCTTATCCCACTTGCCCGAAGTGCCAAAAGATGCATTCGGGACCTTGTCTATTAGGAGCAGGAGTTTGCTACCACTGTAGGGAGCCAAGGCATCAGATAGCTAACTGCCCGAGGAAGAAGAACACCGCTGGTAGGGTGTTTGTGATGCAGGCCGAGGAGGTAGATCCAGACACCTCCTTGATCACCGGTATATCTTATCCCTAGCATTTTAATAACTTTTCTTTGGTTAAAAATTTAGTCTTTAATTTGGAATTATTGTTATTTGGGTTATTTAACTGCATGTTAGAATAGAAAGCATGTTTTACTTGTGATTAGAATTAAGAATTTGTAGTGACTAGTTGGGGAAAATTTAGTAGTGGTATGAAATCGTTGGAAATTTTCTGCGTGCAGGGAGAATTCTAGTTGGAGGCAACTCCACGTTTGCGTTGCTAGATTCAGGGGCTACGCATTCGTTTATCTCCCTGGAGTTTATCAGGCGGGTAGGCATCACACCTGAGAGTATTGACAGTGGGTATGATGTTACTATGCCGTCAGGGTAGATTATTTCTACCTCGAAGGTTATTCGAGGTCTGGATTAAAGCTGCAGGGACACTCCATTCGAGCATATGTGGTGGTTTTGCCCTTGAGTGAATTCGATTTGATTTTGGGTATGGACTGGTTGACAGTCAATGGAGCTTCGATTGATTTTCGTCGGAGATCGGTGTCAGTGAGACCTACAGTAGGCGACCCGTTCACTTTTCATGCATCTCAGAGCGGTGATATGCCTCAGGTGATATCTCTTATTCAGGCGAGGAAGTTATTGAGACGGGGTTGCCAGGGGTTTCTAGCGAGTATTGTCACGACTTCAGGGCCATCTAGCAGATCATTATCAGAGATAGAGGTGGTTCGTGAATTTCCGGATGTCTTTCCGGAGGATGTTGCAGGAATTCCACCAGTGAGAGATGTGGAGTTCAGCATCGACTTAGTGTCAGACACCGTGCCTATCTCTAAGGTACCGTACAGACTTGCTCCTACCGAGATGAAAGAGTTGAAGGAGCAGATTCAGGAGTTGTTAGAGAAAGGCTTTGTTCGTCCTAGCTTTTCTCCGTGGGGAGCTCCGGTGTTATTTGTTAAGAAGAAGGATGGCAGTATAAGACTGTGCATCGATTACCGAGAGCTCAACAGAGTCACAGTGAAGAACAAGTATCCACTGCCGAGGATAGAGGATTTATTTGACCAGTTGCAGGGAGCTTCAGTGTTCTCCAAGATCGATCTGCGATCTGGTTATCATCAGTTGCGTGTTAGAGATACAGATGTGTCCAAGACTGCTTTCAGGACACGATATGGGCATTACGAGTTCTTAGTGATGCCATTTGGGATGACCAATGCTCCAGCGGTTTTCATGGATCTCATGAACCGAGTCTTTCAGCCGTATTTAGATCAGTTCATCATAGTTTTTATTGATGATATTTTGATATATTCTAGGAGCATCGACAGCATCTTCAGACAACCTTGCAGACTTTGAGGGAGCATCGGTTGTATGTCAAGTTCAGCAAGTGCGAGTTTTGGCTTGAGCAGGTGGCATTTCTGGGCCACATTATTTCGAGAGATGAGATTGCAGTTGATCAGTCGAAGGTTGAGGTAGTGCAGAATTGGGGTATTCCGAAGAATGCTTCAGAGATTCGCAGTTTCTTGGGTTTGGCAGGATATTATAGGAAGTTCATCAAGGGTTTTTCCTCTATTGCAGTACCCTTGACTTCCTTGACCAAGAAGAATGCGAAGTTTATCTGGAGTTCAGACTGTCAGAGGAGCTTCGATCAGCTGAAGGAAGCACTCACTACTGCACCAGTGTTAGCGATGACAGTACCACACGAGGAGTTAGTGGTGTGCACCGACGCGTCTAAACTAGGTTTAGGCGCAATACTTATGCAGTGTGGTAAGGTTATTGCGTATGCGTCAAGGCAGCTGAAGATTCATGAGCAGAATTATCCGACGCATGACTTGGAGTTAGCAGCAGTGGTTTTCGCTTTGAAAATCTGGAGGCACTATCTGTATGGAGAGAAGTGCAAGATTTTCACAGACCACAAGAGTCTCAAGTATTTCTTCACACAGAAGGAGTTGAACATGAGACAACACAGATGGTTGGAGTTGGTGAAGGACTACGACTGTGACATTAGCTACCATCCGGGTAAAGCTAATGTAGTGGCCGATTCTTTGAGCCGAAAGTCGTCAGTGGTATCATGTTTGACTATACAGTTACCACTACAGAGCGAGATTCAGAGATTTGACTTGGAGTGTTATCCGAGTGGTCATGCACCGAGCTTGTCAGTGTTGACGGTGCAGTCAGTTCTGCGAGATCGGATTAGGGAGGGACAGTCTACCGATGAGGAGTTGCAGCGATGGAGACAGAGAGATGAGGCTAGAGGTAACCTCTTGTATACAGTGGAGGATGGTATCGTTCAGTACCGTGGTAGGATGTGGGTACCGAACGTCGATCAGTTGAGAGCTGAGATTTTAGCAGAGGCTCACACATCTCCGTACTCCATTCACCCCGGAAGTACGAAGATGTACAAAGATTTGCAGCTATTGTATTGGTGGCCCGGGATGAAGAGTGACATCGGGAGAGTGGTGTCAGAGTGCTTGACTTGTCAGCAAGTCAAGGCAGAGCATCAGCGTCCAGTAGGAATTCTTAGACCTCTTCCTATTCCGGAATGGAAATGGGAGAATATTACGATGGACTTTGTGGTTGGCTTACCGAGGAGTGCCAGAGGTTGCACAGCGATTTGGGTGATTGTGGATAGACTCACCAAGTCAGCTCATTTCTTGCCGGTGAGGACTACTTATTCTTTGACACAGTATGCAGAGCTTTACATCAGAGAGATTGTTAGACTGCATGGCATACCAGTGTCTATTGTGTCAGACAGAGATCCGAGATTCACATCTGCGTTTTGGAAGAGTCTGCACACGGCTTTGGGGACGAGGCTTTTGTTCAGTATAACATTTCATCCCCAGACAGATGGTCAGTCTGAGAGGGTGATCCAGGTTCTCGAGGATCTTCTGAGAGCTTGTGTCATTGATTTTCGGGGCTCTTGGGAGACTAGACTGCCATTAGTGGAGTTTACCTATAACAACAGTTTTCAGTCGTCTATAGGTATGGCTCCTTATGCAGCATTGTATGGGAGGAGATGCAGATCTCCTGTGCATTGGGATGAGGTTGGTGAGCGGATTTTACTGGGTCCTGAGATTGTGCAGCTGACAGCTAACATTGTGACTCAGATTCGAGATCGGATGAGGACTGCTCAGAGTCGGCAGAAGATTTATGCGGATGCCAGACGACGAGATTTGGAGTTCGCTGTAGGTGATCACGTATTCCTGAAGGTGTCACCGATGAAGGGAGTAGTGCGTTTTGGCCGGAGGGGCAAGCTTAATCCGAGGTATATAGGGCCATTCGAGATCTTGGAGAGAGTTGGCACGTTGGCTTACCGTTTAGCTCTACCACCGGGGCTAGCGGCAGTGCACAACGTTTTCCATGTATCCATGCTTAGGAGATATGTCTCCAACCCGTCGCATGTGTTGGATTTCGAGCCCTTACAGTTGCCACCAGATCTAGTATATGAGGAGAGGCCAGTGCGGATCTTGGCAAGGGAGGAGCGGAGGCTTAGGACGCGGGTCATACCGATGGTCAGAGTCCAGTGGCTGAATCACTCAGAGGAGGAAGCTACTTGGGAGACCGAGGCAGACATGAGGACTCGCTACCCGGAGTTGTTCGGGTAAGTACTTTAATTTCGAGGACGAAATTCATTTTAAAGGGGGGAGAATTGTAACACCCGGTATTTTAAATACGTAAATCCGCATGCATAATTAGGATATTTAATTATTTAAATTTTAGATTTATGGGTTAAATAATTATGTGAATTATTTGTGCATGATTTAATTTATTTTTAAGCATTTAACCCATAATTAGTGATTTTTATGATTTTTAGTATTTTAATTATTTTATCGCGTAGACGGGACCGTGGACGGACGAGATGACAACTTTCTAGCCAATTAATTTCATGAGCCTTTTTAGAGCCCTAAAATATTATTTTGAGTTTTATTATCTCAAAAATTTTAGTATTTAATTTTATATAATTTTAGGAGTCCGTTTTTATTCAAAATAAGCCAAAATATTGACTTTTTAGTATTTTTAAAATTCCCTAAATTTATAATTTCGTGATTTTCATATGTTTAACTTAAATTATCAGATTCTAACTTTTATTTAGAGTTTTAAAATTTTATGTTTTATATTTAAACCTTTTAATTATCCTAAAACCTATTTTAATTAAAATAAAACTCTAACCTAATCTACCCCAAAACCCATCGACCAAAAGCTCTTAGCCGCCTCCCTCTTCTCCATCTTCATCTTCTTCCTCGAACCAAAGCCAAGGTGACTCCATAGCTCGACTTTTCTGTAAGTTTCGAAGGGTTGTTCATCGTTCGTCGTCCCGGGAATCGTTCTACGCGCTTCTAAACTCAAACATCGGTGAAAGGCATGATTCTTCTTATTTTTTTATGTACTATATAAGTGTATATATGTGTGTGTGTGCGTGAGCATCATATTTTTTTAAGGATTTTTCAGAAAAGAATCGAACTTGGATGAATGTATGCACCTTGTTCATGCTTTTGTGCATCATGCTCACATTTTGGGTGCCATGGGGGTGTTCAGCTGCTGGCCAGGGGTCTTGAGGTCGTGTAGGGGTGGTCTGGACTCGAGTGGCTCGAGTGGTTCGAGCCAAACGAGCCCAGGAAGCCAACTGATGCGATGATGGTCCAAGGGGGTACAGTTTAGGGTTTCATGGAAGAAGCCTTCGGGTCTGCTGCTCACGACCGAGGGAAGATCGGGTAGGGGGGATCGGGTTTAGGGTTCTAGGTGTGGTCCGGGTCGGGTCTGTGGTCCGGGTCGGGTCAGTAGGGTAGTGGGTCGGGTTAAGTGGGTCCGGGTCCGGGTTCGGTGGGCCGGGCTTGAGTCTTTTTAATTTTAAAATATTTTATGAATTAATGGGTTTTTGGGCCAATTAATTAGAAATAAAATTATTTGGACTCCCGAATAATTTTATTTGGACTTTTAAAATTTTAATTAAGTTAGTCCATTAATTTTATGGGCTTTTGAGCCCATGAAAGTTATTGAGCCAGTCTTTGGGCTTTTGGGCCCATTGGGCCAGTTTAAGTTGTTATTGGGCTTAGAATGTTTTAAATGGGCTTTAATTAATTTAATTGGGCTTAGAATAATTTTATTGGGCTTAAGTATGTTATTGGGCCAGTCTCAGTATTTATGGGCCAGATTTAAGTAAATGGGCTTGAGTGTTAGGGCCAGCAGTCCAGGACAATCCATGAGAAATTTGCATGTGTCCTGATTATATATTTAATTATTTTTTTGCATTGAAGTTATTTTAATATTTATATGTTAGTAAGAAATTAAATTAAATATATATGAAGAACACACATTTTATTTAAGTACATGCATTCATGAAATAATTTTATGCATAATTAAATGTTTAAGGTTGAGCAATAATAAAATATTTTATGTTGGAAGTTGAAGTAGTGTGACAATTTAAGGGGGATTCGTCCCCATATGTGAACTATTGAAGGGCAGTTTACTGCCAATTTAAGAGGTGATTCGTCACCGCCCCGTACGTTGGTTTCCACGCTGATCAGTATTTAATGTATGATTTAAGGTTACACTACGGATACAACCATGCGATGTTAGAAAATTAATTGCTCAACAATGTTTATGTATTATGTTATTTAAGTTAAGTTAAGTTATGTTATGTTATGATATTTTCAAGCATTCTCATTCATGTATATGTATGTATTAGTATTTAATTATTTTAAATTATTTTAAACCCTTGTTATGTTAGCATGTTGGGCCTCTAGGCTCACTACACTGGTATGGTGCAGGTGAGTTCGTAGAGGAGGATGTAGCTCCTACCGGCGGCGAGGACCTATGAGCGGACATGCAGTGACCCCGTGACCGTGATAGATGTCTGAGTCACATGCATGTTTTTGATTATGTCAGCGCGTTACACACTTTATATTATTTTTCAGTGGTTGTGAGTTTTGAATATTTTATTGAATATTGTCAGTGCATGCAAACTTTGATCATTTTTCTTATGCAGTATTTTTAGTTAAATGTTTGACTCAGATATTTATTTTATTTAAAGAATGTAATTTTTATTTAAGTTATTTATTTATTTATTTATTTATTTTAAATCTTTTTATTCTGTGCATATATGTATGGGCATATATGTACATATTTTAAATTAGTAAGTATATAAAAAAAAAATTCCACATATTTATTTAATAATTATAGAGTTAGGGTCGTTTCAACAAATTTCAAAAACTCATTTATGTATATATAATAAAATATTAAATTTAAGGTTTTAATAATAAAAAATTGATTGTTCAAATAAAAAATTTGAAAAACCACTTCAATCGGATTTCCAGTTCTTGACCGGTTTTGGCGAGTTTAACTGTTAAAATGATTTTTAGATGTGTTCAGATCTGACTTTGATTGGATCCCGATCGAATCAGTCGGTCCAATCCATTCCGATTTTGAAGAAATTATTTTGATCTAGTACAACTGTTCAACACGTCATTATTTGTAATTATCACCTAAACTAAAGGATTTGACAAAAGTTACCTGCTAAATACTAGACACTATGCACATACTTCCTGTGTTTGATCAACATAATTATATGAACATTATGGATTGAGTATATTTTATTCTTAATTTTTTTGTTTTAATTACAATACTATACAAATTAAATATGATAAGAGAGATATTAAGATTATTTTTAAAACGATAAAATATGAAAATTGAAAGACACTCTATTTCATTAAATAATGGTTCAATTAAATAATAAAATATAAATTGTACTGTATAAATTATAATTTGATACGTTCTTTTGAAAATAATAATAATAATAATAATAATAATAATAATAATAATTTTACAAATGATAATAATAATTATTATTATTATTTGTAAAAAGTACTAAAATGTGTGCAGGACAATTTTGAGACCAGGGAAAAAAAATTCAATAAAAGTAGTAATCACTATTATTAGGGTTCTTGCTCAGGCCCGGACCTTTAGTGCTAATTTTGAGGCATGTGCCTCACGCCTCAAAACTTTGGGGGCACCAAATTTTAAAAAATTACTAGTATATTATATAATTAATTCATGATCTCATCCCATTAATAATAATTAATGGATTGTAGTGTGTGATAAAGACTTGAAATCTCACTTCACTTGATCTCTATTTATCAATTCGTTTCAGGATGTTTTTCAACACTTGATTGCATAATTTTTGTGATCCATCGAAAGTTATATTATCGAAAGAGGGTTTTTCAAGTTGAAGTTGTGTGAAATTCATCTCCGATCAACTATGTTATATGAAAGATAAATGATTTGACTATGTATCAATCAAGAAAAAAAGTATTGATAACACTTATTATGTAGAATTAATCAATATTTTCGCTTTCAAAACTAAGAGACGATCAAATTTCAAGTGAATATATACTAGTTCAACAAATGAATTTCACATTTTGTTTGGATGATCTTGGCTTTATTAGTATTTGTTTATGACATATTTTTATCTATTTTTAATTTTATTTGTAGAAGTAATGTTATTCATACTATCATATTCATCGATAAAAAAATATACATGAATGTTAAGTTTTAAAGGCATCAATGTTTTTTTATCGCCTCGGGCATCAAAAAACTCAGGTCCGACACTGTTCTTGCTTTGTTAATGATACAATTATATATAGTAAAAATGAAAATAAAATTTAATGTCTCAGCGACATACTAAAGTAATTTTTACAATAAGTTAAAGTATTATACTCCACCATCTCAATTATATAGTCCACGTTTTCTTTTGTCCCAAATATATAGTCATATATCATATTTAGTAATATTTTTTTTACACTCTTTTACTAATATACTCATATTAACTATACCTTGAAAATTGTGCAATCAGTTTTTAATACATTAAATAGGGATTAAATAGGAAGTTTGTATAAAATTTACTTTTCCAATAATTTTTTTTTAATCTATGTGAAAAAAATGTAGGACTATGTATTTGAGACGGATGAAATATAACCGCAGACATAACCATCATATCATCATCAAATACGAAAATATTAATGAAACATGGTGTAATCTTTCCAACTTGTTTTGTTTTTTTCCCCAATTTTCAAAACTCTCAGTGGGAAAATTGATTTGCCCAACTAGTGGCAAGCATTGTTTATTTATTATTTTTTTTTAAAGCAGAAGTAATGTGATTAAAAAATTCGATTGAAAAAAAAAATCGAATCATTTAAAAGTTATAACTTTTTTTATATATAAAAAAAAATAAGAGTTCTAACTTTATATTTAAGCAGGATCCATCGAATTTAATGAGTAGAAGATTAGTCTATAGATGTTTTTCATTGTTTAAAAGGTTGACCCCGAATCCCAATATTCCACACGATTCAGATGTTCATTGGCTCATGCGGGATTAAATCGAGGGATGTGCACGAGCGACAGAGAATGAGGGAGGGAGCAGCATGGCTAACCCCCAGAACATATTTTCACAATATTTCAACAAAAAATATGTTTTTTCACGAAAATCGAATCTACAACGCGAAAAATTTCTTCTCATGTTGTCTCAAACTTTACCAACTTAAATATGTCCGGACGAATTGAGCCTAGTTTGTCCCGGACGAATTGAATGTCATTGCAGACAATCGAGCTGAGTCAGCCGACTATTTTAACTTTCTGAATTTGATTTAAATATTTGATTTGTAATTGAAAGTTATCGATTTGAAATAATAACTCTTGACATGTTTGAACGTATCATTTTTCCTAACTCGCATTATTTTATTTGATAATGCACAAATCATTGACTTGTTTTAGTATTTTATTTTTGATATAATATAATTATATGCTATATCCGTCTTGATTATATAAATTATATTTGTTCTTTTGTTTATTCAAAATATATAGGCATCCATAATATTTAGTACTCTATTATCTATAATTTGAAAATGGTGTAATTATTTTTTAAATACATTAAATAAAAATAAAATTAAAATTATATACGTAATTTGTTTTTTCAATTATTTTTTTGGTAGCGTGAGAAGAAAAAATCAAAACTAATCAAAACTATATAATCCAAACGGTCAGACGGACGAAGTATTACATAAATATATTTTGTGACCTAGAAATTTTAATTATTCGAGCTGAGAGTCAAGTTCAAGCTTTCAAATTTCAGATCCATTATTTTGAACAAATACTTAAATAAGATTGTATAATTAGTTGCTACTATACAAATGACATAAACATAGAAAAATAATTATAATTACACTAAGTCTGATTTTTAGAGTCCGATCCGATCCATTATTTTTTCGTCCCATACACGACGTTTAAACATATATAATAATATACCAAATGGGACAGCTAAAACATTTTTTTCTTCTACATTTTTTTGGCCTTTTGGATGGAAACATATGTACACAAGCCTGCTGAGCGCGGCGGATTACCCAAAGTTGAAAAGGAAAAAAAAAAAGAAAAAAGGGCTATGGCTAAAATAGTCATTTCACTCTACCAACACTGATCCGTTTCCCAGTTCCGCCTCCGCCGGCTCATCTCCGGAGAAGCACCCGCCGCGAGACGCGCCTCCCTCCTCCTCCGCCGGGAGAGTGTTACATCATACAAAGCGCGCTTCTCCGGATCCGAGAGAGTCGCATAAGCCGCGTGCACTCGCATAAAGTCGTCGGAAGCAGACTTCGCATCTTCTCCGACGCCGGACGCGACGTCGGGATGCAAGACCCTCGCCAATTTCCTGTACGCAGACTTGATCTCTTGGCCCGAAGCGCAGGAGTGGATCCCGAGGACGTCGTAAAACGACGCCGTCTGAAGAGATACCTCTGCGGGGGCCCACGTCCTTTCCGCGGTGGCGTACCTGGCGGAGATTTGGACCGGGCGGCGGAAACTGAGCTGATCCGGAGAACTCGGAGCCGGAGAGGCGGCGAATCTGCGGCCGATAATTTGACTGGAGAGAGAAGGTGATGTGCAAGCCATGATTACAACTGTGAATTTGGATGAAGAAAGCAAGTGATTGGATTGGATGAATGGGGATCGGATCAGTGAAAAGCGAATTTATAGAGGGAATGGCGTGTGGGTGGGGGCCACTGATGGAACCACGGATGATGCGTGTGAGACCAAAGCTTATCCACTTGAACATGGTGGATGCACATTATATGGATAAACTGGAAAGATTTTGCTGAGTCAATAATTGTATCTTTTTGCTGCCCACAGTTTATTTATTTATTTATTTATTTATTTATTTATTTATTTTCGAACACAGTTTCTAGATTTGAATTTCGACACACAACGTGGCTAGATTCTAAGTTTTTGGCAATGTGGCATTCGAATTATCTAGTTCATTCCTAATGTTTTTGTGAAACATAAGATAAATGAAGCCAGTGATGACAACGGGGCGGGTTTGGGCAAACCCGAGACCCGCCCCGCCTTCCCGTTGACTCACCCCATCCCGCCTCGTGGATTTGGTGGATCCAATTCGGGTTAGACTAGTTGGATCCGTCAAATTAAATATAATTTAAATTATATTAAATAAAATTTTAAATAAGTTAAAAATTAACAAATCATTATTAAACTTATTTTTCAAATTTATATTAATAATATTTAATATAAAAAATATTTTTACAAGTTAAAATATGTCATTTTAATTTAAATAATAATTAATAATTAAGAAAAAATCATAATAATATATTTTCATATTAAAAATATCATAATATATTAAAATTATTTAAATCCAAAAATATTATAAACTCAAATTAAGGATAAATAATTGATTATGTAATATAAACAATATAATTATATATTTTTAATATATATACATATATAATTTATATTTATATTTATTATATATATTTTATGGCGGGGCGGGTCCGGTCAAACCCGAGACTCGCCCCGGACTCGTATCTGGACCAGCTTGGCCGGGTTTAAATCCGCCCTGTCGGACCGGGTTCAATGCGGGGTCGGGTTTAGATCCGACCCATTGTCATCTCTAAATGAAGCCGACTACAAAACCATTTGGATCGGGCTCGGAATCGCATGAATTAAGTTCGTTAAAGTTGTTGTCGTTGTTATTTTACTTTGATTTGAAATATGTCATGATGTACAGTCTACCATGATTTAATCGACGCAACCTGAACTTTTTTGAATTTTTTGGTTTTGAAATCTCATATCAACTTGTTTACAATTACATTTTTCACCTATATATTCTTCGTAAAATGAATCATGTTATTTTTTTTATGACATGCGAAAATTGTTATTTTTTCGTGTGAATTGGGTAAATATCTGGATTAACGCAATAACTTGTAAATCACGCTAGTCAGGTTAACCGCACTGGACATGCCCTGTGGGACAAACTTGTCCGAGAAACTTTCGGTAAGAGAATCGTACTCCTGACCACGACCAAATATTCTTACAATTTTATAATAATTTTAAATTATAGATTATATGATCATTTAAAATAAAAAAATATATTAAAAATTTTATTAAGATATCACAAGTTATAAAGCAAGCACGAATCTAATAAACTAATATTTTATGATATAAATAAAAATATATTAAAATTTTAATTCGACAAGATGTTTTTGATCGAGTAAGTTTTTTGTGAGATGGTCTCACGAATCTTTATATGTACTGAGATGTGTCAACCTTGTTCATATTTACAATAAAAAAATGTTTGACATAAGAAATAATACGTTTTTTATGGGTAATTCAAATAAATTAAAAAATTGTCTCACATAATAAAATCGTGATACTCACTCATATGAGTTTTTGTGATTTTTTTTTAATAAAAAGCCACGATAATGTTAAAGTTAGTCACTATATACTATATTCTTAATCATAATAATATAGTAACGATATTGATATATTATTAACTAACCTACTCAAAGGATTGGTGTAACTCATTATAAAAAGTCAAACGATTGGCTTTAAAAAAAAAAAAAAAAAAGAGAAGACAAGACAAGAAGAACTTTGCAATAAACACTGTGTGTGAAGATAAATTATTATTAAATTAAAGGGATAATATTCAAAATAGTCCTATAAGTTTGATTGTTTGTGATTTGGTGCTGTAAGTATCCAATTTTGAGTTTTGGTAATGTAAGTTTAGTTATGTTTTAGTTTTAGTCTTTTTTAATTTAAACAATATTTTTATAACTGGATCGGTGATCAAACAATCTAACTTAAAAAAACGGTTCAACTGGTTAGCCCGTTTTAACCGGACGGTCGATCGTTTATATAATATAATATAATTAATAATATATTTTAAATTATAAAAACCTAAAAAATTTATATAAATAGAAAAAATATATATTTATCGTAGTTTAAATTAAATAACTATATAAATATATTCAAAATATTAGGTTTAGTTATATATTTTTTTAAAAATAAATAAATTAATTAAAAAACTTTAATATTAATAAACAATATTTTTAATGAAGAAAAAATGTCAAATAATCATGTATATATATAATAATATATTAACTTAAGTTTTTTAAAATAAGAAAACGAATTTTTTTAAAAATAAAATCAAAAAACTAGTTTTCTGATTTTTGTCGGTTCTGTCGGTTCAACCGTTAAAACGGTTTTTTGGAATGTTTCGAATCATATCAGTGATCGGTTGCGGATTGAATCGATTAATTTGGTTGGTACAGTTCAGTTTTGAAAACATGACATTTAAGCGTTGAAGTCACAACATACATAATAATCATTTCTCAATGCCACATGCTTTATTTTTAGTTGTCACGTCAGTATTTTTTTATGACACGTTAAAACTTTATGAGAAAAAGAACTAAAAACCAATTATAACTTAACTTATAGAACCAAAATCCAAAATTAAATACTTACAAGACTAAAACACAAAATGAACAAACTTACAGAATAATTTTGATTATATTTTTTAAATTAAATTGAGATAGGGATATAAATAGTTCTAGAATCTAGAATTTATAAGTCACGTCAACCATAAGCAACGCACCACGTATTATTGAAAATCTTTATTATTATTTTTTCTCGCGCGAGAGCATCGTAAATATTGGATAAGATATTCGTTAAAAAAAAAGGATAAAATCAAATGGTCCACAGAATTTCTTTCAAAAAAAAAAAAAAATGGTCCACAAAATTTAATTAAAGTTCTAATTTTTTCTTGCTCAAAGAAATATTTTTTCACTAATGTAGTTTAAGCAGCACCAAACACTTGTTTTTCAAGACGTAGGACCCGAAGGAACTTGGATTTCTCTCATTTAAACACTAAAAGGTGCTAAATACTGCGAATGTGTGTCCATTCATCAAAATATGCACTTTCATCAGTAGCATATTTTTCAACTTGTTCATTATGCGGATCAACTTCAGTTTGAACATGATATTTAACTCTTTTTTTTTTCGAACACAAAATTTTTTTAAAAAATCTGACTAATATACAAGAATATGTAGGTTTCTATTATGATATTTCATAAATTTATATCCGTAAAATAGATAGATCTTGTCATATCTGCAACTAAAACTAATATTTTTGACATAAAAAATAATATTTTTTTACGAGTTGAATTGAATTAGTCTCACAAAATTAACTTGTGAGACACAAGTCATAAGAGTTGTTATTATTACCAATCTCATCATCCAAAATTATATTCATTTATATAATTCAACCAATAATCTTATTATTTAATTAACGTTGAAATACAAATCACAAATAAATTTTTTTTATTGATTTAGTGAAACTTTATTTAAAATTACAATTATATTTTAATTGTATAATTTTCGTGATGATTTTTTTTATTTTCTTTAAATAAATTTTTTTATTTAAAAAAACGTGATATTTTATCCATATTTTAAAATCATATGGTTTACCACTCCTAATAAAAAATGTGAAAAAAGCATTAGTTTAAATTAACAAAAATTATGATATTTTGATAAATATTTGGATTGAAATAAAAAAGGAAAAAAAGTAATATAATTAAATGTCTACAATTATGTAATAGTGTCTCTTCCCAAAAACTATTCCATCGAGAGCCGACATGACATGTGGGAGTTGTTTTCTTTTCTACGAACATGAAACGATCCAATGCTTACTTATATGGTGTATTGACTTTTGTAATGTAATGACCATTACATTAAGAGTGAATTGATGTTCAGTCCCTAAATCCAAAAGCAAATTAAGAATCAGTCTCTTATCAAAAAAAATTTGTTTGCACTCCCTGGGCCCACATTATTTTTCTCGGATAAAATTAAGTACGAAACATTGAAAATATGGTACAAATACAAGATATTTGAGCACTAATTGTTCAAGATCGAGTACAAAAAATATAATTTTGAGTATAAAATCTAAACATCTTTATTAATGTGAACTTGCAACATGTGTTTGAGTACTCAAAAATCATATATTTGTACCATATTTTCAATGTTTTGTACCGATTTTCATCCAAATAAGATAAATGTGTTATTAATATCAATATTTTTTAGTACTCGAAAATCATATATTTATACTAGATCTAACACATTTTATACTCAAATATCATGTATTTGTACCATATTTTTTATGTTTTGTACCAAATTTCATCCGAAACAAAACATGTGGGCCCAGGGAGTTTAAACAAAGTTTTTTTTCTGACAAGGACTGATTACCAATTTAAGTTTAGATCTGGAGACTGAATTATAAATTACCGTTACATTAATTTTATATTTACGAAGTATACTTTATAAAATATATGTGATGAATATTCCAGGCTAAAAGCGTTTAGTGTCTTCAAAAAGAAAATTTTAATGTCGGCCCTAGGGCTGTTTTAGAGCGAGGTCCAATGACGACCCCGGTTGATTTGGGGCCACTTGTACAAATCCAACGAACGTTGATGTTGCTCTATCGTTGTCATCGAATATTATGATGATGAATTTGAAATTATAGTATCGATATTATTTTATAATATTTGAGGGTATTAAACTATTTTTGGTGTGGCATGGACACACTAAAAATTCTTTCCCATTTTGCCCATCTCTTAAGTAATTTTTTTTTTAAAAAAAAGTCTCTAAAGTAAATTTATACAAAATTTCTCCACTAAAAAAACATAATTATTTTATAAACTTGGATTTTCGATCCACAAGTTTTATATATATATATATATATATATATATATATATATATATATATATATATATTATGTTACACACGCAACGCGTGTGCTGCGGTGAACCGGTGACTAGTGATAATAAAATCTCGAAAATTATAAAAAATTTATATGTTAAAACATGTATGATTTTACTTTTTAAATTAAAAATAAATTAATTTCGTTAATGTGTCAAAATGTACGGAAGTAATTTATTTTGACAACATAAATATATTTTTATCACTATAAAAATAAATAATTAGACGGTGCAATTTAGTATTATTTAGATATTGTTTGATGCTACGAGTAAGTATAATAAAATAAGGACGAACTATTTATAAAGATTAATGATATATTATTTGTATGTTTTTAACTTGATGAATATTGTGTTTATCATTTTATAATGTTTGAAATGTCTCTGTAAAATTTATATCGACCGTAATTATTGAATGACGTAATTTTGAAATTTCATTCATATCATATGCTTTATTATGTGGGTGAATATATATTTTTAATGCAACCTACATATAATGTGATCTATTAATGAAATTGAGATGACTAAAAGAAGAGATGAATAAAAAACTATGTTTTATCTTATCTTTCATCAAATAACCAAACATACATAACATAAAATAAAATTTTAATTGTATCATCAATATAGTTGAGAAAATGTTAAATCCATCGATTCTAAAAAAGTGAAATATAGTTAATAATATATATCTATGAAATAAATCCACCTTATTTGGCCGTTGTAATTGTTAATTATAAGATGAGAAGTCTTTTGTGAGATGGTTTTACTAGATGAAAATTGAAAAAAATCAGATTGAGTTAGAGATTGTAGAAATTAAAGGAGAGAAAACTAGGTTTTCTATGTCATGAAAAATTATGTATAAAAGTTACACAACAAGATGTTTATATAGTTAGATTAAATACAAGCAAACAATAAAAAAACTACTCTTAGCTAATAAATAGAAAAGCCTAATAATAATAACATAATCTAATATAATCTAACAGAGATCAGTCTCATAAAATTAATTTTTGAGACGATATCCGACAGTTTTTTTTTAAAAAAAAATTATTATAGAAAGAGTTGTTCGTATTTTTCTCCTATTTAATTAATGACTCCAAAAAACCAAACATCCAAGTGCAATTAAGATAATTTTTTAGTTGAATTTCCAGATGATTAAGAGTGTGACTCAATGCATATGCAATTTGCTTGTTTCTTTTCGATGGTGCCAAGTGCAAGTGTGCAACTTGTTTCGTAAATCAAGTTGCAACTTGTTCAATCTGCGGTCATCCCCTCCCCGATCTACAAAAAATGAACTGTTGGAAATATTGAATAAAAAAAGGGTTGAAAATGGAGTTGACAAGTAAAAAATAATAATTTGTGCTCGAGCGCGCCTGGCAAATGGCCAGACAGTAGACAATAGAAATTTGTGCGCTCGAGCGCGCCTGTCAAGTGCCCAAGTAGTGGCCAACAGGGACGTAGTCAGAAAATTTATCGACACCGGGCTGACCTAAATACTTAAAAATCAAAATATAGTGAAAAACTAATTCATAATCAATTAATACTTACATATTGAATGGTAACTACAAAATATTACATAGTAACACCGAACAAGATAAATTTACTATAGTTGTGCCCTGCGGTTTTTCATAGAATATAATTCATCAATTATTGAATCAGTGTCGATCTTTGCAGTAAATTCTTTCTCAACGTAGATGATCATAAAATCTGCCAAAAACTCTTCTTCCATCTTATTCCGAAGAGAAGTTTTAAGTAGTTTCATAGCTGAGAATGATCGTTCAGTTGTTGTAGTAGAAACAGACAGCATTAAAACAAGACGAATCAGTCTGTCAATTAAGTGATAATGATTTGCCTTTTTAGTCTTTACCAATCATCGAATGAACCTTAGGCAAGCGCTTGTTCTCTCGTCTAAATTTATGATTAATATACTTTAGGCTTATTGTACATTTGTTCCATTATTTCGTACAAAAACCAAATTCATCGATCTCCTTGGATCAAGATTTAGAGTCTGTTTGGATTTCATAGATTTTTTTTTTAAAAAAAATGTTTTTTTAAGGTCTAATTTTGGGGTTTTTTTTTTTGAAAACCTAATTTTGGGCTTTTGAAAAAGTTTTAAATTTGACTTAAAATACTTTTTTTAAGCACTTAAATGACCATCCAAACACCTTATAAACTAAAAAAGTATTTTTTTTAAAAAAAAATGATTTTTTGGTCTGGCTTTTAATACCAAACGGAGCCTCAGTGAAATACAATAGGAAAATAGATTTCATTATTTCAATAAACAACATTTTCTTCTCATTTAGATTCAACATGTGGACGCATGAAATCAACAAAAACTATAATTATATACCTGAAAAATAAAAAAACTCGGATAGAAATGTCGGATAGAAAAGGAGCGTTGGGGTTTCGGGTTTCAGCTTGATGCACGATTTAACCCCAAACTCTTGGTATCAATAAAGCTGATTTACAGCGTGAAAAACGAAAACCCTTGATCAATTTGGAGGTTCGGCAGCGAAGAATGATGTTTCATTGGCAATAAGCAGCTGTCGATTTTTAGCAAAGGAGAAGACAAATCCATTTTGAAAGCGTGCGAGCGTAATATATTTGACAAGTGGGCTAAACAAATTCAAAATACAAGGGGCAAAAAAATTATGTAAAGCTAAGCCCAGTAATAAAAACAAAAGACCATATCATCAGAAACATTCAGCATATATATATTTTTCTTCTTCTTTCTACAAAAGAGAGTTCATAAACTTTTTTGGTTAAGAAACTTGTGATTTACAGTGCTGTAATCATAAGTAGGAGTTGTTGTATCTTGGGAGAAAATTTTCAAACACCGTAAGCACAAAGAACGGGGCAAAATCTTCTTAAGCTTGCATGTATGAGTTGTAAAAACTTGAATATGACAAAAGAAATAAAAAATCGTGTTCAACACGAACCTCAATTATTGAATTGATTTTTATTTTTTTCTGCCATATTCAAGTTTTTACAACTGATACATACATGAACAACCAATAGTGAATACTTTAAATTCCATTAAAATATCTTTAAATATCTTTGTTATTTTTAGATTATATTTTATTTAAAATTAGCTACCCCGATGCTTTTCGATTTGTAGATGAATTGAGGAATATATTTTACATAAATTATCCTATGTCGGACTAAGAAGTCCGAACTTAATAGATTTGTGATTATTAATTATAAAAATAATAGATTTTTAAATTTTTAATATTGAATGCTAAGGTCTACTTGGAATTGTGTATTTTATTAATATTTATGACTAAATGTCTATTATATTATGGCTCCGTTTAGATAAGTACTAATACTATAAAAATATTGAATATTTTAAAATAATATTATTCATCATTGTCTTCCGTATATTCATTCTAAAAATATTTAAAAATATCGCTTAATTATTTTCTAAAAAGTACTATACTTTGGAGAACACTTTTTAAAAAATATTTTCAAAAACATTTTATTAAAATTTTGTCCAAACAAATATTTTAAGTTTTTTTCAATTATAAAACTATAATCGTTTTTAAAATACACATGCAAATGAAACCTATATATATGTCTAGGATATTTTTAATCTTATTGTAATCCCACTCACATGATGCTACTATACAAAAAATAACATAAGTAATGTTACTAATTTAGGGGTGCAAACGAGTCGAATCAAACCCGAGTATCATACTACTTGAACTCGAGTTCGAGCTCGACTCATATTTTGTCTATTCGAGCTTGAGCTCGAGCTCGATCGAGTGAATAATTTCATAATCGAGCTCGAATCGTGTATATTTCGAGCTAGCTCGAGCTCGAAAATAAACATATATATAAATAAATATATATTATATTTATATATTTTTTGTATTATTTTTATAATATAAATATATATAAATATTATATTATATTTATATATACATTTATATTATTTTTATTTATATAATTATATATATTTTTTTATTATTTTATTTATATAATTATATATATATATATATCTTATCGAGTAGCTCGTCAGCTACTCGAATAGAAACAAATAAAGTTCGAGTGAAGGATCGAGCTACACGATATCGGTCAAACCGAACTCGAGTCGAGCTTTTGACCGAACTACTCACGAGCTACTAACGAGTAGCTGGATTTCCTTACACCCCTAGTTACGTACTATACAAACTCGATAATTTCCATGTCAATGATAAATCCAACTGCAACAATTATTGGGTTCGTGACGTTAGCTAGACCTGGCCACGGTCCGGGTCCGGATTGGCATTTAGCCAACCCTTAACCGGCCCGCCAATGGCCGGTTCCGGTCCGGGTCGGTGAACCGGTGGTTCCGGTCCGAGTCAGGTTAACCGCCGGTTCAGGGTCCGGGCTAAACCGTGCCATTTTTAAAAAAAAAATGCAGCGCCCCAGCGCTGCATTGTCGGCGCTGGGGCGCTTCCCCTTCGAATTTAATTCGAAGGTGCGGCGCCCCAGCGCTTATTTGGCAGCACTGGGGCGCTAAACCTTCAAATTATATTCGAAGGGCAGCGCTGGGGCGTTGCACATTCGAAATTTAGTTTTTTTTAAATTTTTAAACAAATTTTTAATAAGACATATTCTTTAAATAATCTCAATCAAATATTTCATATCTCCATAATAAAAATTTATTAAATAAACAATATATTAGAATTTCAACATCTTAATATCTTATGACTTAATATTATAAATCTATTACATTTTATTCTACTTCACTTGCATTTCCTCCCGTCGTAGTTTCGGATGTTCCTTCAGTATCATATTGGTCTTTTCCATCAATTTAAATATGTTGTGTTCGAGTAGCGGCTTTTGACCAATCATTGAGCAAACATTGGGCTTTCAAGTTTTTCGGCCTTAAGCTAGAACGTCTCTCGTCCAATGTATTTCCTCTAATACTAAATGTTTGCTCCATTGCAACTGTTGAAACCGGACAAGCTATAATTTCTTTTGCCATTATAGCCAAAATTGGATATATTTGTGTTTTTTGCGACCACCATCTCAAAATGTCGAAGTTTTCCTCATCTGTATCACTAAAATCAAAAGTAGTGGTAAAATAATTCTCAAGTTCCTGACTGAAACTTAAGGATCCTCGTGGACGTTTCGTCCGTTCCCTTAATAAAAGTTGTGCTTTAGTAAGTTTAAAAGTAACATTACTAGTTGCAGTGGATTGTGTTTCATGTGAAACAATTTTTCCACCATATTTGATGTTATATTCATTATAAATATCAAATAAATGAGTTTTAATATTAAACAAAATCAATGAGATAGAAGGAATCGTTTCCGCAATAGGCTCCAAAGATTCATAATATAATGTTAACATATCGCTTAAGCCATCTAATTTAAGTCTAGGATCTAAAACAAAAGCACATAAAAAAATTTCAGGAATGAGCAAAAAATATTTTTTCCATTTTGCTTTCATGACGAGAATACATTGAGATAAAACACTATCATTAGAATTAACATGTTAATGAAAAATACAAGCAATGTTGCAACAATGTGTTAAAACTAAATGTGAAGTAGGGTAATAAACACAGGATAATTGGTCACTAGCATCATTAAAAACTTTTAAAATTTCACAAATACTAGTGCATATGTTCCATTGATTTGAAAACAAATAAATATCACGAGCTTGAACAAATTGATGAAAAAATGTACATAATAAATCTTTATATTCAAAAGAGGATAATAACAATTTATATGTTGAATTCCAACCAGTTGGAACATCTCGTGCAAACCGCTTAGGCTTCATACCATTTACTCTACAAAATTTTCCCCATTGCTTCATAACTTGAGGATGCGTCCATAAATAATGAATAGCGTTCCTAATTGGTTGAATATGTATGCCTAAAATTTTTAGTCCATCTTGAACACACAAATTTAAAATATGACATGTGCATCTAATATGAAAAAATTTGCCACCTAATGATGGTTTACATATTTCAATAAGCTCACTAATACTTGAAGTATTTGCACTAGCATTATCAAAAGACATTGAAAAAACTTTGGTAGTTAGACCATATTCTTCTAAAATAACAAATATAAGTTGCGAAATATTTTGTGCCGTGTGTGATTAGTTGAAACATCTATATGCAAGCAACCTTTTTTGAATGTTCCAATTATTAACAATCCAATGACATGTAATACCCATATATGAACAACTTTGCCAATGATCACTCCAAATATCGGAACACAAAGAAACTTTATTATTCAAACTATAAAATTCCTTAATTAATTCTTTCTTTTGATCAACGACTAACTTTTTCATTGTGCGTTTGAGACTATTTATTGGAATACGTCTAATAGAAGGATTTGCACTTGTAGAAAGGCAATTTTCAAAAGATAATTTATCGCTAAAACTAAAAAACAGTTGTTCAACCGCACAAAATTTAGCCGTTTCTTCTCTAAATCTAGCTTCGTTATATTTAAATAGTTGAGATTCATTACCCGATTGAGAAGAGAATGCCGAAATTTGAGTTTGACCACGATCGATACCAATTTCCACCGGATGATTTTTCTCGATATGCCGCGTCAAAGTTCCATAACCACCTCCTTGTTTAAATTTGTAACATTTTGAACAATATTTGCATTTGGCTTGCAAATCACCGGAGGGAAGCGTCACCTTGTCGAAGTGTTTGGTGAAGATATCGGATGTCGGGCGAGGAACCGCTCGAGTTTGTCTTTGAGAGGCCGCCGGATCGTTCATACTTTCTTGACTTGCATGATGACGTGGTAGTGGTGGTGGTTGTTCAACTTGTTGTCTTTGTTGCGCCTCTTGTCGAATTTCTTGAATTTCATCATCGGAATATTCAAGATCAAATCCATCGACATTGAATTGAGGATACTCGACCTCGGGTGGTATGATGCTCTTTTCCTTTCCTTTTTCTTTGTCACCCCTACGACTTGATTCCTTTCCGGACATTTGTAATTGTATAAATATGAAAATAAATCAACAATTGATAATAAACCAATAATCGAAACTTGATATTTTTGATAATTCAATAAATTAAAAGGAATTGAGAATAGAGAGAATGAAGAGAGAATTGTGTAAACAAAATGAAAGGAGGTTGGGGGTATTTATAGATAAAAAGTAGGTTTTTTTTATAAAAAAAAATAGCTGGTTGACCCGGCGGGTCGAGCGGGTTGACAACGGCCACGTGTTGGATCTGGGCGCCCTGATGGGCGCCACGTGTCCAACCCGCCGGGTTGGACCCGTTCAACCCGGCGGTTTGACCCGCCGGGTTGCCGGTTTTCCCTAGGAAAAATCGGGACCGGACCGCCTACCCGGTTCCGGGTCGGGCCCGTTGACCCGGTTAATCGGCCCGGGTCCGGGCTCAACTCGGCCCTTGGCCAGGTCTAACATTAGCTTTGCTACTAATTTGTAGGATGAATAAATTATAGCCTCTAAGTGATTTTTAATCGAAATATTTGGCATTGTAAATCTACAGTGAGTCAGTGAGATATCTGTATGCCTATATCTAGATATCAGGCTACTGATACTAGGTATTTTTTATGTTGACTGTATGATGAACATACATATATACCGATGAAGGCGGGTGTAATTCGTCGAGATGTGGATGAGATTATTTTATTTATGATTTTGTGTTTGGATACTTTCAGGTCAGTTTTTTCCACCTATAACTAAAGCACTTGCAGTTTTGAAAAGATGTACGACCATTATCAGATTCAAATCAAACAAATTATTATTTATCAAAACTGAAGACCTCTATCGTAGCCGAAATTTTTAGTTTATTTATACATGCTACACAAGTAGTTGTCCAATTCTCCGCTAAATCAACTAATAGAGTGACACTGACACACTTTATTGTAAAATGTGGTTTTAGTCTTTAGATGCCAGGCATCTGTTTTATTTGGTTGATGCATTGCCTTTCTTTCTTTAACAAAATTAAAAAAACAGAAAACTGATATATTTCGTTAACTATCACTACGACGTACTTATTATTATTATTATTATTTTTTTAAAGACATGTATCAAAATGTTAATTTATTTTGTTATAGAATTGTCAGTTGTCACAGCTGTTGATATTGCCAACACAATGTAAGGACACGTGTCGTTAGATATTTATCCGAGACTTTTTTTTCAGAAAGCTACGTTAACATGTGTCTTTCAAGTGTAGCTTTTGCAATCTACGCCATTGCCAACACAATGTAAGGACACGTGTCGTTAGATATTTATTCGAAACTTTTTTTTTCAGAGAACTACGTTAACATGTGTCTTTCAAGTGTAGCAATCTACGCCGTAACATTGTATGGAGTGGAGCATCTAAATGATAACACATCGCCCCAGAATCACATAAAAGTTGATGTGTCCTCTGTTCTCCAAATTCCTTGAATCTTTATTTTTTAATTATCATTTTTCCCTTAAAATAATCCATAAAATTAAAATTCTATTCTGATGGAATGCTCTTATTCGTTATTCTAGTTTAATTGTATGAAATTTAATTCATCTAATTAATTGAACTAACTAAACCATATGAGTTTTGCATGAGCATCAATCAGTATAATCAAACACCACCAATATGAAAACAAATACGTTGTTCGATAATTTATAAGTGGATAATATTTTTTGAAAAATGTATCATGAATTTATGTCAATGAACATGTCAATGAAATGGATATTATCGAGCGCAACAGTGAAAGAGAAACAAGAGCCCACTACAAGTCACAAGCTCTCCATAATCTATTGGGCCTACCAAATAGGGGGAAAAAAATTCCCGGCCGTGGAGAAAAAAAACAATATTGATAATGTGCAATGAAATAAACATGATTTGTAATATTTCATGTGTGTAATTAATTAAATAAATTATTATTTAATCTTATTATATGAATTAGATAAAGTTATTTTAATACACAGTATCATGTGTTGTTTGTTTTTCACGGCAGATGATCCAGATCCACCAAATAGGACCCAATAAGCACATGGGAAGAGAGAGCAGTTGGCCGTTACGCATGAGTTCCTGACCATGGGATATGAAAGAGGGGGCCGGAGTAATTTGAGGGATAGAATATAGTGCCGTTTATTTTATTTATTTTAATCACTGATATTAATCTCTTTTTCATCGTTATAGTGTATTTTGTTGACATAGAGCTCTTAGAGATCTATCGGAGCAAAAAAACTCTTATGAAACATCACACATGTCAAATTTTAAGATTGATCTCCAAACTTACTTGATCATTAGAGTTGTCAAACGGGTACTTACCTTGCCTTGGCCTGCTAGCAAACGAGACGGGGTGGGTTGTCCTGCCAAATTGATGGGTTGAGAAACCTCCAACCCAACTCATAACAAGGTATTGATTAGACGGATCAACACACTAAATTTTTTTTAAAGAAAACTACCAAATTTGTTTTTTTTTTTTAATAAAAAAGTCATACATAAATTGTTATAAATTAAATAAATATTTCAAAATTCACAACCAATAATAATATATTAATCATTATAAATAATATAAATATATCAAAACTCATCAATTATACAAAAACATTATTAAATAGTTGTTTCAAATAAATGTTATAAATACTATAAATCTTTCAAATTCATCAAATATAATAAACCAATACAAATAATTTAAAACTCATCAATCTTGAGTAAATAAAGTCCGAATTCATAAATCATTCATACAATTGAATAATTGAAATAGAAAAAATGAAAAAGTATTATCGGGTCTACCCGTCATGACCAGTGGCCCAAATATTGTGGCCCACTTTCAAATAGGCTATCAAATAAATAATCCAACCCGGCTATTTTCATGACAAAGCAGGTTGACCCAACGAGTCTGATCTATTTTAACGGTTGTATCGACTCATGAAAAAAATATTATTATTTTTTATGTCAAATTATTACTTATCTATGTAAATATAAATCAAGTCGATTCGTCTCAACTCTTACGAATATATATCTATGAGTTTACTCATCTATGATATGGGTGAACTCCATTTATACATACATGAAAATTAATACATTTGATATAAAAAATTCATGATTCAAAAATCAATTTTACAAAATTAACCATCACATAACTCTTTTGGAGCTTTTGTGTTTATAGGTTGTTTTTTTAACATATTTATTTATTTTTAAAAAACAACTGTGTTGTCTTTGTGATCCTATCCATTTCAGTCCATTGGAATATTGAATATATTTTTTCCCTAATTTTGTTTTATGACAAAGGAAAAGGGTAATAATTTCTATTTGCATATTAAAAAAATATCACATTAACGTTCACTTTCTACACGTATAAAAAATCTATAAATTAATACTTTATAAATTTATAATATTTTTTAAAATAATAATTTTTTTCGATTAGAACAAAAAATTTGTGAAGCCTTTTACGCAACTGGTTCATATGTACTATTACTATATCATCCTTGCAAGGATTTTTCTAAGCATTCGACTTCAGAGTTCAGAAGTCATAACATGCATAATTTTCATTCGGATAACCACCCACTAGGTGAATGACATCCATTTTTATTTTGGTAACCCAGATCATCTCCTCTCATCATGAATGTCTCATTAAGCAGTGCTTCATTTAAATTCCTCGAATCTTTTTCGTCGCGTCAGTCAACCAAAAAAAATACTTTTCAAAATAATAGATTATTAATTTATCGATTAATTAATATATCTATAAATCAATAAAATTTCATGATCTTGACATGATTAATTTATAGAAATTTATGTAAGTAATTAATCACCCCACGAACACCGTCATCGATACCTAACCAAAGTTTCCAAGCGAAACAATCCAAGAAACAAAAATAATAATGGTGAAATTAGAGGTAAACTTGAGTTAGTCTTTTGTGACACGGCCTCACGAATTTTTATCCACAAGTTAATCCTGCTCATATTTACAATAAAGAGTTATACATTTGATATAGAAAACAATATATTATCACGAGTAACCCAATCAAATGATCCGTTCACAAAATTTATCCGTGAGACGTCTCACATGAGTTTTTGTGACTAAACTTTTACTTTAAAAAAGCACAACTTATATAAAAAGAAATTTTGTGATACATATATCATATTAGATCGACTCATAAAAAATATTATTTATATATTAAAAATATTAATTTACATTATAAATTATAAGTAGAATCGACGGTCCGTCGTCTTTTTCGTCGGAGACCTACTAAGGTAGTGCTTGCAACATCTAAAAATAAGTGATTATCTAGATTCTCTTTTGAAGAAAATCTTCATAATCACTTAAGAGAATCTCCATAATCACTTATTTTTAGAGGTTGCAAACACTATTAAAAAACACAGCTAAAATCGAAGAATGACTTTCAATTACATTGTATTGTCTTTAACTTTGACTTTTCAATATTTCAACGAATGACCCTTCATCTCTCCGTTACCGTTGAATTGTAGTTCACCACCAAACTGGGCCACCACCCTGAAATTAATTGCCTCTTTCAAAAACTTAATTAACGGAAACTTGTTCCCATCATCGTTATTTTATGCAAAACATGATTACGTAAATTTTATGATTTTTTTTTTTTTCAGTTTGATGTGACAAATAATGATTAGTCCAATAAGACACAGCCAAACCCAAATGTCTCACTGTCATCTGCAATTTCAATTTTCTTATTACGTACAGAATCCCATATAAGTTAAGCTCAAGAAATAAAATATTCCAGCTTGAATGACACAGTCCGCGCTTTCTATTGATGATGATACTCAAAACGCCGGCTGGAAAAATGCCGGCCTCCATTTTCGAGCCCACCCATTTCGTAGAAACCATTTGTTTTTTTGTTTTAGTTTATTTTGACATTATTCATCAATCATTTTTGTTGTTTGTTTGTGTATTTTCTTGGTTTACTTGTTCAACGAGCATTTCTCCTTGCCTCGGGCAGTTCTCTGGGATTTTGAGCTTTCTTGGGCGACGAGTTTCGTTTTCTTCATTAAAAAAGTTTCGATCTTTGTCTCTGTACTGATTTATATACAGATAAAGAACTGTTTTCTGCATAATCCTCGACGGGAATGTGTTAGGTATCATGTTTTGTGTTTAAAAAAATGCGATCAAGTATCTACTCGTGTTTCCTTGCTTGTTTACGGACTACGGAGTTTATACTCTTCAATTCTTCTCTACTTTTGTTTACTAAATTTCTTCACTTGTTATTATCCTGCTTTCTGTCTCTGATGTCATAAACTATAGATTCTGCTGCCATATGTTATTACACTATTAACTGCTTATTATGTGGAATGAATGAATGATATGCGATTATTCTTGTTGCTAAAGGTGTTAAAAATTGATCTTTATGTATTGAGAGATCCATTGCATGCATTTTTTATGATTGAAAATGGCAAAAATTTAGATCAAGGTTTGAAGTCAGTATTTGTAACTACTCTTGCTCTTAGTGCTCAAATAGTTCTGTCATCTTCAGTCTTTAAGGATGCAAGTGATAATCATTCCGTGTTTGTTTTCAGTGTTCGGAACCGGTTGTGAATGGAATTCAACTAAGGAGTAGGTGTTCTTGACGTACCGAACATGTATGATAGTGTAAGATGTGGACAAGAATTTCAGGGATGAATTTGTGATCCGTGACTGATTCAAAAGAATAAATTGCTCCGGTAATGTCTGGGAATTATAGGTTTGAAATGGACCAAAAGGATATAATTAGAACACTGATCACCACTGTGGGAAGTTTCATTCAAGATAGATTAATAGATAAAGATCGAAGAACTCAGCACAAAGAACAATGTGCTGAGAGATTAGCCGCCGAGGATGGAGATGCCGACAAAGACAGAGAAGTAAGGTACTCGGATCAAGCAGTTTTAGCAAATCTTGATTGGGGGATTGATGCTCTTGAGGAAGCAATCAACACATCTAATAGAGAAACTAAGATGGCTCGTTTAGACTATGCAGAAAAGATGTTACAAGTGTGTGCTATGTTAAATTCAAGTCAGAAAACAGCAGGAGTCCCAAACTTTTACCTCTCGGCTTGGGCTCATTTGAATCTCGCATTCTTGTGGAAGTTGAGGAATAATTTAAACAATTCGGTTCTTCATATTATAGAGATGTTTATAATAGACCCTTTTTTCTCGCGGATTGATTTTGCTCCTGAGCTTTGGAAATCTCTATTCCTTCCTCATATGAGCTCGATTATTGGGTGGTACTCCGAGGAGAGGGGTAGGGTAGTGATGGATGTGATTCCGGACACGTCCGACTTGTCGTTTTCTGTGGATTTTGATCAGTATTTTAATGAATCTTTAATCTTGTCCGTGAGGCCTGAGCAAGCCGAGAGAATTCAGCAGTTGGAGCAGCTTTATGGGCAGTCTTTGGATGAGAATACAAAGCTTTATGCCAAGTACTATAAGGATTGCATGAACTATGATCCTGCTACTAGCAGGAAGGTGATCCCTATGTTGCCTATTGCAGAGCCACCAATGACTCCCCTACGCGAGACCAGCAGCCGCTCGATTCCTGATTACGTAAAATTTGGTCCGATTCTGCCAAAGAGTGCTGGATTTTCTCCAGTCATGAGACCTCAAGAAGATTCAAGGAGAGCTTCCGGGTAGAAATTTAGTTATTCATACTTTATGCGTAGATGTGTTGTTTACAGTTTGACATTATGTTGAAGTTGGAGCAGAAGTAAATGACTTTTGGTTTTAATCAGATTGAATAACACTTCAACCTCTTCGGAGAATCAGGAGAACTACACTGCTTGGGCTACTCAGGTAACATCACGATTCAGGAAGTGTTTAGTTTTTTCCTACTATTCTTCCACTGTTTGCTCTAGTAAACAATTTGATATATTGATCGAAACACGTGTCAAGAATTGTATAGTTTATGAGATTCGAGTTGCACCAGGCCATCAGCTCTAGTTTTTGGTTCCAACGGTTCTTTTACATGATTTTTTAGTCTCTTATTTTTCAGGAGGAAATCCCCGATGAGTGTGAAGATTTTTGTCGCGATCCTAATGTGGTTGCAGGAACCAAAGATGGAGCACATGATAATGTTGGCAAGGGATTTGGTGTACCAGAGGTTGATGACACAAGATCAATTGTGTCTAATAGCAGCATCAGACTAAAGAAAGATGAGGAAATTATATCCCGAAGACAACTAGTTAAACTGAAAAGTTGGGGACAATCTCCTCGAAATAGCTCTCCAACATATTCACCTAAAACTCCTCCATCAAACATGTCATCTCCAAAAGAGGATACGAGTTCTAGAAAGGTCCAAACATCTTTGCTGCGACTCCTCTCCACTCGTGCCATGGATTCCGCCGTTTCAACTTCTCAACCTGGTTCTCCACTTTCATTCTGTGATAATTCAAGCATTAGTTCACGAGACTCTGATGGAGAAATGACAGTATGTTTCGGTGACTTTTAAAATTAATTATACTTGTTCATTTGGATTTTTGGGTTTATACTAAAAGTTGTTAGATAACCAGGGACAGGCAAAGTCCTCAAACAGAAGTAGCAGTCGTGCTCGAAGTGTCAGACATGTATTTTCAGAGAGGTGTGTTTTGGTCTGTTGATGAATCCTCCAGTTATGTTATTTCTCAAGGCGTTTTACTTTTTCTAATATCTACTTATTCTTAATCTCCAGTGTCCATGGGAATTATCTAAATCAAGGTGATGAAGGAAGCCAGAGCGTGGCATCTTCTCCAGGATCCGAGATGGTGACTCCACAGTCGAGACCCCCAAAAGATTTTGTCTGCCCCATCACTGGTCAAATCTTCTATGATCCCGTCACCCTCGAAACGGGACAAACATATGAAAGGAAAGCCATCCAAGAATGGATGAATAGAGGAAACACAACTTGCCCCATTACCAGACAGCCTCTCTCTGCTGTTTCACTGCCTAAGACGAATTATGTTCTCAAGAGGCTGATAACCTCTTGGAAAGAACAACATCCTGACCTTGCTCAGGAATTTTCATGCTCGGAAACGCCACGAAACTTTTTGAGCAACATGGAATCAGAATCCACTCTGTCTTACACGTCCAATCTTCCACGTGACAGGAGCATCATTAATGAAACAGAACATAAACCTCAAAGATTCACACGAACCGGACTTTCCACATCTCCGACCAGTGTGATATCTCAAGCATCTATTGAAATGGTGATCAACGCATTGAAACCTTACATTCTGTGTCTTTGTAATTCTGAGGACTTGCAAGAATGTGAAGCTGCTGTCTTGATGATAGCCAGCATCTGGGAGGACTCGAACGTGGATTCGGCTATTAATTCGTATTTATCTTCACCTACTATAGTAAATGGATTTATGGAAATACTGTCGGCATCGTTGAACAAGGATGTGCTTAGAACAACAATTTATATACTTTCGAAGCTTATTCAAGCAGATGAGAGTGTGGGCAAACTTCTAACAAGCATTGACACGGATTTCTACTATCTGGCTGATTTACTGAAAAAAGGTCTTGATGAATCTGCTACTCTTATGTATATGCTCAGGCCATCATTCTCTCAGCTTTCTTCTCACAATCTGACACCCACCATTGTACATATGATTTCAAACAAAAATGAAGATTCTGTTGATCTTAAATTTGCTATAGCTCCCAAAGATGCTGCCATAGCATTGCTTGAGCAAATTGTTGTGGGAGGAGACGAGAGTGACATGTCACGTAGCGCAGTGGATGTTATCTCTGAAAATGGAATCCCGGCTCTGCTGAATTGCCTGAATAGGGTTGATGAAAGACAAGCCATTGTATCTATACTTTTGAGTTGCATTAGAATTGATATGACCTGCAGGAATATGGTAGCAAGTGGAATTGAATTATCTCTAGTTCTCGAGTTATTTCAGGGGGGAAATGATAGTGTGAGAGGATTATGTGTAGAGTTTCTCTGTGAATTAGTTCAGCTGAGCCGGTATGACACCATTCCTTCAATCTCAAACATCTCCATCTCGAAGTTAATTCCTTCGGTCTTTAGTTTTTCATCATCTACAAAATCATCCCCCCATTTTTTGTGATACAGGAGAACACTAAGCAACAAGATTTTGCAAATGATTAAAGAAGAGGGAACGTTTAGTACAATGCACACCCTCTTGGTCTATTTGCAAATGTCTCCAATGGAGCAAAAGCCTGCCATTGCTACTCTTCTTCTTCAGCTTGATCTTTTGGTCGGTTTTTATTTATAATCTCTAATTTAGCTAAACTTAATCAAGAATTCTGATAAATAAAATTTACTTCTTAGGACGCTCCTCGGAAGATGAGCATTTATAGGGAAGAAGCCATGGCAGCACTGTTAGAGGCACTTCAAAGAAGAGATTTCCCATCCTCTCAAATCATGGCCCTTGGTGCACTATCATCTCTTTCGGGACATTCAAGAGCTTCAAAGAAGCCATATATGGATACTTGGCTGCTAAAGACTGCAGGGTTAGACCATCCATGTAATTCTGTGGTAAGAGGGGAGGAAGGGAAAACCGTAGAAACAGAATTTAGCGAAACAACGGTATTACGTAGCCTAATTTCAAAGTTGTTTCTTGATTACTCATTATTTTGTTTATTTTTGCCGTTTTTGATTCTTGATCACCTATTATAGAAAGATGAAGACAGAGCAGCAAGGACTTGGGAGAAGAGAATGGCTTTCGTGCTTTCTAATCATGAGAAAGGCGCTATTTTTAAAGCTCTGAATGAATGTTTTACAAGCAATTCGATTGAGATAGCAAAATCTTGTCTAGTGGTGGCCACATGGCTTGTGCACATGCTTTATAGTTTCCCAGATTGTGGAATAAGGGATGTAGCTCGTAAATCATTGCTGGACAAGTTCATTAACGTGTTACAATCATCGAAGAACAATGAGGACAAAGTACTGGCTGCCCTTGCTGTGAGAGGATTCATCAGTGAACCAGGTAAATGAGATATATCAAATCGATAGTTGAATCGAAATTTTATTATCTGTAGCTTAAATTAGTGAACTGTGCTTACAGTTGGACTGAATGAAGTCGCGGCATATGCCAAAAGTATGTGGAAAATCTTGAGGCGTCTCAAGAAAAGTTGCACAGTGGCACATGATATAATGAAAGCATTGATGAAGATGTCATCAGTTGATCCAGTGAGTTGTGTACTTACATCCTTTACTTTGTCGGAGTTTTAACTTGAGGCTTATCTTTAAACACATTTGAGCATTTCCAGGCAGAGCTATGGTCTTGTGTTGAGGCCCCTGAGCTCGACGCGTCCATGAATGGCGAAATTTTCTCTATGCTTCATATCAAGAATCGATTGATAAGCAGCCATGCGGATGGAACCATAAAAGTAAGGAAAAAACCATATTTCACCGTTCATTTTGCTGTATGATTGTCGCCATCTCGAGTACACGTGTATAGTCGTTTATCCATGTTACTACTCAAGATTCTTGGTTGTTGGAGGTTGCACAAAACTGCAGTTTTTTACGTTCCAACATCATATGCTTTACTTTTTATCAGTATAATCTTTTTCCGAAAAATTGTTTTGAACCTGTTGAATTTGTCAATAGAAATATAGAGAATAGAGAACATAACATAACATAACATAGGATTGCATGGTTTAGCTATATAGCTAAAGGTCCACAACCACAGGAAAATAGGTGAAGATTTAAATTTTATTATTAGTCACTTTTGTTTAGCTTACAAATATCACATTTTTTTATATATATAGGTGAAAGTATACTTGGACTAGTATGGTCAAAAATCTTTTCGATGACTATACCAAAATAAATTTGAAATAGAGATCGATAATAATCTTGACATCTTATGTCTGATTCTGCAATATAATTTTCAATTTCAAATACAATCATTTCCCCATCCAATTCAGGTGTGGGACACTGGAAGGAAGACTCCTCGATTAATTCAAGAAGTTCGTGAACACTCAAAGGCAGTTACATGCCTTTATGTCCCACCTTCACACGACAAGCTGTACAGTGGATCTTTAGACAAAACTATTCGAGTACGGGCTTCAGATTAATTTTATATATTTATTCATATATGGCTCTAAACGATATCAGAAAAATGTGTAAAGGAAAATTCCCAATTCTGGCATATACTGAAGTTTGTGTTCCTTTATCATATTCAGGTTTGGTCGATCAAACAGGATGAAATTTACTGTATTCAGGCACACGACGTGAAAGAATCTGTGGTTTCGTTGACAGCAAATGCTAGTTATGCTTGTTTTGCTTCTCAAGGACATGGTGTTAAGGTTGGCTTACTAATCTTGCTCTTATCATCCTAGCCTCTAATAAAAATACTGATGTTGTAAGCATTAACTTTGTGTAGGTTTATAACTGGTCAGGCGTTCCAAGACACGTTAACTTAAACAAACAAATCAAGTGCCTGGCCTTTCATGGCGATAAACTCTACTGTGGTTCCTCTGGTTACACAATCCAGGTAGCACATTCGACATTAAACTGTAATGAAACATGTGTATGTACAATAGTGTCTGAGTTATAGCTCATCTCTTTTATTTCTCGATTCAATAAAATCCAAGTTGTTCGTCTCCCTAATACTCTTCATAATCCACTCCTCGAGAATTATGTACTCAAGATCATGTTTTCCAAGAGTCGTTTTCATGTGAAAAATGTGGAAATTTGGTAACAGGAGGTGGATTTAAGAACACAAACATCATCGACATTTTACTCCGGTGCCAAGAAGTTACTAGGCAAACAAACGATCCACTCACTTGAAATTCACGGTGGCCTCATATTTGCTGGTGGAACTTCTGTTGATGGTACAGCAGGAAAGGTACTAACTTCTTCGGTATCTCAACTTGTTTTCATCCCGAAGCTTGGTGACAATCCAGTTTTACTGACTGTTTTTTTTCCTAACACCGTTTGCATTCTTAGGTGTTTTCGCTGTCCAACAAGGCAGTGATTGGGTCCTTGTCAACTGGCCTCGACATTCATCAGATTGCTGTAAGTAATGACTTCATACTTGCTGCCACAAAATGTGGGACGATAGAAGTTTGGCAGAAAGAAAGGATGACAAAGATTTCGCACATTAAAACGAGATGTGGAGGGAGTGCAAGAATTACGTCTCTAGTTACGGATTCAGAAGGGCAAAAGCTTTTTGCAGGAACCTCTGATGGCAAAATCCAGGTTCCAACAGCGAACTTAGTTTTCTGCTAATGAAGATCAAACTACAAATTTTTTTTATCATTTTTTTCCCTTATTTGTGATGGTTGCAGGCTTGGAGTTTGGACTGAGAATTGAGAACTCTGTAAAGTTCAGCCGGTTCTTGATCTGAGACAATTTCTTCCTTGTAGAAAATTCAAAGTTTCTTGCTATATATATATATATATATTTACACGCTCACTGTGTGACTCAGAATTTGGATATTTCACTTACAAGAGGTAGGATGCATGATTTTCATCAACTTACTCCTCCGGTCCTGATAAGATGTCTATAAAAAAATCGTATATAAATCAATGCAAATGCAAGCAAATTATTGAAGAAGTTTTTGTGCAAAAGTATAGATATTCTCAAATACTAAGGTAGTGTTTGTAACCTCTAAATATAAATGATTATGGATTATTTTCTTCACAAATTTGTTAAGAAAATTCATAATCATTTATTTTTAGAGGTTGCAAATACTATTTAAATGATTGATACTGTTATTTTGAGCAAAAAGCTTACTTTGAAATTTTATGTTAAATTTACACCATACGAGGTAAAACCAAAAAATCTGATCCATCACGCACATGTATATAAACCTTTGGTTTTTCTACATAATTAGTCTTACTATTTTCAAACTATCATTTTCAAGAAGTCCAAATTTTAGGATAAGTTCTCAAATAGATAAAAAATGAGAAGATTTACTCATGTTAGAGGAAAAAAACTGGTTGTTTTTTACGATAATATTGGCAAACAAAAACATCTAATAAATAAAGACACAAAATGAATGTTATTTTAGCAAATAAAAGAACATTACTAGAAAAAAAGATGTCATATAATAATAAAAAAATAAAATAATATAACATAGTAAGATATTATTAAGTATAAACAACACTTCTTCCAGCTAAGTGCAAAAAAAGCAGAGTGGTGCAGGAGAAGTCCCACTTTAATTGCTTCCGCATAAAATGGAAAAAGAAAATTAATCTAAAAAAAATAAAATAAAGAATTCCCTGAGTTAAACGACGCCGCTTTGTTACTCCGACTTCTGTTTATCTGTTCCACTCTCGAGCAGAGCGACCATGGCGATCGACACCGTACCGCCGCTAATAGCCGCCCAGCTCAATTATTTACTCAGCAACTCTCCTCTCTCTATCAAGGTTTGCGTTAATTTCATCAGCTACTTTATATAGGTTTTTGCATGTGAACTTTTTTGTGTCCATTTGCATGCGATGATGTATGTTGATCTTTCTCTGATTCTTTAAGAAATAAGAAATGAAATTGATGTGTTTTTGGATTAGAGAGTTCTAGGTGATTGGGAATAACAAAAGACGTCGTGTTGCAGGTGGAGCAAATGTGGTCAGGCAGCAAAAACCCTAGCTTGCTCGATCGATTCACTTTAGTCATTCCATTTTGCCTCGACTGTATCAGATGTCAGTATCCTTGTATAGATCGTGCGTTCATTCTCTTGTTCGTTGAAGACACTTTTTATTCATTCTGGTGTTCTATTTTTTGGGTTATGAAATCTAGGGGAAGTTATATACAATGCCGTTTATCCGTTGGCGGCTCCGGATATAATATTTGGGCCTGAGGATGAGAATTTTCTGCCATATCATGGTGATAGTGAAAAATCTGGTAAAAATGGGTTGACTGATTGGAACAGTAAGGATCCAACTCGATTGTTGTCTCTTATAATGGAGCTGCGGTGAGTATTTTTGTGACCTTTGCAGCATGACGAGATAATCACTACCTAAAATATGTTTATATAATTTGGGCCGGTGGCATTGAATGTTTGCCATGGTTTATGGTTGTCTTTGTGCAACTCACAGGGATTCATACATGGCATACCAAAGAAAGCGCATCGAGGAGGTGGGCGATGATAGATTGAAGTTTGAGATTAGTACTATTCTTTCAAGAAAGGTTAGAGTTTGTACAGCTTTCGCATACAGTGGATATGAATAAGCATTTGAATCTGTTGGTTGCTAAATTTCCAGATTATGACCTGTGTTCACCACTTTCTGCTTGCTGCATTCGGAATAAACTTAACTACAAGCTAATCAAAATTGTCCACTTTGCCTATGTTATTATTTATCAATATAAATCTCAACATTGTGTAAGGGTAATATTATTCTCTTATGATGAAGCTGGCTCCTGAGCTTCTGTCGTAGCCAAGTCCCCTATTTCGCTCTTGCACTCGTATTGCAACGTGGAGGAGCGTAGGGGGTGTGGGTAGGTAGGACTTATGTTTGGATTTGCCTTAGTTTTATTTCAGTAATATGTTCACTTTTTATATCAGGAGAGGTTCTTTGCACATTTAAAGGAATAACCTGGACCTGCGTGACATTTTGATGTATCGTGCTCACATCCTGTTCTTGCCTTTTGTGCTTTTGGACGCATATCTTGTTCCATGTTTTTCTGATGTAACTTTTTATGTAGCGTGATGTTTTGAGACAATCCAAATTGCTGAATATTATTGCAGGGAATTGAAACATATGTGAGTTCAGGCACAGACAAGGTAATAAAAAGACCGGTGATTCGTATGTTTTCTTCGTATCATTTGAAAATGTTGATTTATGACCGGCGCTGCCTGTGGTCATTTTGCCACTAAATTGTAGCGTAGCCAGAGGAGGCTAAATTTTCTGTACCATTACTGGCGATGGATTTAAATAAATTAGTTGCTAGGTCCACCTGGAGACAACAACAGAAGATCTACTTACAGGTTGGTTTGGAAAATATGATACTCTCACAAAATTATGTACATTTATTGGATTAATTTATTATTCCACCCTCAAGCTGTTGAGGAGCACGCTCCTGCGAATTGCTGTGCGATCAACCATGAATTCCTTATTGAATTAAATCAATATTATGTCAACCTGTGTCCTCAAATGACAAAATACTATCAAGTTAATTCTTAGTATTCTATAAATTGCTGTCTCCTCAGTTTTTTGGCGTCCTTGTTTTCTATTCAACCCCATTTATCAAGTCGCCCGTGTTTCTTTCGAGCAGCAAGCACTTTATTTTGTTTGCAGGTTATATTTCCAGTTAGTAAAAAGTTTTCTACTGCTCCACCCCCACTAAAGTTGGTTTCTTCGGCGGAGTTGAAAGCTTTGTTTTCTATTGATGATTTTAGACTTCCTCCTTGGTTAGAAGGGATGTGAGTATTTGTGATCAATATTCTCCATTCTGTGGGAAATGCTCAGTTGAGTAAACAAACGGTCTAAATTTTTTTTGATGTTTCCATCTTTAGGTGCATGGCTGAATATCTTCCTACTTTGGAAGAGATGCTGGAATCCCAGGTTTTCTGCAGTTACATAAATTCAACTCGATGCTTATCATAAATACAAGTCGGAGTTATTACTAGTTGATGCAGATTAATGAGATCTATTTTACCTACATTTCCTTGATAGGTTAAAGATGCAGTCTCGTCCATTGAACTAAGAAGGAAGTTTATCACCGCTTTAGCTCCTCTTTTTGGAAGGCCTATAGAAGCTGATCCGGTTTGCTTTCTTCAGCTTTCTGATGGAATAGCTAGTGATTGATTTTTAATGGCTTGCTCCCCCCATACTATTATGACTATTGCTCAGGCATCTTTGCTTTGATTCTTAGGTCTTTTGTAGGAGGACAACATTCCTAGCTTCTTCTGGGGTGTTTACATTTCTGGTAGGATATGTTATTGCATGTTTTATTAACTTCCTGCCTTTATGATTATGCTTAACAAGATACAACCGTCAATCAACTTTGTGATGCCGGTGTTGGTGTTCCAAACTTCCAGTAAAAAAATGTTTTGGTTTGGGATTTGCATCATCCAATTTTGCTACTGTTAGTTAACTTTGTTGTCGATGTTTTGAACATTCACTTTTTAGTCAGTATAGATGCATCTTTTATAGAGCGCTGACCTTTTCTCGGAAGCTTTTAGCCTTTTGCCCTTCCCGCACGTTCAACGCCTCACCTTGAAACAAGAAGTAAAAAAATTGATTGCTGATCATGATAGTTTTATGATGAATGTGTTATCCACAATGAGTGCATGAGTACCGCCAATCGGTGGCACTGGTTTAGGTCGCAGGAAGTGATTGTTTACATGCCAGTTTAATAAAATAGTCTTATTCTTTTTTGGTTATGGGTTCTCACCTACGAGTTATCATCTTGCACATGCTTTTGGTTTGAAACCCTTAATATTCCATGTGCTGGAGAGGATTCAGACATTCACTATTTCGAGAATTCGGTCTTTATCTGGATGCTTCAATTGATTATATTTTTCATATGGTTTGAACCATCTTCACGTGGAAATGAAAGTTCTGCTGCACTTTACTTGCATGCGTTGAATGAAAGAAACACTCATGGCCAAACCTGGCAATATCATCGTAGATTTCCTTGTTCAGTTGCTCCTTTTGAACTCATGTCGATGAAATCGACCATAAATTATTGTAAGGGTTTATTTAAACATGGCTTTAGTGATCCCAATCAGTTTATCTTCTTCGTATTTTCGTTGTTCGCAATTATTGCTCGTATTATTCTTTTGTGGGCCAAATGATCAAAATACCCCACCCAACCGCACACCAAGAAAAATTGATGGTTCAAATCCGTGTTCCTTATTGGTAATTTGCATTAACTATAATGATTGTGTGGAACCAGGTGCACATCACCCTCTCTCTTCAGTTCCCTAAACAAAAACCAACTTTGGTGCTTCAGAGTTCCCAGGTGAGAAGATTGACATTTTTACCTTCAATTAAACTGCTTTTTACAAGCAAATGTGTTCAATCTTCAAATATAGAAACAATGCAGCCCTCTTTTTATCAAGTGTCATCATCATTTTTGTCATCAAACATTCCTTAGCTCAAAATAATTGGTTTCGACTACATGAATGTCTCTTCTCTATCACTCAAGGTTTGAATTTTATCTCTCATATACCTAACCACTTAAACTAAACTTGATAACTTCATTGCTTGCTAAGTTTATACCCCCTCCCCTTTCTTCCTGTTCGGTGCTAGCATCCTCAACAGTCAAGATTTGAATATATTATTATATTCAAATGATCGTAAACATCCAGCTATAGTATTACCATTAAATGTCTACAGAATTACCGTTAGATGAATTTAACATATTGCAGCATTTCAACTCAAATGGAGTGCCTATCAAGTCAAATAACTTGACAGAGTGTCCATGGAGTCCAAGATGGGAAGCTTCTGAGATGGCAGAGAGAATCTTGTAAGTAATTTACTGGTAAATCGTGCAGTTCAAAAAACATTTTGGGGTATAATGTAGTGTGTTGGTTTCCTTGGCAGTGATTTTCTAGTGGAAGAGTGCTTGAACTTCAAGAGATACTGCAATCAATGTAATCAGCAATGAGAGCATAAATTCATAATCTTACATTTTGGTCATCCTGTGTCAATATGTTTCTATGTATCTTTTATCTTCAAACATCTCTGTAATCTGCCTTACAAGGTGTGTTTTGCCGAAGTCGGTACCGTTGTTTTTGTAATGCGGCTGTTTTGTTGCCTAGTCAGATCTCGGGCATTATTTTCATTGCTTTGTGTGGCTGGAAACTAGGATATTAGCCCTGTGAAACAACTCAATAAGTGGGAAAGAGTCCTTGGAGTAATGGAGTGTGTACTGTAATACAATTGTTTTGGTATTTGTATCATGAAATTATTTTCTCGTTTATGGCTAAAAAATCATTTGTAAGCTCATTAATAGGAAGAACAAGTCTAATTATTATTATTATTATTTATTTTATTTTATTTTATTTTTTTTTCATCTACGATGAGTTGTAGATAACATTTTTGACATAAAAATTAAAATTTTTCGAGCTGAAAATTAATCTCATAAAATTGAATTGTGACGATCATATAGAAGTTTTTACTAGCATATCAATTTATTTAGACTCATTTTTTTGGTTATCAAAGTATTTTTTTTAAAATAAGATGTCATAGCTATAAATTTCTAAAATTAATCACAAGGTATACTAGCTTATGAGCAGAATAAAAATAAATTTATCCGGGGAATTTCATGACTTTGACCATCAATTCAGAATTTTTTGGTGTTTGGGCTTTAAAAAACAGATCCTAAATCAAGAAGTAAACCTATTTGTTGCCCTAACCCAACTTCATCTTCCTATTGGCTACGGCACTCTGATTCCATCTTCCAACCTGCGGACGAGTAAGGTCAGAGTTATTTGCGAAAATGAGTTTTTAATTACTTTCAGATTTATTTATTTATTTATTTTTCTACGAATTTAAACTAGTATTTAGATAACCGACATATATTAAGGGAGTGTTTGCAATCACTAAAAAAAAGTGATTGTTAGCTTTTGGCTTAAAAAAAATTATTTTTGTGTGTTTCTTAAACCTAGATTATGTGTTAGCTTATGCTTAACTTAATTGAAATCCAAAAGCTAGTCATGTGGTGATTATGATTATCCAAAAGTGATTCTAATAAGAAGGTCATTGTTAAAATCACTCTAATCACTTATTTATCAAACACTTTCACACTTGTTTCCAAATACTACCGACTTTTGATTTTTCTTAGCTTTTTTATAATCTATAAATTAATCACTTTTACAAAAACACAATCTATTGCAAACAATCTCTAAAATACGTCCGTGGGAAAAAATCGGTTTTTCTAATTTCAGTTGGTTCGGTCTGACGATTTGGCAAAAACCCTAAACAATACCCGTTAGACGTGGGCGGCACGGTTTCCCCGTAATCTCAGACCCAAGGCACGCACTTACACCTTCACTGTGTGGAGTCAAGCAGCCAAATCTATACATACATATATATACACTCGCTTTACACGCACACACTGTAATGAATTGTTCTCAATTAGGTCACCTTTTCTCTCCTCTGCAGTTCAATCGCCTCTCTCTCTTTCCCTCCACTTCAATTTCTCCATCCCGTAAGTTTCATTCTCTCTCTCGCATACATTGCATGCAAGTTAGATATAATTCTTGATTGCTGATGGGGGAGCCTAATTCGTTAATTATTCTTCTTTTGTTGCAGTGTTTTTTGTTACTCAGTGATTGCAATTTATTTTCTGTATAATCTTGTTTTGTGGTATTGTACGTGTTGATAAATGATAAGGGAGTAAAGGGACTACTCAAATTTCCAAGTTAATATAAAAAAAACTTTGAAGTTTGGTTTGGCTTACGAAATCACCAAACTGCTCCTCTTACAGAGGCAAACACGAGATATGCGATTTAATTTTGAAAAGCTTTCAAAACTGCAGTAATCAAGATGCTACTCCTGCCTTTCCATTGAAAAAGGGAAATGCAAAAGAAATTATTTTTGACCATGCTAGTTCATAGCCAAACACGAAGCTGCATCTACGAAGTTGAAGAATGCTTCTCAAGAAGGCCCTTTGTAATATAACCTAAGAGCGATTGTGTCCAAATTCACCTGCAATTGATTTAAATGGGTTCCGAACGGTTGTGATGTGATGGGATCATTGTTACTGTTTCAAAGTAAGAGTTTTGTTGGGATTGCAAATGTTCAAGGCGTTAAGACACATACTTACTTAAATTTCATGTTTTGAAACGCTTTTGCAAAATGTTAAATGGCACATGTATCTCCCAAAAGCATCAAATATTTGGTGACCTATCTATTAATTTACATTGTGTTGATGCTACTTTCATTAAGTTACCGCATCTATTATGTTTCATCTAAATGCAATTTTGGTGCTGTTTTGTAATTTCTCATGGTTCTCATGAAACTAGACAGGTATTATTAGAACTTCTCGAAAACTTTGCTGCTGCTCAGTGAAGGCACAGTCCCTATCCAGTATGGCAAATGTGAGTTGTTGTAACACTGTTCTATGATGCTTCACATCTAAGGCAAAACACATACTGATGAGAAGTCAATCTCTGACACATCACTTACTGTACTTGATAGTTAGAAAACTTGTTTCAACTTATGTGGTGAGCTTTTTTGATGTTCTGGGTGCATGTCCACTTGAGCAGGATGAGGAGATTGTGGGAAGTCTTAAACAAAAACTAGCGAATATATTTGAAGAGTCGTTGAGATTGACTGTCCCTGAGGAGGTGGACGTAGATCCCTCTATTGCTATATGTCAAAAACCTGAGTTCGGTGATTATCAATGGTATGGTGCATTTCTTATAAGGTTATATTGTAGAACTATTGGAAAAGAAAGTTGGTCGCAACTTTCTTGTTTCATGAATTATTTTATTTTCTTTGATTATATTTGCATCAGATAAGTTATATGACCTTGATTTCTGTGTTGTTAATTATTGAATTTTTTTTTGTTGTTACAGCAACAATGCTATGGGATTATGGTCCAAAGTTAAGGGCAAGGGTACTCAATTTAGAGGCCCACAACCAATTGGACAGGTAATGATTTTTTTTGCGCTTTTTCTTAAATAAAGTGTTTTTATAGCATCTCATGTTTATAAAATATGTTTTGCTTTTTAGGCCATCAGGGAAAATCTTCCTGCATCTGAGATTATAGATTCATGCACAATAGCCGGAGCTGGATTCATAAATGTTGTAGTGTCTCGGCAATACATAGCAAAAGTAATTAACATAGAGGACTTCTTTTTAAGCTACTTTTGTGCGTATGTGTTTTTAAAAAAAAATTGAAATATTACCTAATTTTGGTGCAGAGCATTCAAAAGATGCTAGTCAATGGTATAGAAACATGGGCTCCCAAGCTTCAGGTGAAAAGAGCTGTGGTTGATTTCTCCTCGCCTAACATAGCAAAAGAAATGCATGTCGGTCACTTAAGATCAACTATCATTGGAGATACAATTGCCCGTATGCTGGAATTCTCAAATGTGGAGGTTCTAAGGAGAAACCATGTCGGCGACTGGGGCACACAGGTAGATATATGCATCAGCCTTGAAGATGTTACGGCCTTATTTAGAAAAATAATCGATTTTCTCATGAACACCATTCGTATTAACTATTTTTTTTTTGTTGAATAGCTTTTGCTATTAATCAATCCTATTTACTAGTGGATTACTGTTGCTGTTTAAGTTTTTCCATTCATTTATTTATGAAGCTTTTGAGAACAGATGGTTTCAACTCCTAACTGAACATAAATTCAAAACTCACCTCCAACGTCTTTGTAAGATTGATTGGATTGGCTTGCCTTATTTAAGTACTTATCGTTAGTCCATGTAGTTGCTTTACTAATGTGTCATTAGCCTTGTAGCTCAGTTTAGGGTTTAAGTTAGTTCTTGTAATTCTTGGGGGGTTTTTTGGCTACTAGTGACTAGTGAGGTCTTGGGCTAATTCCTCTCCCTTGTAAATTTTTTTGGCTTTCAGTAGTAGATTGCATTGAGTGGGTTTTCTTAATATTAAGGAGGATGGGTTTGGTCTCAAATCTATTGTAGTTACCCGAACACGACCAATGAGATTATATGTAAAAATATTACGGGCAGAGTGTGTCTTTGAGAAGACAAATGTTTGGATTGCTATAGTTCGTTTCTTTTTTCCATTCTCTCTTTCTGGAACAACTATGGATTTCATTTTATGGTTCAATAATTTGCTGATGCAAGTGAATGATCATGTATGAAGATTCTTTTGTTATTTCTATCATGAACCCTAAAGGTTGTGTGAAATGCTTTGCAGTTTGGTATGTTGATTGAGTACCTTTTTGAAATGTTTCCAAATGGAGAAGTTGCAAACGATCAAGCCATTGGAGATCTGGAGGTGAGAGAATGAATATGAATACCTAACATCTTGTAGATTAAATTATTTCTCACTTATAACACTAAAGGACATGGAGACTGAAAATGGTCTTTGTTCATAACCAGGCTGATTGCATATGATCTGAGCAACCAGAAGCTTGTGGAATATTCATTCTCATTACATTTTATTGTATTTTATTAGTCTCCTTGAACTATACTCTGGAATTTCTTTTTAGCGTTAATTTTTTTCTTTTAAAATTTCAGTTTTTGAAGATTGATTATTGGCTACTCATATGTGTATGAGAACAAATCTAAATGCTTTATTTCTATGAAAGAATAATGGAGTTATGTACCTATGGTGAATGGGTCCCATGAACCACTGAGTCTTTTTTTTAATCAGGCATTCTACAAGGCCTCAAAGCAGAAATTTGATAGTGACCCCGAGTTCAAGGAGAAGGCACAACAGGCGGTTGTCAGTCTCCAGGTGTGTTGATTAGAGCTTAAGATTCGAGTTTTACTTCGTGTAATTGTTTGATTCTTCATGCCTAAAGTCTTGACAAGCAATTATGACCTGTTAATATTTTTTGTCAAATCAAAGCTTGAAGCCATGTGGTTACTAATCAGTGTTTTTGTTTTTGGTACCTGATGCTATGACTGTACACGGTAAAGGCTGGAGTGCAGAGGTATAGAGAGGCATGGGCTCACATTTGTGAACTTAGCCGAAAAGGATACGAGAAGGTTTATCAGCGGCTTGGAGTCCATTTGGAGGAAAAGGTACTGCATAACTATCCGAGTAAAGTTATTCATAATGGTTTGTTTGAATTTTTAGTGGAATGTGTTTTTTTTAATCTTATTAGCTTCTAGAAATATGTAATATGGGTGTATTTGTTCCTTGAGACCTCAATGGCACAACACCATTTCATTATTTGTTTGCTGCCTCCATCTCGTCTACTGACAGTTGGAATTGCTCATTGTGTAGACCTTGTACTGGTGTAACAAATAAAATGAGTGCTAGATTTATGATGACCTGATTCTATATATCCTTCAGTGTCTTACCAAAATGCACTATGCAGTTGATTGACAATCTTATGGTGGCTAATACAAAATATTAATATGTGTAATTTAGTTATTAATATTTATGAACTAGTAATTGGCCAGATAGACGATTGATTATATTTGTGTGATGTTATAAACGTTAGTTAATATATTTGTCTTTTGGTTGATCTATAGCATCCGCTAAATTTATGTCCGTTTCACCAGGGCGAAAGTTTTTACAATCCATATATTCCACGGGCTTTAGAATTGTTGAGTGAGAAGGGATTGATAAAGGAAAGTGAAGGTGCTCGTGTTATTTTTATTAAAGGCAAAACTATACCGCTTATTGTTGTGAAAAGGGATGGTGGCTTCAACTATGCTTCAACTGATCTTGCTGCTTTGTGGTGAGCTTTGAGTTTGCATTCATGGATTCATCTTGTATTTGAGTCAGTTCTCCGTGTTCCTTCTTTTTTTTTCTGTCTAATTATCCTGTTTCAGCCATTTTTTCCTAGCTTGAAACATTTCTCAGATCATTTTCTGAATATATTTTACCACTATTTTGCATATTTGTATTGATGTTGTCTACTGAAATCTAATTTCGGTTAACTAAAATTTTAGTATTTAATCTTTACTTTGGTGTTCGAAACTTGCACTCAATGTTTGCACTGACTTCTCTCATGCAAAGTGTGAAATGGTTTCTTTTTAAAAAAATTCGACGTGCACATTATAGGTATCGACTGAATGAAGAAAAGGCTGAATGGATTATTTATGTAACTGATGTTGGCCAACGTGAGCACTTTGAGATGTTCTTCACAGTAAGTTTGAACATTTTATTTTCTTGTGAGCATTTTGTCTGTATTATTGGTTCGTCTTTCCTGTATTGGAGTTTAAAGCTACAGAGTTTAATGTACCGTTCTTTCAGGCAGCTAGACTGGCTGATTGGCTTCCAGCTGAAGCCAATCAGTATCCTAAAGCTAGTCACGTAGGGTTTGGGCTTGTTTTAGGAGAGGATGGAAAACGATTCCGTACTCGAAGTACTGAAACTGTCAAACTAGTTGATTTACTCGATGATGCCAAAAGTAAATGCAAAGCTACCTTAATTGAAAGAGGTTTGTTGCCATGTGCAATTCTTGCATTATTCTCTCAATTTGATTTGCTGAATTATCTATCTTTTTGTTACTCGTACCGTTAAATTAATCTTTTGAAATCTGAACCTGGCCAGGTAAGGCGAAGGAGTGGACTGAAGTTGAACTTGATGAAATTGCTGAAGCGGTTGGATATGGGGCTGTTAAGTGAGTGTCCTTCATTTTTAGTTTATGAAGAGTCCAGAGAACTAAGCAATATATCTCTATAATAAATATCTTTAGTTTATCACAAAAAACGATCCAATATACGTATCACTTGTATGTTTGGTTTAGATGAAGCACTCTGTGATTTTTCCAATATTTTGCTTGTGGAATCATTAAGCAATGGTTTTTGCTGTATATAAAACAGATATGCTGACCTGAAGAATAACAGGACGACTAATTATACATTTAGTTTTGATCAAATGCTCAATGACAAGGTATGCCCATTGGATTCTGTTAGTTATAGAACACATTGTGATGTACTAGTTTATTCTGGGCAATATAACTAGAGCAAAATTTACTTTTTTTACACAATACTTTTCGCCTGTAATGAAATTCTGTACTTCGTTCTCCATCAAATCAATAAAACTATCCTTCCTCTTATTGCCTCCACCTGATTGGCCTTTTTTCTTTGTTCTGGTACATAAATTAGAATTCTTATCAGCTAGCCTGTATTTATTGCTTATTGCCTTGTTCTTTTTTGGGCAGGGGAATACTGCTGTGTATTTGCTGTATGCACATGCTCGAATCTGTTCAATTATCAGGAAATCGGGTAAAGACATGGAAGAGTTGAAAAAGGTGGGATGACTTCCTTTATAAGGTTCTTCTGATCTTAATATGGTGATATACATTCTAGTGTTTGTGAAATGTTCTAATTGCTTTTATTCTTTGCTTGTCTTGTATAAAAGGAACTTCAAATTTGAAATTAACATACACTATTGAGTAACATATTTTATGCTTAACCAAATTCAAAGTTAACACATGATTCACAGCAATTGTTCTTGTTTACTTTTGCAACAGAAAGGGTCAATAGACTTGGCTCATCCCGATGAACGCAGGTTGGGACTTCATTTGCTACAGTTTGCGGAGGTAACTACTTTGGCCATGGATATTCCTGCTTGGATGCCCTCATTTTTTATGTTGAATTGAGAGGATGTGATATACACCGCTGACTTCATTGAAATAAGTTGCAGTACCACATGAGATACACATGATCATAGTTGTCAAAAGCGCAAGGCGCATTAAAGCGCTCAAGTGTCCTCGGGCTTTAAGCGCAACTGAAGTAAAGCGCAATAAAAAATTATTCTTAAAAAATAAAATAAAAATCACTTTTTAAATAAAATTTATGAAACATAAGACATCAAATTTGAAATTCATCATAATCTTCATCTTTTGAATATCAAATATTAAAATGTAGAGGGCAAATGACAAGATGACACAAGGGCAGAGGCGTTGGGGAGGAAAGGCAATGTGATGTTGGGGTTTCTGTGTTTTTTTAGGGTAAATAAAGGGTAAATTGCACTTTAAAAGGCAATTTCACATCTCTCAAAACAAATTTTTTTTAAAAAAACTGTTCTTCTCTGAAGCGCAAAGCGCAAAAAAAAGCGCAAAAAGCGCAAAAAAGCGCACGCTTCATAGAAGTCGTGCGCTTTGAAGCACACTGAAGCGCAGGCCTTGCGCCTCGTTGAGCTTTGCGCTTAAAGCGAGCGCTTCTGCGCTTTTCACAACTATGCACATGATACTGATACATCCAACAGTTAATGCCATACAAGAAGTTTTTTACTTGATGTGAATTGTGATATAAACTAGGCCCTGATGATAGATACAACTACTTTCACATCATCGTATTTCCGTGTGATCTTACTATACTTTCACTTCTTTACAGCATGTTGAAGAGTCATGCACTAATCTGTTGCCCAATGTGCTGTGTGAATATTTGTACAATCTATCCGAGCACTTCACAAAATTCTACACCAACTGCCAGGTATATGATACATTCATTTTGCATCAAGAAAATTTCTGGTAATCGATCCAGAGCAGGGTGTTTTCATATCCAAATGGCCTGCAGAATCGTGCCATGCAATCAACAGCTATGACATGGCATGATCCCAACCATTTGGTGTTCAAAATGCCTATCTGATGAGATATATTGATTTCGAGACAACTCGTGTTAAACATGATTTCTAATGCCGTTTGGTGTTAAACATGGTTTTTCCGAACTTGCAGGTTGTTGGTTCGACAGAGGAGACAAGTAGACTGTTGCTTTGTGAGGCGACGGCTATCGTCATGAGAAAATGTTTTCATTTACTTGGAATCACCCCGGTGTACAAAATTTGAGCCCATCTTAAAAAAAATTCTTGAAATATTCATCTGCCATTGAACAGGCATATCAAGTCAGTTCATTTGATACTTTTCCATTTTCGTTTACCTTTATCACAAATCATAAGCGATTTGTGAGTTTTCTCAGATATATTTTGGGCTAATTGCATTAATCTCCTCTTTAAAAAGTCTAAAAATCATAAAACCCCCTAAAAAATATTAATAGGCTAATGCATCTCTCAGTTTTTTAAAATGTAGTATATTTTACCACTATGTTATACAGACTCGGGCACATTTATAATACCCTCTTATAGGGGTTTTTATGCTAATTTTTTTAAAACATAGGGTTTAACATGCTATTAATTTTACACAGGGTGTTTTATCCTTTTTAAATTTTTTACAGAGGGTGTGAATGCAATTAGTTCGATATATTTTTATGTCGATAATTTCAGCAAAAGCTATATCTTACCGGGTAATTATTTTGATGCAGCTGTTGCCTATTGTATGTTAGCACGATACACAGTTGAAACTTAGTCATGACATGTAGTCTACTTAATATGTGGTAAAATTATTTGCTCCTACTTATTTATGGTATTTTTATTACTTTAATATGTAAAATTAAGACTTATAGATACTTTTTATTGAAAAATCATATGTTCGATAGGTATGAATAATAATTTATACAAAAAAGAAATAAATATTAATTATATTTAGATGATTAAAAAGAACTCTAAAACTTTTATTAGATCGTCTTATAGATTACTTTAATTTGTGTGATACAAATAACCGATTTTATTCATGAAAAATATTAATTTAATTACATATGTAAATCGGATGGATTTGTGTTTGTGAGATTATCTATCTCCTAGGAAAGTAGATGCACTAGTCAGAGAAATGTTTGACTGTCAAAAAAATACTCTAAGATCTATACCATAGTTATATGTGCGCGCATATATATATATATATATGAGTTCCTTTCAAGTGCCCACCTATCATGTCCACTATCATGCCCATCAATGATGTGACACTATTCTATTAGACCTACAATTTATCACATCCAATAGAATAGTGCCACATCATTGGTGGACATGGTAGTAGGCATGATAGGTGGGCACTTGAAAGAAACTCATATATATATATATATATATATAGAGAGAGTTTTGCTATGGTGAGCAACCATCGTGAGCACTTCTATGAGCACCTACTCATGTGGCGTTCACCTATTGGATGCATAAGATGTCACATCAGCGGTGCTCACAGAAGTGATCACGGTGGTTGTTCACCATAACAAAACTGTGTGTGTATATATATATATATATATAATATATAATATATATATATATATTATATATAATATATATATATATTCAGCTGCTCAATCAATGATGTCCAACTTGTCCCCGATCACTAAAACTTGATGTCATGTTTTAGTGATGCGAAAAATAAAAAAAATAAAAAAAAACTAAAACCCGGTATCGGATTTTAGTGGTTGAGGACGAGGTGACCAATAATTATTGGGCAGCTTAAAACTTCTATATGTATATATGAGTGTTTTTAAGCTGCCCAACAAATTTCTGCCCATTCGTCATCGATCACTAAAACTCGGTGCCAGATTAGTTATTTTTGTTTTTGATTTTTCGCATAACTAAAACACGACACCAAGTCTGTTTTAGTGGTCGGACATGAATTGAGCATCATTTGTTGAGAAATTAAAAATTTATGCATATATATATATATATATACATATATATATATATATATATATATATATATATATATATATGTATAGGGATAATAGCCAAACAAGTCCTGTAAGTTTGCTTGTTTTGTTATTTGAGTATTCAATTTTGTGTTTTGGTCCTTTAAGTTTAGTTATATTTTGATTTTTAGTCCTTTTTCATTTAAGCAATGTTTTTATAACCGGACCAATGATCAAACTGATCTAACTTAAAAAAACGATCAAACTGGTTGAACTTTTTTAATCGGACGGTCGGATCGGAAAATCGTTTATATAATATAATATAATTAATAATATATTTTAAATTTTAAAAACTTAAAAAAGGTATATAAATAGAAAAAATATATATTTATCATAGTTTGAAAATTAAATAATTATATAAATATATTCAAAAAATTATAAACTCTAATATTAATAAATAATATTTTTAACGTAGAAAAAAATTTCAAATAATCATGTATATATATAATAAAATATTAAATTAAGGTTTTAAAATAAAAAAAACTAATTTTTTTTAAAAAAAATCGATAAACAAATTTTTCGGTTCTTAATCGGTTCTGCCAGTTTAACTATTAAAACGATTTTTGGAAGTGTTTCATATCAAATCAGTCATCGGTTCCTGGTCGAACCGATCGTTACAATCCGGTTTTGAAAACATAACATTTAATTGTTGATGTCACTATAGACACATCATCATTTTTCAATGTCACTTAAGCATTTTTAGCTGTCACGTCAGCATTTTTTGATGTCACGTCAGCATTATATGAAAAAAGGACTAAAAATCAATTATAACTTAACTTATAGGACCAAAATCCAAAATTAAATACTTACAGGACCAAAACACCAAATAAGCAAACTTACAGGACCATTTTGATAATATTTCATATATATATATTTCATATATATATATATATATATATATATTTGTATATATATATATATTTGCTAGCATTGTTGGATGCATGTGTTGTATGTAAATGTATTTAATATATTCTGAATCTAAATCAACACCAATTCAACGTTTTGTGATAAAAATATAGTAAATTTTATCTCGTTAATTTAATATATATATTTATTCAATAATGTATTTCAAAAAAAAATATCAATTAAAACCCAATAGTCAGTCATCATTAAGATACCTAAACTCCATTATTTAAATTACAATCAGATCCACCAAAATAATTAGATTAGAACTTCTTTTTTTGGTCCTTCAAAAAAGAAAGAAAAGAACCCATTTTTTTTCTTCTTATTTTCCCCTCCTTTTTCTACTATAAATATATTTACAGCCAAAAACTACTTGTTGAATCTATTTTCAGAATTAAAAAAAAAAAAACCCCTTTTTTCTCTTTTTTTCCCCTCATTATTCTACTATAAATATATTTACAGCCAAAAATTAGTTGTTGAATCTATTTTCAGAAAAAATAGTTGTTGGATCCAAACGAAATAATATCTTACACGTGGGTCCCTCGCTCGGCCTTTCCTTTTCCTTCGTCGCTTGCCTCAATAAACCTTATCCTCTGTCGTTCCTTTCCCTCCAATTCCCCTTCCCAATCAATCATTTTCGTGACAACTCTGTAAACTGGAAAACACGATTTTGAGATAGAGAATCACGAGTCTCTTACTTCAAATATCAACCTCCCAACCTCCCTCCATAAACTCCTCTTCCCCAACAGCCACTCTACCATTTTCACACAAGCAGAAGAAGAAAACTGTTAAAAAGAGAGAAAATGAGGGAAATCTTGCACATTCAGGGAGGGCAATGCGGGAACCAGATCGGATCCAAATTCTGGGAAGTGATCTGCGACGAGCACGGTGTGGACCCGACCGGGAAATTCAGCGGAGATGGATCGTCTGACACTCAGTTGGAACGGATCAATGTCTATTTCAATGAAGCGTCGGGTGGGAGGTACGTGCCTCGTGCGGTGCTCATGGATCTCGAGCCTGGGACGATGGATGCTATTAGATCCGGCACGTATGGGCAGATCTTCCGCCCCGACAACTTTGTGTTTGGACAGTCTGGTGCCGGGAATAATTGGGCTAAGGGACATTATACCGAGGGAGCGGAGTTGATTGATTCGGTGCTTGATGTCGTCAGGAAAGAGGCTGAAAACTGTGATTGCTTGCAAGGTTTGTTTCCTAATGGTTATCGCGTGAATTAATCAGTTGATGCGTGGTTACATTTTGTAAATGTGCATGGTTTGGCGGCATGATGGTTTTTTTTTTTGTGGGCGGTATTTGAAAAAAATGTGATTTATTGTTTACTTTCGGGTTCCTTGTTAGCATTGTTTTGCTTATTGATGGTAGATCTTGAGCTTATTGATAAATGTGTTCATGTGATGTTGGCTTGCTTGGAATTTGATCTAGATTTGGATATTGTACTGATGCTTTAGTCGTGTTACTAGTTTACTGTAATTTCGGGGTGCACTTTTGGAGTTTTTTTCATATAAAATCAAGACCTGTTACCGTAGAAATTGGGTGCAAATGTCGATTTTCATGAGCTAATTATTGATTTGTTCAACTTTATTACATTGTTTTGCATGGTGATGGTAGATCTTTTACATCGTTAAACAGAGATTAGTACTTGGAGTGAAGTGTTTTGACAAATGATTGCTTGAGAAGGTTGTTAGAATGCTTAAGAATTCCAGGTTCGTGGGATTCCCTTCCACATTTTTTGCCATTGGGGACACCCTTCGGTTGTGAAATTATGCTTGCGTCTCACAGAATGTCTGTTTTCTTGAACTGAGATCTATGCGTATACCCATATTTATTGTCAAGGGGATCTGGGTACTCCATACCAGATGCAAATTACAAATATTAGTTTTTATGGTTTCTGCTATTATATTTGATTTTAGTATGTTTCATTGGTTCCAAATTATATTGGGACAGTTGCTGTACTGTTGAACTTTTAACACTGCATTTTGTGCACATTAGTGTGACATTGCTCTTTGCTGAGGATCACACGTCGTTTGCTTCTTTTTTTAATATTTTCGAGCGTGTGTTTAATTGTTATGCAATTCTTCCAATAGAAACAAGAGGAAGAAGAATTCCCCTGGCAGTTGTTAAATTTTCTTTGGTTTCACTTGGTCAGGTTTCCAGGTTTGCCATTCACTGGGAGGCGGCACGGGATCTGGCATGGGTACCCTCTTGATTTCAAAGATCAGAGAGGAATATCCAGACAGGATGATGCTTACGTTTTCTGTTTTCCCTTCACCGAAGGTCTCCGACACTGTTGTAGAACCATATAACGCTACACTTTCTGTGCACCAATTGGTGGAGAATGCGGATGAATGCATGGTACTTGACAATGAAGCGCTTTATGACATCTGTTTCAGGACATTGAAGCTCAGCACTCCTAGCTGTAAGCAACTATTTACTCACTTCAAGAAAAAGAAAAAGGAAAAAGCCACATTTCGTGACTTCTTAATTCTTAATTTTGTTGTTTCTAAATTTTATTCAAAAGTAAAAGCCCAACCAAATATCAACTTTGCCTCGAAGAATTTTCTGTATCAAACAAACTCTGCCTCAGGACTGCAAGTTATTGAATCATTTTTTTCCCAGAAAAAAAAAATCAATTTTATTTTCTTTTGCCAGTTGGTGACTTGAACCACTTGATATCTGCAACTATGAGTGGAGTGACCTGCTGTCTAAGGTTCCCTGGTCAGCTCAATTCCGATCTCAGAAAACTCGCAGTTAACTTGATACCTTTCCCGCGACTCCATTTCTTCATGGTGGGATTTGCCCCACTCACCTCTCGTGGATCCCAGCAATACATCTCTCTCACAGTGCCCGAGCTAACTCAACAAATGTGGGATTCCAAGAACATGATGTGTGCTGCTGATCCTCGTCATGGTCGCTATCTGACCGCCTCTGCCATGTTCCGTGGGAAAATGAGCACCAAAGAGGTGGATGAACAGATGCTTAACGTGCAGAACAAGAACTCATCATACTTTGTTGAGTGGATCCCAAATAATGTGAAATCTAGTGTGTGTGACATCCCACCTCGAGGTCTGAAAATGGCATCCACTTTCATTGGAAATTCGACATCAATTCAAGAAATGTTTAGGAGAGTGAGTGAACAATTCACTGCCATGTTCCGTCGTAAGGCCTTCTTGCATTGGTACACTGGGGAAGGGATGGATGAAATGGAGTTCACTGAAGCTGAGAGTAACATGAATGATCTTGTGGCTGAGTACCAGCAATATCAAGATGCTACTGCAGATGATGAAGAAGATTATGACAACGAGGGTGGTGAAGAGGCGTACGAAGGTTAATATGGTATTATTTTCATTGCTTTATGCGCTCCAAAATCAGAAACTACACAATTGTGTTTCATTTCATGTCTTTAGATGATTGTGTGTGGACTAAATTATTTCAAAACACATGATCATTCATCTATTCACATGAGACAGTAGGTGAAATATAATTGGAAATAGGATATTTGAGATCACTTTCCCGTTTTGTTTCTTCCACGAATCCGTGTAACATTTTCTTTGTTGTGTTCTTATTCTTCCAGTTTGCTGATGTTTTCCACGAGTTTGATGTTATGTACCTGTCTTTAGCATGAGTAATATGTATTAAATGCATTTGTTTTGTAATTTCAGTATGATCAGTGTATTCTGCATGGAGATTAATTATGGGCCAAACCAGGGGTTGAAAAATTACTCGACGCACCCAAAAAGTAAAGAAAATGAAACTAGGGGTTGAAAAATTACTCGACGCACCCAAAATAATATTATAATCTATTTTATCAATAATTTTATTAATAGATCGAGTTAAATATTATTGGACTTCAATCTACATAATAATTAATTGTGGACTTATTTTGCATAATTGTTTATTGTTGAAATGATCGAATAATAGTGCTACAAAATAACATTCTACTCTTGTTCATTTTTTTTAAAAAAAATTATGTAATTAATTAATATTTATAATTGTTTAATTAGAACAAATATGTAGAATACGAGATGTAATTTGTTCATGTGTATTTAAAAATTTGCCCATGTGTATATAACAATATATCTAGTAATTTGTTTCTCGAACATTTTACTAATAGTTATATGACGTACAGTATTATGTTTTTTACTTATCAATACCTTAAAACATTATCCGAAAATATTTTAATATTATATAGTTTAAATTGAAGATTTGATTTATTTTTTCTTTAGAAATAGAAGTTTTTAATTAATATTTTTCAAAAAAATAAAAACAAATTTTTTGGATTTTTCGAATAAAATCGTAAATATGAAATATATATATATATATATATATATAATGATTTCCTCTTTCTACCCGACAGTATCCGAAAATTCGGATCCCAAAAGATGTCGGGTACAAGATCGAGAGATTTCGATTAATTTTGAGGCAAGAATCGAATAGGAGGGTATGGAATGAGTCCTGAGTCTCCTGACCCTATCCCACCTCTAAATGAAACTCTTGCTTAACATACAGGCTCGGTTGCGAAAACATGAACCATGGCAAAAAAAATAAAAAAATTAATGACAAAGATCGAACTCATGATCATTTAAAAAGTTCCACTCCTAACATATAAACTTACATCGAGTCACTCTAATGGCAAAAATAATAGAATGTAAGTCGAGGCTAAATTTTCTTAAAAAAAGTACTAATTTTTTTTGAAGGTAAAAAAGTAGTAATTAGTATCATGTTCTTGGTAATTTTATACCACAAGCGCTCCTCATAGACTTAATCTTGATTATTCCCTTCCTCATCCTCCTAGCTTCAGCACATCTGGCCCGATTATCAGCACTCTCTTGATTCACATCCAACGGCTGAGGTGAGTCCACCCCAAAAGCCTCTTCAGCAGTTAGGTTCAGATCAGGAATTCCAGGTGGGCCCACACGGTTGACCGACTCAGGCCCATTATTATGTGGGTACTCTTGGGTTCTAATAGGCCCAAATGGATGATCAAATTTATGAGCCGTCTGATCAGTAACGAACGGCTGCTGATGAACCACAATGATGGTTTCATCGTGGTCGATAAAATCCATTCCAAGATTCAGAAATCTGCCCATGTCCCTTTGAGGATCTTCTTTTCTTTGGCGAGTTTCTAATGCCTGATAATAAAATAAAATAAAATGGTAACCAAATTAAAACCAAAACAATAGTAAAAAGATCCATCTCATATATAATAAATACTTTTAATGTTTTGTGACATCATAATTTGCAATCAATCGAAATCGGTACACAAATTTCATGAAAATGATGGGTTTTTGTACCTCTTGTTTCATGGCTTTTAAGTCTGAATTCTCGGCCTTCAACTTGTCGCATTGTTTCTTCACATTTTCCAGCTTCTATTTGATTGGAAAAACACAAAGGGTAAATTAAAAAAAAACAGAGTACATTAAACGAGAGAGAGAATAGAATAGTGAAAAAACACGTAAAAAAGGGATAAGATAATGTGGGGAAATTCAAGACAAAGTCAATGTTGTTCGAATAAACAACGATTTGTAAAAATATTTTTTGAACAAAAGAGTCCCCTTTAATTTTTTTTATTTTTTTTGGACAGACTCACCATTCTGAGTAAATCTCTGTGCTTGGTTAATTCTTCAATTTCATCGTTGAAATCCGCACTCGACTGCAAAATCAACGGTGAATTAGTGTACAAGAAACAAATAGAAAGAAGAAATTACAGTAACAGAGAAGGGATTAAGAAAACCTGAAATCAAGGGATTAAGATAAATTTGCAAGGAAAAAGACAAACCCATTATTTATTTATTTTTTAGAGAAAGTAAAAAATAAAAAAAATAAAAAAGTGATGTAATTAAGGAAAATCTATTGATAAATTGAAAACAAAAGGGGGAGAGAAACAATTACGCACTCTTTTCTTTGAAATCTTCTTGGAAGAACGTTTGAACTTTCCATCAGACTCACTGGGCGAGAAAGAGAGTGGCGTGGCGGGACTGGAATTTTCGGCGGCGGCGGCGGCGGCGGTGGTGGATGCTTCTTCCTCCTCCGCCTCAACCAGTGGCCTTCTGATTTCGATATCTTCTTCTGCAATCTGAACCGAGGGTGGCGCAGTCGGAGCCGCATCCAAAGAGGATCTCCTCTTTCTGAAACCCCAGGCGAATCTCCGGAAGGGGATGATATTTTGAAGCTCCAGAAGAATATGAGAGACGAGCAATTCTTCCTCCGCAGCCGAAGCAAACATAGAACAATGACTCGTTGTTTCGAACCCTTTCATCTTCATCTCTCGATCTTCCGAAGAATTCATCAGAAAATCAAAAAAAAATGTCAGAGTGGAGATTATAATCTTTCTGCTGAATTTGTTTGGAGAGGCAAAAAAATAAATTAAAAAAAGTGACTTGCAGAAGAGGGGGGAGAAGCTTAAGAAGGAAAATCTGCGGAAGAGAAGAGAGAGAAGGAGTTGGATGGTGCCACGTGTCAGAGATCCTCGACCTCTTTTGTATTTTGAGTTTTATTTAATTTAATTTAATGTAATTATAATATTGGGATGGGAGTTTCATGTCCGCTGGGATGTTAAAACAGATTGTGTTTTGTCCATTCTAATCTCTGGGATCCGTCCCGTCCCGATTCGACCCGATTTGTGATCCGGCTATTCTAATTTGAATTGGATCTCAATTCTATTCGATCCCCCAAAATTCATAATAATATATTTTTAGATAAACATATCATAATCAAATGAAATTATAAATAATGTATTATTAATTATTCAATATAAGAAAAATGTGATTATATACATAATATACACATATATTTCATATTTGTTGACGATCTAGATATACGTGTTGCACGTGTCACATAATAAATTAATAATTGTGTAAATAAGGAATATTAGAGTGGGGAAATGTTGATAAAATCTACCTATAATTTTTAAATTGAAGATGATAAATTGATAATGAATTCTATTATGTAAATATTTTTTTTGAAACTAATTCTATTATGTATTAGAAAGAATAATTTTCATTTTGATTTTTTTGTCATTTATCAATAGAAATTAATAAGTATATTTTTATAAGTTTCATGTGTAATTTTGATGTCGGTGTCACATTGACGGACTAAATCAATTAATATATATGTCTCAAACTGAAGTATAAATATAAATATATATTTTGATGGAACGAGTTTGACCAAATCCAGACTCATCCTAAACCCACTTGACCGGTTCTAAACCCACCCTAGCTTTGTCTTTCCTAGTGTTGAACCCAATATCTCTCCTATTTTATGGGAGTTTGGTGTCACTTAGCTACAAGCCTGTGACGGTTATATTTTGAGTTAAATTATATGAACAGCTTGCACACACGATTGATATATAATTTCAGTCGAATCACAAAATTAATCTGGTCTTAATCAAAATATATCATAAGCGTGAAATTCAGGTGAAATCCACACATTTGATTTTGAGAGTATATAAATATGTAGAGAGTACATTGTTCAAGACTTGTCCCCCAAGCAACTCATGAAAAAAAAAAGAGGTTAATTTTGGTGTTTTGGAATGTTATTTCTGATCTCTCTCACGTTGCTGCATTCATCCAGTGATCAATCAACCTGATCTCAATTGCCGCATCCATTCGATAATTAGGATTTCGCAATTTTTTTTTTCATTTTCACAAATTTATTATCATTATATACATTGGCTTAAATGGAAATAATGTGAAGTTTCAAGACTCGAAAATATTGTTACCTTTTTCTTGAGAGTATTCCGCCTCACGGTATTGTATTAGATTTAGATACATAATTTATGGATTATGATGTGTACAAATTTTAATCTGAATATTGTTACTTTTTGTCAGTAAATTAATTCAAAAATATTAAAATGTCAGACTGACGACATCAATATGTAAATATACGCCTATGAAATAATTGAGTTTTGAACCACAAATTTGGTCCAAACTTGAAATATTGATATTTTTAATTCCAGTTATCTCTTATTTTGTCAAGTTTTTATTGTTAGTATAATTTATAAAAAATAAAATTAAAATCAAAATAAAAGACACGAGTAATTTAATGTGGTTCGGTATAGGGTTAACGCCCAGTCATCAAACAAATCCATTAAACTACAAAAACTTAAACCATATAAAACCTTCTCTCTTTAAAAACAAAAAAAAAAAGGTTGACTCCGAAGGGGATCCCATTCCACACATGAGTCAGAGGCCCATTGGCTCATGCGGAGGGTAAATCGAGGGATGTGCACGAGCGGCAGGGACCTGAAGAATGGAGCACATGGCCCAATCCCCAGAACATATCCCACAATATTTTGGCTAGAAATATTCTCGTGTGGATCGAACCCGCAACGCTGGCAGTCTTTCAAACTTTTCACCTTATCTCCCAAAATATAATACATCTTCTCAAAATCATATCTTTTCATATCTCTAATATCTTCAACAAATCATCAAAAATATTAAAACCAAATCTTTTTAATTTTCTTGAACCAAAATATATCACAAAAATATAATCAATAAAAAAACATCATCAAACAGATATCATTATGTAGATAGGATATAACCTATTCGCAAATCCAAGAAATTTTGACTACATGCTACTTGGACAAAATACTTAGGCACCGTTTGGTTTGAGATATGATATAAATAATATATAGATAAGTAATATAATATAATAAAAATAAATAAAAAATGATAGTTAAAATAGTATTGGATTTGATTGATAGATTATGGTTTATTTGATTTGATTGATTAAATTTTATATAAAATGTTAAATGACTATTTTGTCCTTTTAACAATAAAATAAAATAAAAATTATATTATTTATAAGGGTAATATAGTAATTTGAGTTCAATGATTTGATTGATGTGAGATAAATAATTAATTATTTGATTGATATAAAATAAATAGTTAATATATGGATAAATAATATGATAAAAAGAACGCGAGATGAGATGTGATAAATTATACGTATATTAATAAGAGTAACACTCTTGTGAGACGGTCTCATCCGTGAGACGGGTCAATTCTACCATATTTATAATAATAAGTAATACTTTTGATATAAATTGTAATACTTTTTAATGGATAACCCATATAAAAGATCCGTCTCATAAATATGACCCTTGAGAATAATATGATGAACAGAACGGTGTCTTAGTATAAAAAATAAAAAAAAAAGCTTCATTGATACTAGTAAGACACGCACGATAATTCACATGCAAGAATATTTAACATAATTAATTATTTAAAAAAAATATTTAAGTTGATAATTAAGATAAACAAATCATTCAACTATCGTTTATGGAGTGTTTGCAAAAAATTATAGTTTTGTAAAAATGATTAAATTTATAAATTATAAAAAATTTAAAAAAAATCAAAAGTTGGTAGTATTTGAAAATAAATGTGAAAATCTAAAAATCAAATTTGGATAGTGCTTGATAAATAAGTGATTAAAGTGATTTTAACATTGATTTTTTTTATTAGAATCACTTTTGGAGAATCATAATCACCATGACTAGCTTTTAAATTTCAATTAAGTTGAGCATAAGCTAACACATAATTTGGGTTTAAAAAACACACAAAAGTTATTTTTTTAAGCCAAAATCTAACAATCACTTTTTTTAGTGATTGCAAAACACTCTATTAGAATTTAGAAAAAATACATCCTGAAAATAATTTTATTGAATTAAAATAAAGGGCACTTTCGTACATCCATTAAAATAATTTTATTGAATTAAAAGAAAGCGTACTTTCGTACATCCATAAAAATGACCCAATTGGTTAATCTAAGAGTCGATGCATTATTACATATGCTTTCTACGTTTCGATAATATAATTTTTTTTCACAGTTTTCATCGAGAAAAAAAATTATGTATACATTTTTTATTTTATTTTTATTTAATGTATTTAAAAAATGGTTACACAATTGTTAAGATATAGTTAACAGAGGTATATTAAAAATAAGTATAAAAAATTATTATTAAATATAATGTATGCCTATATGTTTGGACAAACACAAAAAAGAAATATGAGCTATATAATCGGGACGGAGTAGAATGGATAGACAATTGGCCATTAGAATGTTGAGAGGAGATTTGGTACCAATCTCCTTTGAACGCATTGCAATTGCATCAAAATAACAATCACCATTCAAGAAAAATAAAGGTAAAAATTAAAGTTAATGAAAATTCGATATGAGGAACATATAAGAGGCCATCACTGCAGATTCCCCTCTAGTACTTAATTAGTTTGATAAGGCCGATAGTAAAATTAGAACATTATAGTCAAGAACAAAGAAGATCAAAGTTTGCTACGATACTCTCCGTTTCTTCTCTTTTTTAACACCCACCTCATAATCGTCATCTGCATCATCTTCCGAAGAGTCGTCCTTGCTCTTGCGTTTCATTGACTGCTTCGTTACAACTTTAGAACTAGATGTCTTTTTTTTCTGTACTGAAACGGGGGATACAGCTGATTTCTTCACAACTGTAACGGATTCTGCTTTCTTCTTGACCACAACAGTTTTGGTTGGGGTACCGAGCTTTTGTTGCTGTGCCCGTTTCTGTTTTTTCTCGAAAACTTTCTTTGCCAAGTCCTTTGTAAGTAAACCAGCCTCCATCATCCTGGAAATAAATTAGCCAATGTTTTTTAAACCGGATACTTTAGTCATTCTAGTTGGCAGCAAATGTTGTCAATAGTATTATTGAAGGTAGTTTACATATATGAAATTTAAGCTCTAGTGATTTGAGCTAGACTACCACATATGTACAACCAACACATTGGATGATACGCACAAGTGCAAGGGAGGTTATGGAAGACCAAAAGGTTGATAAGAAAGGGTAATCGTTGTCGTTTTAATAAAAACAAAAACAAAATTCATATGAACACCATGTACTCTAAATTACTCCAAAAGCATGATTCCCTCGAGCAAGACACATTACTTTCCTTCAGAACATGAATTGTTTATTCAATGCCATGTTATAAAAGCACTTGAGAGGAAAAAAACAGGGTTCTATGCTTGGAGTCAAGAATCTTGTTCTAGGTTTTAAATTCAAAATTTCAACAGTTGTTTGAAAAAAATTCAAACCAATGAGACTATGTTTAAGAAGTTCAATTTAAAAAAAATATATGCAATGAAATTTGGGATCATGCTCAAAATTATGGCTTAAAAAGAAATATATCAAAATTATGTTTTTTAAAAAAAAGAAAAAAAGCAACCTACACAACAGGAAACTCTAGGTTACTCTGATGGTCTGATTAAAGGTAGAGTATGATGGTCTGAATGGCTCCACAAGAATCATATTAAAATCCCAAAGAAAAGTATACAAGAAAAAAAATCTACTTCATTTCTTTCCTGCATTTTCAGGTACAAACTTCCATACTATCATCGTATAGCAACAGTACTTATAGTATTAAAACCGAGGTATTTTCGTGCGAAACCAAAGCTAAAAAAATGAAATACTAAAAATATGTCTTTGTAATACCATGTTTCATTTTGTTTCAAACACATTACCAAACTGATGAATAACTGTTTTTTAAAACAAGAAAACTTTGAATACACAAAAAGAAAAATATTATATTTGAGAAGACAAATGAACAAGCTCACATTCAGGCTACTAGTATAACATCCAATCCATGAATTATGAACACTTGATGTGCTCAGCTACCAAAATCAAGACACAAAAGTCAAAAACCACATAGCACTCATCAATACGACACAAAACTCACGGATGAGGAAAGCTTGGAGTTGCATCTAATCTAGTATAAGAAAGAAAGTGTAAAAGATAAATGACATTGAGTAGCAATCATACAGTCTATCACCATAGCATCGACGAGATAAACGTAGTAATAGTTATTGCATAATTCCCTAACATATTGCCATCCAAACGAATAACTAACCAGTGTCGCGACACAGGTGAAAACAAATCTAACCAAACAAATTTTCAAAAGCTTTGAAAGAAACCTTTCTCACCATATTGAGGCCATATCACTGGTGGGCACTTGCATATACAAAGTCTCATAGAAAATCCTCAACGGGTCTCTCTGAATAGCCAATTCAAAACACATAAATTGTTCCAAAATATTCAAATTAGAACACATTAATAAAACATCAACACATCAAATTGAAGGGGAAAAATGCAAGCTTACTTCCTCTGGCGGATCCCTCTTTTGACCTGGTAAATCAAATACTTTCTTTTCCTTTATCTTAGTATCCTTACCAGTATCACCTGCTTTACCTCCCTTCTTCGTTTCCTCCATCTCTACCTCTTCTTTCTTCGTTTTCTTCTTTATATCTCCCTTCATCCCAAAATCCAAACCAAAATTCATAAACGAATAGCAGGAAAAAAAAATCTAAGATAGCCCGAAAAAAATTACAGTTTTACCTTCTTATCCGGCTTGTTGGAGGATTTTTTTGAGCTGGGATTTTCAAAATCTTCATCCGTTTCTTCCTTTTTCACCTTCTTAACTTCTTTCTTGACTTTGGGCTCGGATTTTAGCGAGGCATTGCTGCCGCTAGACAATTTCTTCTTGCGATTGGCAAAACTGGCAATGCTCTCTTCGTCTTCCTCATCTTCTACTTCCTCTTTCTTCACGAGTTTCGAATCTTCTTGAGGCATTTTCAAGAAGGAGAAATCAAATTTTCATGAAAATTATAGTTCAAACCCAAGATATTCGTTACTTTTTTCGGATTTTCAGAGAAAGGAGAACGAAGGGTTTCCAGTTTCCACTGTCAAATGCCATTTTACTGAAAGCTCTGTGTTTCTGGGCTCCTCGTAAACAGACCCAGCCCTTGTTCCTGGGCTCCTCGTAAACAGACTGGGCCTTGAAGCCCAATATTCATTCAAGTTTTACACAAGTCCATCATGGTTTTTATATATATATATTTTAGCAAGAAAGTCTCAAAAAATATATCGGGTAACAATAAAATATTACTGATTAATCGAAATATGTCGAGTTAATGGACCAATGTGAAACTTAACCTTCTGGACTAATAGAAAATAATTCTCTTTAGCAAAAAAAAAAAACTATATTTATTTTTTAAATAATTTAATTTAATTTCTTTGTAATCACTTCTTCCCATTAGAAATTTATGTTTTCTTAAGACCACCAATTTCTTTAGTTTATTTTCAAATCTTCTTTCCGGCCCAAACTCTTTTATTCATAACTTTTCCTCTTTGAAGTTTAAAGCAACATAATAGTTTTTATATTATTTATTATTTTATATAAGTACCTTATGAAAGGAACATTAGCACTTTCAACATTGATCCATTTATTGTTCATAACCGTGTCTCAAGTTGGTGGAACAGTAAAACACTTGAGCAATGGTCGGAAAATTCGATTTTTCCTACTTTCTTAAATGAATAGTAAGACATATTTTATAAGCTATTACATTAATTAGCGAAATGTTTATACAATATTAATGATCCACAACTAGTTGTATATATGTAGCAATATATTGAATATTGATCACTAATTAGAGAATATATTCTGTTTCCTTTTCTCTACTTTCATGATGAGCTTAAAAAGGTAAACTACCATTTTTGCATCGATCCCTTGCAACATGCGTGTAAATAAATCTGAATTCTGTTTTGTTTGGCATCCATAGAATCGAATCAAAGGCAGAATTTGTGCTAAAGCACACAAATTTTGATTATAAACTAAATTTCGAAAACAAGAAATTTGTCCCGAGAGAACAAGAAACAATCAAGAAAAAAAAAAAGAAGAGAAAATGGGTTGGTTTGTAAGAGACAAGAGGGGTATAAGCTGGAAAGATCAAACCCTGGATTCGATATCGCCGCCGCCTCTGCCATTAATGGTGTTTTTCGGGCTCTTCATCATGTTACTGTATTTTGCGGCTTATTCGGAGTTTAAAGAAAAGGTGGAGAGAAGCAAGATGGGGTTAAGGTTCGGCCTCATTCTGCTGCCACTTGTGGCGATTCTGGTGGTGCACATGATGATGCTCCGCCGCAGATGGTGGCGCCACCACTTCGGAATCCAGAGGCACACGTCTTGGGCGGAGGAGGAGGGGAGTTCTCCGGTGGGTTTGCTGATCGTCTTGGTGGTGGTTCTTGTTATGGTTTATTATCAGTCTTCTTTCCAGTATGCTTGGTTTAGACGCTTTTAAAAAACACACATATATCGATTACAGTTTTATTCCCGCCAACGTTCAAGTATAATGAATTTTAAATGACATCTTTATTGGATGAACTTGAAATCAAATTTATTTGATAATTTGATATAAAGTATTATATAACAATAAAAATACATTTGAAATCATTTCATTCAAATATTATAACCTTAATTTATTGGTATTGGTTTGAATATGGAACTGAAGTAATTTAGTGATAAATTGATTATGTTTGAGAATTAATACCGTATGATCATGTTCTCTACTTGATTAGTGGGAACAACATAGAGAATTTAGGCCACCTCGAAAAGGTGTTTAAGTTGGTAGAGTAGAATAAAGATAAGTAATTTATCAGTGGTTAAGTGTTTGATTCCCTCTATCAAAACTTTATTGGACTAGTTTGTCGCACATGGATTGTTCAATGCATTTTACATGATTGGCATGATTCGCAAGTTATTGCGTTAATTCCGGAGTTTACTCAGCGCTCACGAATTTAGTACGATGCGTGTTTGGTGAACTCATCCTACAAACATCTATATATTGATTAAAAGCAACAATAACACAACATTGAGTGTTTGTCTCCAGCTAGGGAACAAGTTCATATCCATATTATGAGAGTGTTTACACAAAATTTGTGTAATCTATATTGATTAAAAGCAACAATTACACAACATGAGTTTTGTCTCCAGCTTGGGAACAAGTTCATATCTGAAGTCAACTGAGTACTCGAGCACTTTAGCGAGATCAGTTTAGTAAGCATGTGATCAGTCTACCATAGGTTTGAATGAGTGATGTTGAGTTGTTTTCTTGTCTTCAGTCAATTCTTTTCTTTTTGTTCTCTGCTTGGATACTTTTTTCTCCACGATCACTTCTTGCTTGCCCAATTGACCCATTCAAATTAAATTATTTTTGAATAATTAATGGGTTTTGCTGTGTAATTGTGTCTGCTTATTGGACTTGGGGCCGAATCAATTGCTCTTGCATAATTTTAGCCGAAACAGAGAGGTATGATAAATATGCTAATAAGTTTCAAATATCCCGTATCAAAAAAGTCAATATCATATATATATATATTACAAATTTCTCAAGCATAATATAAGCTTTAGAATCAAAGATGATGAAAACGAGAAGTCCATATATATCAATCAATAGTAAGTAATATGTGGTCAAGCAAGAAGCTCTTCTATGCCTTTGGATGTTTTAACATTAACAGCAAGCTCGGATTCGTTCTTCATCACCCCATCCTCTGCTAATCCCTGCTGCGTCTTTTGAACATCCTTAGCCAATTTCTTGAGCCTCGCACGCTCGAGATCGTTGCCCATCTTCCTCTTGTACATCTCGGAAAATGTTATCGGTTCATCGAGTATCGATTTCTCCCCATCCCTGATCTTTAAAGGGTAAACAGTGGCCTCTGGTGCTGGATTCTGGAACGTTGCTATCGATAATCTGCTGCTGTTTGAGTTCACTACTGCTTGGTGATCCGCATTCTTGAACCTCCCATTGCTTAGATACTGTCAAAATTCATTCCCCTTTTAAATTAATTTCTTTCAAGAATATATAGTCTTTCATTAATCTTTGATTTGCTAATGTTATTTCAATGAAACAAGCACATATATAATTGTTCGAGTGATGCTATGTTATACCCCAAGAAGAACTTGGGGAATGTTCGTCCGGTGTAGCATAAAATCTCCAACAGTTATTCGAGGTTAAAAAAAAAAAAGGATGGGTGGGCGGGTGGGGGGAAGGGATTATATAAATATAACTCACATGACCATGGTCCCCAAGATTGACAACAAAAGCCCCTTCAACGGGCTGAACCGTGATCCAAGTGTGGCCGCCATCGCGGGTCGCCTGCAGGCCGCCAACCTGGTCCTGGAGCAGCAAAGTGATGGTACCTGGATCCGTGTGTCGTTTCAGGCCGAGTGTGAGATCCGGTTGAGGGCATTTCGGGTAGAAGTTGACCACAACCTTTTGGTCCATGTCAACACAGGCTTTAGTCAATGCATCCTTCTCCAGTCCCATGGCCTCTGATAAAACATCCAACAATTTGCAAGCGAGATTCATCAGCTGCTCGCTGTAGGCCTCCGTCACCGGCCGCCATCCCTCCGGCTTGTCGGGCCATCTAGAGTAGTCTCGGGCCTTGATCGGGTACGAAAAATATGTCACAATTTCTCTCCAGTCTTGCACCATTTCACCCTTCAAAATGTATAGAGTCGAATTTCATTATGAACTTTTCATTATAAAACTTACAAATTTTTAATTTTATAGTTAAATAGATTTATATATATATATACACTATGTATATAACATTTGGGTCATAATGTATATATAGAGAGAGAGAGAGAGACAATGTTGTATATATTAGGTGTAACGACTTTTAGAAATCTCCAAATAATTTCATTTCTTTTCTTTTCTTTTTTTAATGAAAATTTTAATTTATATAAAAAAATTTCTAAACCCACATATTAAAAATCAGAAAATTCTCATTTTTTTCTGGCCGGCAAGAGTTGCTTATAAAAACAAAAACGAAAAAAATTAGATTGTACGTGCACGCGGTGTGGGCTAGTTTATTATCAAATAATTAACTTCGGCCGTATACCTAGTTTGGTAATTTTTAATTAATTTTACTTATCGGTCTTGAGTCTTTTTTATGTTGTACATAGACACATCAAACGGATTAATGAAACGAGTCGTAGACAACCTACCATATTAACCCACCATTAAACGGGACGAACTAATCTCTGCGTTGTACAACATACTCTACCATTAACTTAAGTTCATAACCTCTACGTTTTTCTTTCTTTTATTTTCTTTTATGGAAAAAAATCGTAATATGTTTATATTTATCAATTACTAATTAAGAATTACAAATATGCAATGCATGCAAAAACCATGATCTGATCATTACGTTTGGTTTTTTAATTGCAGTGCTTCTTTTTTTTTTTTCCCGTGAACACCGACCTATCTATCACGTTGAAACATTTCTGAAAATAATTAGCATGGTCTTTCAAATTATATATATATATATATATATATGGATTAAATAGCATTACATTAAATTCATTAAGTATGGTATCTTCAAAACAATATTCATGAAAAAAATATTCTGATAATGAATGCAAATGAAAACGATGAATAAATGTATATATAGAAAACCTGTAAATGGCTGGAGACAATGAAGCCACCTTTCTTGCCACCACTCATATCATAACGAAGCTTATCCTCCGGCGACAAGTCGAAAAACTGGCGAGCGAAACGAGTCATTTCGGCTATGAGTTTGGCGTCGACTCCGTGATCGATCACCTGAAAAATCCCCCAGTCCTCGCAAGCTGCCACTATCTTCCGGCGCACTTGGTCCCTCTCGTTGTTGGCAGATTCATCGATCCCCGCCAGAGATATCACCGGAATCTCCACGCTGAAATCGTTATACGCAACCTTCGGCCTCTCGTCTTCGTCCCGGATGAATTTCGGGTTCAGGGATTCCTCTTGTGCTTGTTCTGTTAGTGTTTTCCCCATTGAAAATTAGTGTTTTGGTTTTGGTTTTGGTTTTTGTTTTGAGAGAGTGAGGGAGAAAACTGAAGGGAGATAATTAGTTAGAAAAGTTAGGGGGTTTTAATATTGTTCAAAAAACGCCAAGCTATACCTAACTCTTTTTTTTATTTTTTATTTTTTATTTTATGTGTAGTGTACTCAACTTTCAACCAATTCAATTTATATATTATTAACCGAAGCTAGCCATAATTTAGTATACGTGTGTGGTGATCTTAAACATATAATTTAATGCATTTTACTATAATATTATATTTTAAAAAACATTATATATACGCATTCGGTTACACGTTGTTAACGAAGAGTTTTTTTTTATTAGTATGCGTGAGATAATTTTTTTTAATTTCAAATATAACATCAACATTTCAGGCATGTAATATCAAATTTTTTTTCATGTGAAACAATTTTTGTGTGAAATATTTAGTGATAATAGTATTATATGTTAGCTAGCTGATATGATCATTTAATAATAATTCAGGAGTATATATAAATAAAAATTTTGTTGAGATATATTAGTTATAGCTAGATAAATTACGAATTTAATTTACTAATTAAAATAGCCTTTTTTTGCTATACAAAATTACATAACCTCGAAAATAGTTATTTTAGACATCTCATTATTTCATCAATAAAGTACGGTATTGAAGCAAAGATGGAACATTAAAAATAGATTTATCAAAAGATAGTTTAGCTAGCCCATCGAATAAAAAATGTTCAAATTGATATTAAAATCGAAATTATTACATGGCGGAGAAGTCGTATACGTGTGTGGTGATTTTATACGTAGAATTTAATGCAATATACTATTATTTAAATCATATACCGTTCTAGAAGATAGAAGATTAAATGATCAATAAATTGGGGGAATGGGCCCCAAAAAAAAAAGAACTAAAATGTGAGAGTAATTGCTTTAGCTCATCGACCTATATATGCATCGGATTATTTGATTTGACCAAATTGATATTCTTACACGCCGTATCAAATTAATTTTTTTTTTTAAAAAAAAAACTTGATATAATGAAACATAGTAAAATGAAATAAAAATGATATTTGTTATAGTGATTCCAACTAAAACAAAATCTGGATAAAAAGAAAGACATGTACATATATATATAAATGAAAAGATATCTCCTAATTAATTAAAGTGGTTCCCATAATTGAAGAATTGAATGATGGTTAACAAATCTCGCATTTATGGGAGACTGGGGGGTGGCCAGCATGCTTTCTGAACTACCCCTAAGCTCCTTTACGTACCTAATTTTTTTTTTTTTATTTTCAACATATAACACACAAATATATTTTTTTATTTGCTACCAATTATTTCTAGGTAGCTGGGGGGGAATATTATATTAATCGGACTGATTTTGGTTCCGTGCATTTGGTGATTTGTACAAATTTCGCTTCAAACGAAAGGGTAACATCTCATTATCTTATTTTATATCCAATCAGGGTTAACTGTTGATATTTATCAATAAATGTGGGGTTCATGGTTTTTTAGTGGATCCTGTATATATTGTTAAATTATGATTCATAGATCTATCATGGGAGCAATGCCTATATAGGTAGGTTGAAATGATCCTCAAATTAGAACATGCAATTTTGATATTCAGAATATTTTATAGATACTTTTATTTTCTTTTTTTTTTCTTCTTCTTTTTTTTTAAGGCGGGAAAGGAATGGGATTCAGACTTGTTCCAAACATGATGGTGGCAGTCTGGCAGACTGGCAGTGGCATCCACGTACATGTAAACAGATTGGGTAATATTATTTAAATAAATAAAATTATATGCATGAATAAAATTTGTGATTAAAAACAATTGTTAAGAGTAAATAAATACTCGTTTCTTTTTTTAAAAAAAATTATTATATTAATTTAATGATGCATGTATATTTGAAAAGTAGATGGATCGCCATGGATGTAGACCTGGCCAAGGGCCTGGTTGAACCCAAACCCGAACCCGGACCGGCCCGTGGTCAACGGGTCGGTTAACCGGGTCAACGGGTCCAACTGGGAATCGAAACCGGACCGGTTTTTTCTTTGGAAAACCGCCGATCCGGCGAGTTGGCCGGTTCAACCCGGCGGATCCGACCCTCCGGGTTCGCCGGGTTGACCCAGCAGGTTGACCATTTTAAAATATTATTTTAATTTTAAATAATATATATTTGATATTCACACATAGGTAAGATTTGAACCCAAAACCAAATGATTTTGGGACTTCATTCTTGCCACTAGGCCAAGTGTTAATTTGTTAATAAAACTTGATTGAATATAATTAAATGTAATAATATTTTTTATATAAGATGTTTAAAGTTTAAATGTAATATATTTTTTATTGAAATAAATAGAGTTTTTAATTGATTAATTGAGTTTTTAATATAAGATGTTGAAATATAATATATATTTTTATTGAATAAATATAATAAATTTTTTATTGATATATATAATTTTTAATATAAGATGTGAAAAGTTGAAATGCAATATATTTTTTATTTAATAAATACATATTTTTTTATTGAACTAGATAGAGTTTTTAATATACAATGTTGAAAGTTGAAATGCTATATATTTTTTATTGAATAAATGTAATATTATAATATATTTAAATATAAAATATAATATATTTTTTATTTAATATATGTATTAGCTTTTTATTGAGATAATGAAATACTTGATAGAGTTTTTAAAGTTCAATTTTACAAGTTTTTTTTATTTTTATTTTTAAAAAAAACAAGGGTCGAACCGGACCCGAAACCGCCGATTAACCGGACCCGGACCGGAACCGGCCACGGGCGGGCCGGTTAAGGGTCGGCCTATTGCCGACCCGGACCCGGCCCGTGGCCAGGTCTACATGGATGTATGGGGTAAATTCTGGTGCTATCTTTAGAGTTAGAGAAAAAATTTTGTGCTACACTTGAAAGAAACTATCATGATGTTACATATCTGAAAATTTTATGCTACTTGAAAAGGCAATACTCCAAGGCTGCACATCTAAGGATATGCATTTATAATTTATCAATACATGTGAATGACCATCTTTATTTGGATGTATCTCGAGATAATGTTTTTACATACAACACATCGTTTATTACATTTATCAATACACATAAGATCCACTAAAAAAATAATAAACCCTACATATATTGAAAAATATCCGCCCTAAAACAGTGGCAAGATAGATCTTCAAAAGGTTTACAAATATGACACCAAACACATGCATATTGTAATTTGTGTTATATATTTAGGTAATAGACCCAACTCAACATAAATTGAGGCCATTTGTCCTGCATTCGGATGGGAAAGGCCCGAAAACGACTAGGTTTGGGATATTCACACACACACACATTTATAGTTTACAGAGTATGACATGTTTTGTTGAAAACGATTATTTCCTACCATTTTGGGCGATAGAGTTTTCGTTTGTAAGAGTCCAGAATTTCTCTAAAATCAACCGATATAAGAACGTGTTTGCAATTACTAGAACGAGTGAGTTTTCGATTGTGAGAGTTTGAATTTCTCTAAAATCAACGAATTTAAGGGAATATTTGCAATCACACTAAGAAAAATAACTGTGAGATTTTTAGGAAGTACTTTTCAGCTTTTCTTTCACAAAATTTTGAAAATTTGTGAAATTTTATGGAAAAAAAAATGAAAAATACTTCCTACAAACTCTCCTAAATACTACCTAAATAGGTAGGGAAAGTAAAATTCCAGGAGGAGTATAAACTCGCCTACACTGAACCAAGATCATAGCTCCATCCATATATGTATAGTTAGATACACCTTCAAGACACTACCCTAACAATAGATTGAAAGTTTCTCGTTTATATATCATTTTCAGTTGGATAAAGATTTGGTATCTAATTAATGCTCGATTTTATTATGCTCTCTCTTCCTTCATGACCATCGTTGATTTTTGAGAAAACCCCGACGGTTCATTTATTGTCTACAAGTCATAGCACTCATAGGTTCTGAAAATCTTGTGATCATAAACGCTCACGGCGGCCGAGTCCGTCTCGTGGACTCTGGTGGTGGCAACAATTATCACTCGGCTCCGCTGAAGTGAAAATAATCAGCCGATACATGAATAAAGTATAACGGGGAAAAACAGTTCAGCTTGTGTTGTGCAAACATAATCAATCATGCATTTCAAGCTGATATTCAACAGTGCAAATAACAATTCTCCAGTCGACGATAATCAACATACAACCCCACTTCACCAACAAATGTAAGCAAGATTCACAAGACTACGCTATGTAGGTGCGATGTGGAATCTGAGATCAACTTCATTAACATTGCTCCATCAATACAATCTCTACTCTGCTTTTCCAATTCCCCCATTCTTTCTATGATAGCCTGTATTATACAAGCAGTTGAGAAATTAAATGACAAATTCATGGGAAATCCACCGGAACCATATTTTTTCAAACACAAAAATATAAATTCTCATGTTGTGTGTCGATGCTTCCCTACAATCTTTTTGAGGGCACACCAATGGACCCATCTCTGATTAGGACCACGCACTATTTGAAAGACTTTAGGCGTCTCCATCCTAGACAAAGTGGGGGAAGGTGTAGTTTGGCCAAAACTATTGTCAAGCAATTGATTTGTGTAATAAATAGTAAGAAAATCATACATATCCATCTACATCAGAGTAAAGTAAAATGGCTCACGGATATATTGTAGTTGTCTCAACATTTTGCCACAAATTAGAGGTGAAGTGAAAAGATTTACCCTCTTGCTCGTTTCTTGGAGTTCCCCGGCAAGAATGAACTCATCCAGTATAAGGTACACCTTTAACATTCACAGTCAAGATTAATCAGACATGAAATAATACGTATACGCTACTTATCATAAACATAAAACACGATGCTCTAAACTATGTCCACTTCCCCACCCAACCCAAAACCACCATTGCCATTTCATCATTAAAAGCAAGAGGTCGCCTTTTATCGAACAGGAATGATGAAATTAAATACCTTGTGGAAATTAAATACTAAATCAAGCTCACAAACATTGCTGAAGAAATGGTCCAGTATCTCCACAAATAAGTGAATGCACTCCAAATAAGCTAACTCATTGTCTGTAATGTCTACACACAAGGAGAAAAACAGCCCAGCATATCGCCTGTAGATAACCTTATGAGTTCGGAACTGCACGAAAGTTTAGCCAATAATGCATCATGAATGTGGTACTGGGTATTATAACCTAAACAAACTAACCATTGAGAATGAGACCCACAAAAGAACCAAATAAAAAGAGCTTAGCCTCTTCTCAGAAAAGTGAAGCAGGCATCATAAATTATGAGTGCAAACGCAACTGCAGAAAATAAAAAAGAAACCAACACTTCTACTATTTTAATTTTTGGTGTTTCATATGATAAAAAAGCAGAAAACACAATATAACTGACATTTTTTCCTGGATTCCCATTTTCCTAATGAACCAAAGAAAGAGTGTGTTACCCTTTTATGGTTCTGCAAGGCCAAAAATTACGAGATTACCTTATTTTCTATTGTCTTAAATGTCATCCAGGCAAGCGGCAACCAAAATTCAGGATTATGCTTCCATTCTAAGATATCTAGAGCTAGTGAGCTTAACTTCGTACATATTTCCAGTCACTTTTGTTCTCAAACCTGAGCATTCTATTTTTAACGAGTACAAAGAGGACGTATATTTATTAACTTCCCATTTTCCTAGGTCCATAGAGATTTGAAACATTTCGCATAAAATCCCAAAGACAACCGGATTCATAAATTTTGATTAAATGCCTTAAAATGAATGTCTAGGTGTGACCGTGCGGGTGTTGGGTCACTTTCTTGGTTTCTAACAGTAAAGGCCAGGTACACAACCTGACCATACTTTTTTAGATAGCTGACTTTGGGGTGCCTAATTTTTTCTTAAATATATGACAATCGTTGATTGAATTTTGAAAAAGTTCTTCCCATCGGTAGGCGAAGAATAACAGAGGAGCGCTAAACATTGTTTTCTCAACATTTACCAATCATCAATGATATGTCATTTTCTCATACTGCCTATGCTTACCTTGGAAGAGACAGGGTCACAAGACTTCAGAGTGAAGGTGGGTGAGATAGAAGATATGACAGTCGGCAATAAACACTCAATTGAGGGAGGAAGACTTGAGCTTTGAATGGGTCTAGACATTAATGTATACATATAATATTATATGTATTTTGATTGAGTACCCGTTCACGTTAATTGGGTTAGTTAATCTAATCCTACTTGATATACCACCCAACAAAGATATATCGAGTTTTGATACACTAGAATCCGATATATAATTGCTCTATTGGCCTAGAATTTCCAGCCCATTTTACTCTTTTTTATCCCGAAGAGATGTAAATTGTGGATGTCTTAGTCAAAGCAGCTTTCAAGAAAGATGTTTTTTTTTACACTCGTGAAGACATGCTGCTCTTTGAGGGTTTGATTGGATTCGATGCCAATATTTATGTACTTCCAGAATCATTAGTGATTTTAATTCTCAGTTGTATTCTTTTGATGCGCTTGGGATTCTTGTTCGGGGGCTGACCTTCTGTGTGGGTTGATATTGGCCAAGTGCCCAAGTCTCCCCCGCTGCTTTGTCTTCAAGGCCTTGTAATACTTTTATTGATGCATTAGTTGATTGATTAGGCCACTAAATTATATGAGCTGCCACGTTTATAATTGGGCTTTTAGTTTTCAATGTACAGTTATTGTTGGGCCACTAAAATTTGATATTAGGAGCAAACAAATTGTATTAAACTTAGAAATAAAGATTAAAATAATAAACGCGTCCACGAAAACACTAATGTTGTGTTTGGATTAATGAATTTCAAATCTATGGATTTCGATTATATCTTTATTGTTTACAATGAAATGATATATTAAATCTTAAATCAACGCCTTACTCATTTACACATTATTAATACATAGTAAAATGGATTTCAAATGACATGATTATATGGTGAATTTGAAAGTCATTCACATGGAATACTATGTAAACACATCAAATATAATACATTAGAAATCCTTCAAACGGATTAAACCAAACACAACCTAAAAATAAAATGCAAACTTATTTGCCTTGTCTCAAGTTTTTAAATTTGAACTGCCTTGTGAACTTGGGGCTTTTCATCATGCAAAAATGAACCAACCAACCCAGATAAATGAAAGGGGAGAAAACAATTCAAGAAACAGAAGTTTTAAGCAAAGGTTGTATCCATAAAACATAATTACAGATACAATTCAGCGATGCCATATACGGATAGCCAGGATAGGTAGATTTGAAACAAGTAATTTCAAATTGTCTGTGCATGTTCGAACAGAAAAGTTATTTAGGTTCAGGTATTACATTCACTTCCGACGTATTCAAGATACATTTTGAAAGGATTTGAATCGAACAACCACCTAGATGTCATTTCATATCAATATGTTTTCAGATGTTTTAATTTTATATCTTACTTCAAATCCATGTCTCACGAATGCAGCTTAAAGAATATCAAATAAAACCATATGTCTAGCTTAAAAAAAGATCGAAAACATCTTAATTAAATGCTCACCTCCACAAAATTGGTAAACTTGGGATCTCTGTTCACAACCAAACGATGAACCTGCAATTAACAGACGAAGCCTTGAAGCATTTAAGGTTTTATTTGAATTGAAGTATTTCATTTGGCAACGGATTTTGAAGAATGCATTGAAAATGACTCAATAATTTGACATCTGAATCATTTTGCTTTGGATTTAAAATCGAATGGTTTAGAAATTATACAAGCAATTTATGTACGGAGTGAGGTCAATCCACCAAATTCATCCGAAGCCAGCCTACGGACACTTCAATCTTGAGAACGAAATTCGGATGCCTGTAAAAATTACCTCATACTCAACCTTATGCTTCTCAGATTCCTCCAGAGGAACATAATATTTGGCCAGTCGCGTTTTTCCCTGCCTGTTTTGCAACAGTATGAATCGGATCTGCGATTTTCCATAAAAATAAATAAAATTTGCAAACACGGACTCCGATTAGAACAAATCAACGAAAATTTGAATCGTTAAGATCAAATAATAGATTCCCAAAAAGTTCTCAGCACCATTTTGATTAGAATGCTGGAGCACCGGAGTCCCCAAAATTGAAATGGTCGAATTTAGGGCAAGATAGAAAGAATTAGATGCCAGGTGAAGTCAAAGGTGACAGCTAAGCGAAGTGATTTTGCAATTACAATTTACAACCGTGGTCAAAATGTATTATGACGAGAAATAATATTTTTGATATTTTTATATTATATTATTTTAAAAAATATATCGTAAATGAACAAACAACGACCCCAATGGTTTTTTCCAAAAAAAAATTGTAAATGAACCAGATGAATTATAATCATTAATCAAATATTTGAATAGACATTAATTTAATTATCAAGTTTTATTTTATTTGTATGGAAATTTAAGTTATGATCGTATTAGATTTTAATTTTTAATATTTCTTTTATAAACATCAACAAAAATATACTTTATGTTATATATGTTATAATACTTGAGCATATTACTATATTAGACTTAGAGGGATATATATAAAAATTTCAAAATGGCCCTTATATTATATTAATGTTAATTAATATATGTAAATTTGATTTTATGGATAAATTATTTATTTTGAATTCATTTGAAATATGCCTTCGCCGATCTTTATAAATGAAATACAGGCTATATTAATAATCAACAGATAAAAGGAAATACTGCTGCATGCCAAAAGTATGATATGTCCATTTATTACTTTATATAATAAAAATAAAGCGTAGGTTTTCATAGAATTCGTTTAAATCTTAGCGAGTCAAATTGTTGAATATACACGTTCCAGTGTTCCACAAGAAACAAAAGGTTAATGTGAATGCATCATTACTGGCAACCAAGGATAATCATGATGTACATCGTGGGATGAGACTTTTTGGCTGTGTTCGTTTTGTTAAGGGATGTTTTTTGAGAATTAAAGATGTAAACGAATGAAGTTACTCACGAGCTATTCAGAATTTCGTTTGATATAAAATTTGTTTGAAATTGTTTGTTAATTTTATCAAATCGGGTTTGAGTTTAGTTTTGAGTTCAACAATTTTATTTGAAGAAAATATTTGATTCTTGACTTCACGAACATGCTTCTTTATAAACTTGTGAGCTCGTTTATCGTTTGCGGACATGTAAATTTAGTATTAGTTTACAAAGATACATTTTATTATATGCTCGAGCTCAATATCTTTAATGAGATTGAATCAAAAATCGAACTCGAGATCTATAGTATGCTTAACGAGCTCGAAAACGTGCATGTTTAACAATGTGTTCTCAATCGAAACTCATTAAATACGATAAACGAGCTATTAACGAACTAAACTCGATCTATTCAAAAGTTTAGTAACTACAAAATGATCCGAGCTCGAAACAAACCTATATAAATTTTAAACGTGCCGAAATAAGTTGGTTGGCCAATTTCACCTCCATTTTTTTTCTTCTAAATATAGATAATACTTAACGAGAAATGAAAGTGTTTTAATATAAAAAAATTAAGCATTAATAATATTTTATAGTAAAATCATTTTTTTGCTATTAAAATTTAAGCATTTTTTTGCTATCAAATCGAAATCATATCTGTACTGTGTGTGTTGTTTAAAAAAAAAAAAAAATCGAAATCATATATACCATAGTCAAACCTAATTAAACCCACCAGCAAGTCACACAACTAAAGTTTGTAATAAATAAGTTATTGCTTTTTAATTGTTAGCTCGGAGTAGCGGTACAAATCAATACTAGCTGAATATTTTGATTGGGATCGCTTGGCATATTTTGGGAAATGATTAAAAAAAACAAATAATTTATAAAGTTTATATCCATTAATTTACAGTCATCGCGCTTTCATATTTTGGCTGGATTTACCATTAGTACATTTGTGTCACCGTAAATGTACATATATATATATGTGTGTGTATCATGTGCATGCTTGTATATATAGTTTGTTTTCTACGAGTAATTATTTTTGCAAGTGTGTTAATTTTTAAGCACAACTATGAATGAAGATATATTTGTGATCATTTAGTTATGTTTTGAGATTATAAGAAAGGAAAAATAAGTTTTTTTACTCTACTAACTTTAAATTATTTGAATTTTGGTCCATTAACTTTTTCGATGTGGGTTTTGGTACACTAACTTTGCATTTTCAGTTTTTTTTTTTGTCCAACTGCATACGTGTCAGCTTTTGATTGGTCTACGTCATCATTTTGGACCAATAAGAAGTTGACACGTATGCAGTTGAACCAAAAAACACTGAAAATGCAAAGTTAGTGTACCAAAACCCAAATCGAAAAAATTAATGGATCAAAACCAAAACATGTACAAGTTAATGGAAACATGAAAGTTATAAGTAAGTTATACATTTATTAAAAAAAAACACGTCTTTATTGTATATTTGTAGACTGCGTTTTTATGTTTGGCAGAGATGTTTTTTAACATTCCCCCTTCATGACAAATCTAATGTTTTAAAGACCAGTAATTAGAGAATAAACTTCCAAACTAATTTAAAACACATAAAATTTATAAAAATAAAAAAATTCAATACAAAATTTCATTTGTCACAATATCATGATATATTAAATGGATGCACATAAAATTTTTCGACATAATTGACGTAATAACGATCTACGATATATTAAATGTAATTATTCAATTTATAAACTTTAAATTATGCTATATTTATAATCACAATCACGAGCCAGTAAAATGTTTGAACCTTGATTTTGTCTAACATTCGAGCGCTTTATAGATGACAACAAAGCAAGGCAGGATTGCCCTTGAATTAAACACATATAAGTCCTCCAGATTCGAGTATATTCCGGTGAAGCCAGTCACCGAGTCAAACGAGCTGCCAGCCAGCGGCGCCGCGGCCCCGTCGTCCTCCCCCGCCGCCGCTTCCTCGCCCACGCGCTTCACCCTTCCAGCAATCACGCGGCACACCAGCATGGCGCGGCGAGTGGCCAACACGCCGATACTGTCGTGAGCCCTGCCGCTGCTCGCCGTCGTGCGGACCCCGCTGATCTTGCTACCCTGAAATCCATGTCGGACGATGGTACAAACTCCGCAGCCGGGAACGGAGGCGCACAAGCCGGAGGAGCCACGCGCGCCGAGGGAGCACGTGAGCGTGGCGCAATGGAATCTCAGCAGCTCGTTGCCGTCGGCGGCGCACCTGGCGTCCCTCTTGGCGGTGGAGTTGGCGCGTGTCTTCACCGCGTCTCTGTAGTCTTCGAACCGTTGGATCGTGCGCTGGGTGTTGTGGACCTTTAATATCCGCTCGATCTTGCAGACTGGGCTGTCCTTTTTAAGCCAGCTTGATTTGAAAATTATTTCAACTATATTGCGGCTAGAATCATCTGGGCCGAGCTCTGATACTGCACAAATAATTACTTAAATTATCTCCTTTTTATTTAATTTTTTAGAATCCCCAATCAGTTTTGTATGCTCATTTAAATACAAACAAATATAAATGGAAAAAAAAAATGGTAAAATGGAAAAAAGTCTTATTCTTGTCAGAGTGGGGAATGAACGCGCCACGTGGCAAAGTGTAGTGCTTTTAATTGAAAGCTGTAAAAATTAATTGATATCAAGTACTGGTCCATAGCGTAAGAAAATGACGTGGCTGTATGAGCACAGTATCCCCTGCCCTTAAAAACACAGGCAAAGATTTATGGGATTTAGAGAAATATTGTACTACAAATCACCCACTTTTCGATGGCAACAATAAATTTTCATTTGCCACGTTATCCCGTTAACAGGGCACGCTGAATTTTGAAATATTGATATAGAATATAGTCTTTTTGAAAAGATAATTCCATCTATAATTAGAATTTTATATTTGGACCAAATAGGATCATGACCAACATCGAGGTTTCAAATTATCAATAATTAAGCTAACACGATCGAGACAAAAATATAACTTAATTAAACCTTGTATTTGTTTTTTGGTTCATTGGATGCTGACATACGAACAGTGCCGTGTGCCAAATGGTAGTGTGGAATTTTCTTCGAGAACGTGCATGATTGGGAGTCGTAAAAGGAAAAAAGAAAAGAGTTAAATTAAATAAGATGCACCTGCATGCCTGATTGCCTGGTGATGCTCCAAGCTCTCGACTTTTGGAAACACCTCCCCGCATTCGGGGCAAGCGCAAATCCTCGTTCTCGGCAATGGGTACCTGCGATCGCTCCAACAAATCAAACATCCATCAAATGGAGATAAAATCATGTATTTGATACATAGACCGTGTTTGAGAGATCTATTGAAATATACATTCGGATATAATTCTTGGGAGTCCTTAATATAGACAAGGCCAACCCTCACTTCTTGAGCTAGTTTTTGAGATAGTTAAGTCCAAGTCTCATTTCTAACATGGTATAGAGCCCAAACCCTCCGTGTGTGTTAGACCGCCCATAACTGGGCTGTCTAACATCAGAAGAATATAATTCTTGGAAGCCCTTAATATAATAAACAAGGGCAACTCTCACCTCTTGAGCCAGCTTTTGAGGTGATTTAGATCCAAGTCTCATTTCTAACATCGCGTAAGAAGTACTTTTTAGGTTCTTCTCTCATAAAATATTTTTTAGAAACTATCTCAAACAACGAATTCTAACTACGGACTGAAATTAAACGGAAATATATATTCATCGCGTACATGCTCGGATCAACGATTGCGTGGCACTCGTAACAACCCGAGAGCCTCCGCAGCTGCATCCCCCTCCCGGCGTAGGCTCCAGCGCCATAGCTGGAATTTACGGAACGACTCGTTGACGAAGACCCGTGGCTGCCTTTCTTGCTGAGAAGCCTGGTTTCCTGTCCCAAAGAAATGCTATCCGGGGAGACATCGGAGCGGTGCACCACCCTGGTGTTGCCGTGGACAACGTCCCGGAACGTGCAGATGGAGCTGCAGGAGGCGTAAATGGGATGATGGATTTGGGATTCCTCGATCTGCTTGCAAGTGAGCAAGCTCTTGATCTGGTCCCAAGAAGAGGACGAGGACGTGGACGGGGACGAGTGCTTGGTCTTATGGTACTGTTTCTTCTTGCGTTTGGGGTTCGCGGCGGGCGGGGGAGGATGAAGGGTCTTGGATTCGGGGTCGGGTAGGAAAGTGAGGAGCGCCATGAAAAGAAGTGAGAGGGATTGGAGGAGAAGTGGTGAATGATTGGGGAAGAAGAATTGGGTCTCTTTTTCATGGGAGGAGTTGGCGCAAAGAGAGTGTGGTGTTAAACTGTTAAATGTTAAAATATTTGGTGGGTTTTTCGTTTAAGTGGGGGAAGGCATCCGAGATTGGTTAAAGATGTTGAGTTGTGTGGGGAAAGGGGTTTTGTTGGGGACAGTAGCTAGGGTTCCTTTTTTCCTTTCATGGATTCAGTAAATACATTTCTACGTTCTATCAAATCAAAATATATATATATTGGACAGCGGAGTTTTTCCGCCTATACATTGTTTAACTTGATCACGAGATTTGAGATTTAGGAGATCCATATTCCACGAATTTTTACGTACTATATATAAAAATTGGAGTGATTCTTCTCTTATATACCATGTGGTGAAATATTAAGTTTTTGATCATCAATATCTCATTTCAAATTTCATGAAAATGTGATGGATCTTCGATGTAAAATGGTGGATGATTTGTGATACATATGTAGGCATGTTAAATTTTAATATAAAATATAAAAATATTATGTATAGGTAAAAATTATATGAAATTATTTTTTTCTCTAAAAAAAAATTTAATAGCCACTTAATCATTTGTATTCTTTCCTTTTCCTATTAGCTAGCAACCATATATATACACCACAAACTGCATGCATCGTACGTAGTTGATCTATTTTGAGACTTGACTGCATGCTTACACCTAGATTGCATGCTTACCTTTCTTTAAAGCCAAAAACTTGAGGTTTTATACATATTGGACAAGGACTAGACTTGATGTCCTATCCCTTTCAAGCTCTAAAACTTTCACAAGCCCCTCTACACTTCCAAGCTTACCTATGAATTAAGACTATTAGTACATTTACATCTCCCACTTGCTATCACGTTTGACCTGATCAAGCTTCATAAATCATACTCTTGTACATTAACAATTTAGTTTTAAAAAAACAACAACACTTTTTAAGAAAAAAAAATAGGACCGATTAGAAACCGCTTGAACACGCCATGTTTTTATAAAATTGGAAACGACACGATTATAATCATAATTATTGGATTATATATTTATAACCCGACATTCGACGTTTAACTAGATCTATAAATAGTGGTGACAGGTGGATATTAATTGTAAGACTGTGTAATTTGCATGTATGATTTGTTGGCTAGCAACTTATGCACATCCAAAGTAACATGCCATGTTCGTAGCTTTTGTAGGCATCGCTTGGAGTTATTCTCTTGTTGTTCCTCTTTTCATTTTCTCGAATAAAAAGTGAGTTGCCTGGATTGCTGAAATGATGCCCCAATCACGACAACCCTTTATTGGAGCTCTACAATATTACTTCGATCATCATCCATTTCATATATATATATATATATAGCTTCTATTAAGATGTTTTTCGGGAGATTGATTTGAAATACATCGATTTCGATTACAATTTTATTGTTAATATTGAAACAATAGATCAAATTAAAATTTTCATTTATTACTTATTTACACGTTAGGAAGCACAAATTTGAGTGGATTTCAAATGATACCAATATTGGGTGAAACTTGAAATTCATCTTAATTAACATGAAATACTTGTATAAGAGATGAATTTGAATTATAGAATTCTCTAAACATCAAAGTACATTTGAACAAATTTCAGATACATGCACTTGAAATTTTTCCAATCTCAAGTATTTGATAATATAAGAAGAATAATTAAGTTCATCGGTATAATATTTATGTGTAAGATGCAATATTGTTAGTTGTTAATATTAAGTTATATATTTAATTTAATTTTTCATATTGTCATTGAGCTATTTTAAATAAATTTTATGATGTGATATGTTGATTCCAATATCTCAGTTTTTGTTTTGGAAGGCAATGATTGTTAACTTTATATTCTCATTATTTTTCTTGGTCATAAAACGCAATTGGAGCACTAATTTTACACACAGACACACAAGTTTCGCGTATAAGTTATCTCAGCATAAGTACAAATGGCAATTTTTATTATCTTAAATATATGGATACGGAGGGAGACGTCACTATTTGTCGTCTGCCGGAGCTTTAACTATACACAAATCTGATAATTAATATACACAAAATCTTGTGAGACAGATTTTTCATTCCTTTTTTTTTTTTCTAAAAAAAATTTTCTGAAACTAAATTTTTTTAAAAAAAATCTCAATTAGCTCATATATGATATATGATCGATGATTCAATAATATAATTTATATACTAACGCGCTTCTCCCGCGCAAGCCCGATCGATATCGACAAAAATAAGCCCTGAAATAATACTTTCGGATATTATACAAGTTAATCGAAAGTATAATCTTGATAACAAAATACTACGTTATATATCAGTGAGATTCCGATGCCATGAAAAAGGAGGAGTAGAAGAGCCAAGGAGATAAAAATATATAGGAGTGTCACGTGAAAATTGCACCTTATCCATTTTATTTTGTAGCGTTTAGCATCACGTGGAAACATGCTTCTGGCCAGAAACTTAACCACTCAGCCTAATATATCATATATTATTTATTTAATTATATAGTACTCTTGATCAAGGCTATTATTTTGCTTTTCTATTATATAATTTATATATGACTTGACCATTTTGTTAATAATAATTTGGGGAGCTGATAGGACCCATACTTTTCGGCCACCTATTATTACTAACCAAAACATCGAAGGGTGTGGAATGGGTGCATTCTCGTCCACATCGACTCTTACAAATATAAATAAAGTATCATCTCTTTCTCTTAATTAGTTAATAAATCTTATCTTATTATATGAATTATGGAGTTGACTCATCATAATTATAATAAAGGATTATGAAAATTTTTTGTCTATTACTTCTTTCATCCATTTTGTGATTTTGTCAAATAACCTATTTCTTAATTAAACACAAATCATTCGCATCCAGCACTCATCGCCGCGGTGTAAAAACTTATTTAAATTATCCGATGTTACTATATTTCTTTTAGGTGTGCAATGTTACTAATACAAATATCAGCGCACCGATGAAAAATAATTAAAATTTTTCAGCACTGCCATTTTCCCTCGTAAGTGGCCTAGCATTAATCCGTATGTGAACATTATCTTAAAATATTGTCCATTATCCCGTTTGGTTTTTTTTAGAGTACAAGTACAATATTATATCAATATTACAAGTAAACAATTACAACAATGTAATGAAATTGCTCGTACGAAACTTGAGCATAGACTCGAGACTTACTTATCTCAAACAAAAAACTATTAAATCTACCTAAATAAATTAGGACAACTACCCGCAATAAACGAGAATCGAACCTGAAACCAATTGGTGTCATTATCCCGTTTGGTTTAGTTGGCGTACGTCGTTATGTACTTAAGTTTACTCGACTATTTAGTATTTATATAGATATATAGATTGATCTCTTACTTTTTATAAAGAAAGTAGGAAGAAATGTTGAGACTTGAGATTAACTAATTAAAAAAATTCGTAAAAGCATAATTTATTCATTTTAAGAATAAAATTGCCTTCTACAAAAACAATTTTACGAATGAAAATGAAAATTTATGTGTTAGGGGATGGGTGAATTCACTACAAGAAAAATGAGAAAAGACAACGGATATAATCCGTTGTCATATGAGTTCAAAAACTGTTGTACTTTTCAGTGTTGTCGAAAGTATACCCTACGACAACGATTTATATCCGTTGTCTTTGAAGACATACGACAACGGTTCTGCAACGGTTTAAAGCTGTTGTCTTGTGGAACTTACGACAACGGTTTTGCAACGGTTTAAATACGTTGTCTTTTGAGACTTACGACAACGGTTTTAAACCGTTATCTTTGAGCATGTTTTTTAATAACCAGGTTTTGTACAACAATTTTATTTGGGCAAAGACAACGGTGAAAAATCATTGTCTTTTGTAAGATGTAAAACAAAAAAAAATTAAAAACACTAATTTAATATTATAATCACTCGAAATTTAAAAAATCAAAAATTAAATTAATATATAATTTTTTAAACATTATAAATTATTCAAAATTAAAAATAATCGAATTCTGATTCAATGAACACTAAAAAATAAATTTATACATTAATCTCGATAAACTTGGAATACCCTTCAACAATCTCTTTTCCTATAACTCGTTTATTTTTCAATGTTCTCCGTTCCAACCTGATAAAACGATACAAGTAGAAGACAACTGTCAAGCAAAGATTAAAAGATATCCAAAACATTAAATGAAAAGTACTGATTGTAATTGGATATCTTAATTGAAATTTGCTTAAATATAAAGATTGATGGTTCTCATTATACTTTCTAAATTTTCATAAACATATTCACGTACCTAACAAAAATGTTATATATTCACTTCCAATGGCTTTGAGTTCTGGTTAGTGAGCTGAGGTTGACTTGAATAATCTGCTAGATAAAAAAAAAAAGGTTAGAGGCACTAAAAAATCTACAAATGATCAAGAAAAATTTTAAGTAGCTAGAGAAGAGCAGGTGTTGGATATCACCTTTTGTTTTGGAATTGAAGACATATCCATCAAGAAAACAAGTGTTGATGAAATATTGGATTGGCATGGTTCAGAAAACAATTTGTTGAGCACAAAGCCTACGAAAATCTTACTCCATAAAGGCAAATTATCTGAACTGTCAGCACACCAGCAAAAAGACAGAAACAAGAATTTGGATTAGACAGTTGATAGTTGATACCGAATCTTGTGAGACAATAAACACTTATGTTAGGAGCATCAAGGGCCAAAAACAGCCCAATGATATTTCGCACAAAGGTTGGCTTTAACCAAAGAAGTTCTCTATAAACAATTCAACTAATTGTTATACGTTGATTCAGTCACACTTCCAAATAGCTGGTATCACGAAATTGTTATGCAAGAGAAGATGAGGCACACAAAGTTGACGAAGTGATCTGTGAATCGATTAAAAGGGTCCCGTGAGATACCACCACGAGGAATGTAAACCTGTATAATCGAACACAAGAAGAGAAAACCTTGATATTTTCCATTTCCATATTACTATTGCGTTTGAAAACAGAATCAAAGCAAACTTTTACAGATACAACTCAAAATAAATTACCACAGATGGTGTCATCAAGAAAGAATTGAACTATAATATATGAAAGAAATGGGAATGTAACCTTCTAATAATATAGATTAGTATTCACATACACAAAAAATATATTCTTGATTAATCGATTTATACATGACCTTAATTAATTATGTTGTAAAAATCAAAGCACCGGTGTTTATAAAAAAATGTAAGAATTGAAAAAATAAAATTAACTAGAAACAAGTATTGAAAGCTAGCAGATAGATTTCTTGAACAATAAAAAAGACAAACTAATGTATTAGGCAAGGAATAAAATTTGACTCTTCACCTCATGTGTTTATCTATACATTATACAAGAAAATTGTTAATATTGTGTTTTTTTCTTAATAATTAATTTTTTTATATATATTTATTTATACTATCAATAAATAGTAAATGAATATGTCGATCCATGAGTTAGTTATCGACAATAATGAATATAAGAATATGCCTGAAATTAATTAAGGACGACTTACATTGTCTTCCGAGAAAAGGAAGTTTTCGTGGAAAATGACGGGGCAACCATCTTTTGTCACCTATTTTATATATATATATATATATATATATATATATATATATATATATATATATTATTGAAAGGATATTAATTAAAATCGAGAAGTAGAGACAGAGTAGGTAGAAATTAAGAAGAACAATATATTAAGTTGGTCCGGTGAAGGACAAGATAGAAGTGATGAATAGATAGATATATATATAGGGAGGAAAAATAGAAACTCAAATCCAACGCATGCAGCCGATAGAATTAATTGTACCGCACAAAAGTAGGCGATCGAATGAGGACAAAAATATTAAATAAGGATCTTATAAATTGATCAGAGAATTAATGGATACCTGAACATCAAATTCGATGTAATCAAAGTTAGAAAAATAAAGAAGACGATGATCTTGAGAATTCTCTAAGTTTTTGTAACGTCTCACTGTATCAAGACGGGTCTTTTCAGCGTGCTTATGTCCTCACTCACACGCACCCTGAGAAACTTCCCAGGGGGTCACTGATAAGTGCATTTTGTATGCATTATTTCATGTTATTTTTATGTCTATTTTGTGTGCATTCATATTATTTTTATGTGTTTTTATGTGTTTTAGTGCATGTGTGTGTATTTCACTCCTTGGGTTAATTTTGTAGCAAAATATATTTTTTAAGAATGAATTCCGGACCAGCTTTGTTCAAAAAATCAAATTTAATTTTAAAGAGCTTCAAATCCGATCTTCACCGTTCAGATTATATTTCAAGATGTTTGGAAGCTTTTGTCCAAATTTCAGCTCAATCCGACGGCTAGATCTCAAGATATGAATTTTTGAACATCGTCGCTCGGTGCAGAAATTTTGTACTGTGCGCGCGCGAGAATCAAGCTCGCGCGCGCGCGAGTTTCGTGTCCAGGCCTCTGTTTTTATGTGTTGCGCACGCACGAGGCCTATGCCGCGCGCGCGCGCGTGTTTGGGGGTCATATGTGTTCCGAAAAATCCTTATTTTGAGAGGAAATTAACTGGTAGGCGTTCCGGACCATATATATACAAGATATAACATATTTTTTAGGGTTTCGAAATTCCAGAGAGCGCACAACACAAAGGAGGCGGCTACAAGGCTTGGGAGAGAAGATTTCTTCTTTCTTTTCTTCTTTTTATTTTTATTTTTGAATTATTATTTTTAATTATTGAGTAGTTTATTTTCAACCAAGACAGCGTGATTGGGCCGAACAAATTCATGTAGAAAACTTGGATGTTTGTTTGGGATTTTTTAGAGTTGATTTTATTTTATTGATTGTCAGATTTATATTTGTCTTGTGAATAGTCTGATCAACTGTTTGCTTGCATGTTAATCAATTCCAAATCGACATAGGAGGTTTTGATTTTGATCACTCTGATAATTAACATATTGTAAAACCGACTAGAAATAGAATTCGATTTCAGTGTACGGTTTAGGTGTAAACTGAATTTTCACAAATATTTAATGCATTCAAATTTGATTAGAATTACGAAATATTAGTTCATCAATATTTGAATAGGTTTGATTGTTCTAGAAATAGACCTTCGAACAAATTAGGAGAATTCCCGTGAATTAAGATTAAATCTGAGTCCTGAATCAACTACATGTTACGTGATTTGTTCGGTACCCACGTGTGTTTTCGTTGTCTTTGTCTTAATTATTTTTATCTTCAGTTATTTTTATTTTTATTTCTTAATCAATTTTTATTTTATATTCTTATTTTATTTAATTCAAAATCCTTCTATTATATTGTCTAGATTAAGTAAAATAATTAATTTTTGAGAATTGACTGCAGTCCCTGTGGGATCGATACTTGGACTCTCTGTCCACTTTACTATTACTTGACCTGGTACGCTTGCCAGTAGATTTATATCACACCGATTTAGCCGGTCAAGTTTTTGGCGCCGTTGCCGGGGACTGTTTAGTTAATATTAGGATAGATTATTTGTTTGAGACTAGATTTTTTTTTCTTGCATTTGTTTAATTATTTATTTTAATTTTAATTTTATTCTCTTTTGCTTGTGAGGTACTTGGAGATGGACCATCGACAGGTGTTCACAAGATTTGGCCAACAATACTTGGAGTCTTTCTATGCTGCTTGGGGGAGATTCAATGATTTGGCGAACAAATTTCAATGCCATCAGTTTTCTACTTACACCCTCACTAAAATTTTTTATGGTGGTTTGGATGAGATTACAAGAAATTAGGTAGATTCTGGAGCTCTGGCCACTGACAGTCAATTGTTTAGAAGAGATGAAGACAGTGCGATGCACTTGTTGAACGATATGGCAGATTTTGACTAACATTGGCATTGTGATCCTTCACTGCAGGGTTGGAGTCACCAATATCCTCCAGATATCAACTCTAAAAATTTTGCGAACCAACCACCAGAGCATCAAGAAGAGTGTATAGGGCGTTCCGAAGATTATGTGGCTCAGTTGGAGAATTTTTTGCGGCAACAGACAGAGACAAATCAATTTTTAGAAAGCCGCATAAGTCTTTTGGATGAACAGATTGCGCTTATTAGAGAACCAATTTTGGATATCTGCCAATTGAGTGAAGTAACTGAGCCAGAGCAGGAAATCATTTTTGAGGAATCTTCTTGTGAGGATGAGCCAAACATGATAGTGGAGGAGGAAGAACCATTCAAGGAGAGAGATTTTACCTCGTCAGTGGTCGTTCCATGTACACCGTTAGAAGATACTTTCTTGCCATTGACGCCAATCCCACAGTATTCCATCCTCTATGACCTTCAGCCTAGATTCGGAGTCTCCTTCCAAAAGAAAAATTTCAGAACAAGTGTTGTTGGACCGACGAGCTTACAAAGTATATATCACGCCAAGCTTAAGGGCGAAGGAAATCAAGACCCATACGTAGAGTTGTATGATTCTTACTAAGGGCGACAGCCGCTCTTTGATGGTTGCTTTTGCATAGTCGGACATTAGACTATAAATTTAGCGCTGACTGGGAGGCAACCCAGTGTTCTTTCTTTTTGCTTTTTATTTTATTTTTGGTTTTTGTTTTTGTTTGATTTTTGTTTCTTTCCCATGCCAGTTGGTTGTGCCTGCCGATATATACAATCTGCTGCTGCTGTCCCAGCTGATACTATCAAGAAGGAAGAGGATGCATCGAAAACCAGGGGAGTGTTATTTTTGTTCTCATTGTGTTTTTGTTTGTCTTTGCATTTGTGGGTTTGTTATGCATTCTGTTCATTGTTCTGAAGCATTGAGGACAATGCTTTGGATAAGTATAGGGGGGGTAGACTAGTATTGCATTGTCTATGTGTTTGTGTTGCATCTGTCGTGTTTCGTATTTCTTTGCATACAGTTTATTTTTGTTGTTGTTTGCATTGTTATGAGTAGGATGAATCATAATAGCCAATGATGATGAAGTTTATTTGAAAAAAATGGATTTTTGAAAAAATTTTGCTCTTGACTGGACATGAGAAACTGTAGGTTGAACCGTGAATATTTTTAAGCACTAATGTTAGACCAGTAAATTGTAGCGAAAGATTTGATGAAGTTTCTATCTGTTTGACCATTGCACGGCAATAGGTGGTTTGTGGATCTTGATTGTTTTCTATGAATTTTGATGAGGCTCTAGTTTACACTTATGATCTTGGGCGCACCTAGAAAAAATTTATATACAATTCCATCCGGGCCTTGAAAGGATTAAAATCCTAAAAAAAAAAAATTAAATTTAAGGCTAAGTATGCGGATTCAATGGGATTGATGCTCCATCCGGGCTATAGACGAGGGGATTAGAAAGAAAAAATAGAATGATTTTTCGTATCCTATCCAGTTATAGCTAAGTCAGCGGGTAATTATTGGGGCTAATGCAATACCGGGTGCAAAATCCGGAGGTGTGTAATTCATTATCTCAAAGGAGGTGGGTTTAGTCTAGAGGTCGTTGGAAGGAATGGGCACTTGAAGAGTGAAACTTGCACTGATTTGTCATAGGTCGCCAAACAGTTTTGAAACGAATTCGGTCTAAGTTGTATGAAACTGAAATGACATTTCACACACACACGTTCATGTTAAACCGAAGGTGTATTATGAAAAGTTGAGAGCATGTCTGTGTTTTTTGTTTTGTGATTAAACTTCTCAGAGGCTTTGCACATTTATGAATCGTCCTTACTTATGTTTTTGTTTGCATTTTGTTTTTGCATGTCTTGCTCGAGGGCGAGCAAAAGTTAAGTATGGGGGTGTTGATAAGTGCATTTTGTATGCATTATTTCATGTTATTTTTATGTCTATTTTGTGTGCATTCATATTATTTTTATTTGTTTTTATGTGTTTTAGTGCATGTGTGTGTATTTCACTCCTTGGGTTAATTTTGTAGCAAAATATATTTTTGAAGAATGAATTCCGGACCAGCTTTGTTCAAAAAATCAAATTTAATTTTAAAGAGCTCCAAATCCGATCTCTACCGTTCAGATTATATTACAAAATGTTTGGAAGCTTCTGTCCAAATTTCAGCTCAATCCGACGGCTAGATCTCAAGATATAAATTTTTGAACATCGTCGCTCGGTGCAGAAATTTTGTACTGTGCGCGCGCGAGAATCAAGCTCGCGCGCGCTCGAGTTTCGTGTCCAGGCCTCTGTTTTTATGTGTTGCGCGCGCGCGAGGCCTATGCCGCATGCGCGCGCGTGTTCGGGGGTCATATGTGTTCCAAAAAATCCTTATTTTGAGAGGAAATTAACTGGTAGGCGTTCCGGACCATATATATACAAGATATAACATATTTTTGAGGGTTTCGAAGTTTCAGAGAACGCACAACACAAAAGAGGCGGCTACAAGGCTTGGGAGAGAAGATTTCTTCTTTCTTTTCTTCTTTTTATTTTTATTTTTGAATTATTATTTTTAATTATTGAGTAGTTTATTTTCAACCAAGACAGCGTGATTGGGCCGAACAAATTCATGTAGAAAACTTGGATGTTTGTTTGGGATTTTTTAGAGTTTATTTTATTTTATTGATTGTCAGATTTATATTTGTCTTGTGAATTAGTCTGATCAACTGTTTGTTTGCATGTTAATCAATTCCAAATCGACAGAGGAGGTTTTGATTTTGATCACTCTGATAATTAACATATTGTAAAACCGACTAGAAATAGAATTCGGTTTCAGTGTACGGTTTAGGTGTAAACTGAATTTTCACAAATATTTAATGCATTCAAATTTGATTAGAATTACGAAAGATTAGTTCATCAATATTTGAATAGGTTTGATTGTTCTAAAAATAGACCTTCGAACAAATTAGGAGAATTTTCGTGAATTAAGATTAAATCTGAGTCCTGAATCGACTACATGTTACGTGATTTGTTCGGTACCTACGTGTGTCTTCGTTGTCTTTGTCTTAATTATTTTTATCTTCAGTTATTTTTATTCTTATTTCTTAATCAATTTTTATTTTATATTCTTATTTTATTTAATTCAAAATCCTTCTATTATATTGTCTAGATTAAGTAAAATAATTAATTCTTGAGAATTGACTGCAGTCCCCGTGAGATCGATACTTGGACTCTCTGTTCACTTTACTATTACTTGACCTGGTACGCTTGCTAGTAGATTTATATCACACCGATTTAGCCGGTCAGTCACCCATCCTATAATTGCCCCAAGTCAAGCACGCTTAACTTTGAAGTTCTTATGTGATGAGCTTTCGAAAAGAAGACGCACCTTCTTGATATGAGCAGTACATATGAAATCTTTCAAGCCCTCCTCAACTATGTAGTCTCATACCTACACAGTCTCAGAATCCCCTCTCATTCCGGCACGGGATCGGTTCATTCATGTCTCCCTCCGCCTAGAAGCCTACCAGGAGCCGCTCATTGTCCGTGCAACCTCTTGGCACCGGCGATCACTCACCTTCTTGATATGAGCAGTACATATGAAATCTTTTAAGCCCTCCTCAACTATGTAGTTCCATACCTACACAGTCTCAGAATCCCCTCTCATTCCGGCATGGGATCGGTTCATTCATGTCTCCCTCCGCCTAGAAGCCTACCAGGAGCCGCTCATTGTCCGTGCAACCTCTTGGCACCGGCGATCACTTCCTGCCTCCTCAGCCCCGCCTACGCGATCATAAAGTAAACTTTCTCAAATAAATTCATAAATCACATCAAACAGATTTAAATGCCGAAAAACAAATATTTAAAACATTCAAATAAATCATATAATTTAAATAATCACTCATAAAAACAATTTGACATATTTTCACATTATTTTAAAATTATTAAATCCCCTAGTTATGCATGCAGATTTACGTGCCGAATTTCTGGGCGTTACAGTTTCATTTCTGCCATTGAATACAAGATAATTACAAAAATCCATGTTTATATATCTTCATCACTAATAAGATATTGACAGTTGTCTAAGAATCTATAACAACCTAACAAACAAATATTCCTTTCTAAGATAATAAAAATCTATCCATTAGATATTGCTGAGCTGTGCACCCGATTTATTGTATTGGACTTTTGAATCCATGGACTTGTTTTCATGGGTTGTGTCTGCACTTCATGGGCTTCTTTAGTATGGACTGCACCTGTATTTTCCAATTCTTTATCTTGCCCCCTCGAGCAAAGTGAGGGTCGAAGAACAACACCTAGCTTGTTACGAAGTCGAGTAAAGACAGGAGCAGATAATGGCTTTGTAAGTACATCGGCTATTTGATCAAAGGAAGGCACATATTGAATGCTCAACAGCTTGGACAAAACTTTTTCCCTGACAAAGTGAAGATCCAATTCAAGGTGTTTAGTTCTGGAATGGTGTACTGGATTTGCACTAAGTGCTATAGTACTCATGTTGTCACACCATAAAGTAGGAGGTCTGATCTATGAAATGCGAAGCTCCTGCAGCAATGATTGAATCCAAAGAAGTTCAGAGGCTGCATTTGCTAAACTACGATACTCGGCTTCCGTACTCGAACGAGATACTACACTTTGTTTCTTTGAGCTCCATGATATTGGGGAATTTCCTAAAAACCAGCAAAACCCCGAGGTGGAGCGTCTATTATCGGGGTCATTTCCCCAGTCCGCGTCACAATATCCAGACAGCGAAAGACAAGAAGAAGTACGCAAGTGGACACCAAAGTCCAACGTCCCATTGACATAACGAAGAATTCTTTTTACAGCCTTCCAATGAGTTATGATAGGAGTATGCATAAACTGACATACCTTATTGTCACTATAAGAAATGTCAGGTCTTGTAATTGTTAAGTATTGCAATGCACCCACAGTGCTTCGGTACAATGTGACCTCAGGAAATGGATCTCCATCCTTGACAGACAGCTTAACACCAGTAGACATAGGTGTTGGTATAGAAGTTGCTTGATGCATTTTTGTTTGCAGGAGTAAATCCCGAGCATATTTAGATTGAGAAAGAAACAATGAACCATCACTCTGTTTGTGCACCTCAAGTCCCAGAAAATAAGATAGAGCACCGAGGTATTTGAGAGAAAATTGAGCATCCAAAGTGCGAATAATCTGCTGAATTTGAGATGAATCACTTCCTGTTATGACAATATCATCAACATAAACAAGAATATAGACCACATATGTTGGCATGAATTTAAAAAACAAGGAGGAGTTAGCTCGTGATGTGACAAAACCCATAAATTGAAACGCACTCCGTAATTTCTCAAACCATGCACGAGGGGCCTGCTTTAAACCATAAAGAGCTTTGTGTAGCCTGCAGACTAAGGGACCGTTGCCATGGTGAACTTCAAATCCAGGCGGTTGTTGCATGAAGATTACGTCATTGAGCGAACCATTTAAAAAGGCATTATTGACATCAAGTTGTTTGATATTCCACCCACGAGAGACCGCAATAGTTAACACAATGCGTATGGTTGTGGGTTTAACAACTGGGCTAAATGTTTCAGTGTAGTCTAAGCCCGGAGTTTGGGAATAGCCTTTAGCAACAAGCCTAGCCTTGTGTCGAGCAATAGACCCATCAGGATTTGTTTTAAGCTTGAACACCCATTTACACCCTATGATCGGGGTGTTTGGTGGAGCTGGAACGAGTGACCAAGTCTTATTTTTCATCAAAGCATTATATTCAGAATTCATGGCTTTGACCCATTCTGGACGCTGCTGAGCATCCTTTACAATTTGAGGTTCATAAGCATCAAATAAAGAAGCACCATATACTCTTGGTTTGAACACCCCAGCCTTAGATCTGGTCACCATATGATGAGTATTCATAGGCAGAGGAGACTCATCCATTTCAGGAGAAACTAAGGAATGTGAAGATTCAGGAGAAGAGTGGTTGGAATGTGGAGATGCAGCAGAAGGAATTGTGACAGATGTTGTTTCAGGAAGAGGAGGTGACCGCAAGGTGTGATCATAAGGTTGCAAGGAGGGAATTTGTGGAAGATATAACGACGACAAAGGAGAGCATTCCGTATGGGAAGATAACGACTGTATGGTGGTAGGAGATACAAAAGGAAAAGAGCATTCATCAAATTTGACATGTCGTGAAACATATACTTGACCACTAGAACTGATACACTTGTAACCTTTATGTTGATTACTGTAGCCTATAGAAGTGCAAGGAATGGATCGAAACGCAAGTTTATGTTGATTATATGGACGTAAGCAAGGGAAACATAAACATCCAAAAACTTTAAGGGATGAAAAATCTTGTATTTGATGATATAGTCGGGTAACCGGAATTTCTCCAGAAAGAGATATGGTAGGTAATAGGTTTATGAGATGGACAGCAGTGGAGAATGCATCCTCCCAAAAATGTAAAGGCATTGATGCATGAGCTAAAAGAGTATGACCCATTTCGACAACATGTCGATGCTTTCGTTCAACGACACCATTTTGTTTAGACGTGTATGGACATGAAAAACGATGAACAATGCCATTTTGTTGAAGAAAAGATGTCAAGACTTTAAATTCTCCTCCAGAATCTGTTTGCAAAGTTTTAATTTTCTTATTGAATTGAGTTTCGACTTGAGATTTAAATAAAGGAAACACTCGACTTACTTCTGATTTGAGTTTCAGAAAATAAATCCAAGTGTACCTACTATATGCATCCACGAAACTAACATAATAACGAAAACCATTTCGAGAAGGCATGTGAGAGGGACCCCAAACGTTAGAATAAATTAGCTCGAGTGGTTCAGAAAATATAGTATTTGATAAAGGGAAGGGAAGTTCGTGACTTTTTCCCATTGCACAAGCTGAACAGAAACTCATATTTTCATTTTTTTTGAATTATAACAATCTAACAAACAAATATTCCTTTCTAAGATAATAAAAATCTATCCATTAGATATTGTTGAGCTGTGCACCCGATTTATTGTATTGGACTTTTGAATCCATGGACTTGTTTTCATGGGTTGTGTCTGCACTTCATGGGCTTCTTTAGTATGGACTGCACCTGTATTTTCCAATTCTTTATCTATCAATAGGAAAATTAGCAGTTGTATTGAAGGAAAGAATGGTATTCTCCTTGAAAGCACAAAATCTCAAATCCGTGGACTGCAACATATTCATCCCATTTCCCTTATGACCAATGACTAACGACAATATAATACCGGTTGAAAATACAATATAAAAATGGCAACTGAACAATGAAGCAAAAGCCCAAATAGTTACCTTGTCCTTAACAAGCAAATAGTATCATCAAGCAAAGGCAGGTTCTTGAAACGTTTGAATTGTTTTGCAGGAGATTTTTGTAGAAGACAATCAGTCTCTGTGCTCACTTTAGAGCAAATATCGTTGTTCCCGAGTCACTCCAAAAGAAACAATCTCATGTACACTAATGCTATCATTAATATTGTAGCAGCAACCTATATATGCACACAAAATTTTTAAAGAACTCATCTAACCGATACTAGTTTTAACATTGCAAAATCATATTAAATGTAGCATTATCGATATCATTTCATGTAGCAACCAACCTGGTTTTCTAATATTCAATATAGATTAGTATGCGAAAAGGTGAATAACTAAAACATAGCAGAAGTGGAAAGGAGTCGAGCCGATAGATTCCCAAAGACGAACGAAGAAGATGCAAAGCCTGATATGATCCCAAACACGAAGCTCATTTGCTCTCTGGAACATTATATGCCTGCAACCAACTCCACGCACAAATTTTTTAAAAAAATAATGATAAATTTCTTAATATGATCTGTATCTTAAAAATATATATAGTAAACAGGAACAGGTCACTGTATATTAAATTCAAATATTTATTTCAAAATAATACAACTAAAATCCAAAATTTGAAATTTATACTAGTTGTTTCTTGAGTCCTTGTGTTGTATATTCTCAATGATGCTGGAAATGGAGAAGTTACGTACACCATGAAAGGGGAACCCTCTTGTCTATTTAGTGGGACATATGAGAATTAATATTTTTCATCCAACATTTTTAAAATGCCTATCTTTTTACATATTTGGTTAATGGTTACATCAACCAAAGCAATGTATCTTTTGCCCAATTTCGTGGCCATGTGGAGGGACTTCGTATGGAAAGGAAATTATCACCAACAAATATAAGGGTTCGACATTTCAACTTCTTCAACCCATTCGTAAGATCGGGTCTCCTGTTAATATTGGGGAGACAAAAGGTTAAACTATTTCAGAATCTAAACAAGACAGGACAAACATGCGGCCATGAAGAAAACGAAGAGTACGAGATGGTAAAATCTTGAATATCATTTACCTATCTATAGCATGAAGGAATCACAACACATTTATGCTCTGCCTCTCGTCAAGTAGCTGGAAAATAATGAATCATAATTTTCACAAGTTAAAACTCTAGAAAACTGTGATTTAAAGAAAACATGTAAAGCAGTAGGCTTGGGGCTAAAGATAACAGAAATGAAAGTACTTACTCTCCTACAAGCTTGAACTATGTCTGATTCTGGAACATTGGCACCACCACGAACTTCCTGATACAAACACAAAAGCAAATAACGGAATTAACATAAAAAAAAAAATATGTGCACTGAAGGGGTTAACAGAGGAGCATTGCTAGAATGATAATAAGGGAATAACAAGATTAAACCTCGATGCCATTATTTCTACAAATCAATACCTAATTTCAAAAACCAAAAACCATCACCAAGAAGCAAACTAACAAAAATCAAAAGCATATCCATATCAAAATTAATTAAATACAATAGAAATGAAGAAAAGAAGAGCATACAGTGTACCGCTGGTAGAACTTGCGCTTGAAGTGATCAACGACATCAGATCTGGAAGAGATGTAAGGAGGAAGGAGAATGTTTGACCAGTAGTCCGCCCACCGCGCATCACTCTCACAATCGTAAGCAGCCGCCGCAATCAGCTTCTCTGCAGATCTTCTCCTTCTCCTTCGCCTTCACCTTTGCATTTGCCTTCGCCCACGATCTTCTCTCTTTGTGCCTTTATTCCAAAGAACTTGTTCTCCAAATCGCGTCCTTGAAAATTTTTATCAAGAACTATAAGTACACCTTCATAATTCGTGAATCACTCATAGTGTAGGAAAAAACTCCCAATTGGCGGTCGACGGCAGTGGTGGTGGAGGTCGGCCGCGGCAGTTGCAAATTTCTGAATCGAAAATGGCTCTCGGGAGGAGAGAGAAGAGACGATGCGCTTAGAAGAAAGGAATGAGCGGGGGAGAGAGAAATATAAGCATCAAGCGAGTAGTAGTAGGTTATTATCATATTATGTAATGTGCATATTTTTTTTTAAAAATAAAAATAAATAAAAAATAACAACGACAACGGATTACAAAAAGTGTTGTCTTAGACCTCAAAAAGTACGCACATAGACAACGGTTAATTAAAACCGTTATCGTAGGTCATAAAAAACCCGCTCATAGACAATGATTTTTAAAAAAGTTGTCTTTGACATATATACGACAACGGTTTTTTAAAGACCGTTGTCGTTTTTAATTAAAATATGGCCAACGACAACGGTTTTTGTAAAAATCGTTGTTAAAGACCAAACGACAACAGTTTAGATATAAAACCGTTGTCTTTTTAGTGTGGTTAATTAACATATTTGTTGTAGTGATTCTACTTCTTTAATTAGGTGACAGATGCAACTTTTTGGTGGGATAATGATAAACACCGTTGTAGATATCATGAAATTAAACAAGAATATCTTATAAAAAATTTCAAGACAATTATTTTATGCTATATTTGGAGTATATTTTTCTTTATAATCTGGTTAAATTATAATTATTGGATCAAATGATAATTTTCATAAAAATATAAGGGTCTCACGTGATCTAATGATATTAAAATATAGGGAGAAACACTCCCGATATAGCATAGACTAACCCTTTTTGATATATATCAATGTGAATTTTCCAAAATATCCAATTTATTTTAACATATGATATCATTCTTATCAATTTCTTTTGATATATCAATGTGGATTTTCCAATATATCCAATTTATCTTAACATATGATATCATTCTACGAAGAGTTTTTTTTAAAATAAAATAAAATAAAATATTTCCACTACTTCAAATTGCTCCATCGATCTATCTATTATTCTCCAATGAAATTGCCTTCCCAAAAAATTTTTTTACGAATGAAAATGAAAATATGTAAGAGTTGAACTCTACGTACTTCTTCAGGCGACGATGCAATTTGGTGGGATAATGCTGAATATCTTTATATTTCTACACCGATACATAAAATAAAGAGTATCTTATAAAATCTGTTTTAGTATATCAATGTGGATTCTCACAAATACCCTTCGATTTAAAATAAATTAACATTTATACTATATTATAAAGAACTAGAACTTTAGAGTAACATTTCAAAATCGATATTTTATTAGATTAATAGCCATGCATACTTAACTTATCTATAAGTAATCTATAAATTGATTCACAGCATACATTCATAGACGGATTTATTTAACTAAATAATCTCCGTTTGACCATGATTTGAAAATATAACCTTCTCAATTTTTTTTCTTTATTTTGTTTTTGCATTTTCTTTGTATTTGAAGGTCATTTTGCAAATTTTTTTTGAAAGAAGGTCATAAATCAAAAAATTTGGTTGACCAAGGTCATTTTTCAAACTCTCCCCATTCATAGACTTGAAGCAGTTTGCTTAGTCGCGGCATTTGATACAAATAAATCGCATAATATATCTCGTATTTGTGAGGAATTAATTTTCTCCTCCAAAAATATTTTTTTTCCTTGGGGCGTGCACATACAATAATAAAAACTAGTACTAAGACGAGGAAGCGTTTTTGTACAATCGTTTTTTTAACGAAAAAATAAATATGAAATACAAAAAAGATTTTCTCGTAAAGAAATATTTCAAAAAAAATGATTTGATTAATATAAAATAAATTATTAGTGATTTGATTGATCCAAAATAAATAATTAATAGATGGATAAATAATATGACGAGAAGAATGCAAGATTGGATATAATAAGTTATACATGAACTAATAATACTCGTTAGTCCAAACGGTACCTATAATATAGAGATAGATCAGAACTTGGGCTTAGTGCCCAATGGAAGCCCATTTAAGTATAGGCCCAGTGGCCGACATACAAATATAGAGAGGATACACTCGTGTGCTGATTTGAATTGACCGCCTCGGCGCCTCCACGCCCCTCTCTCCTTTCTTCCAGTTCCCGCTGTTTTTCACAAAACCAAAACTCTCTTTCAATTTCTATCTTATTTCTCTTCTCAAATTCACCTTTCCGCACGCATATTTTCGTCATAGAATCAGGTTGCATTGTTGATTTTGATTTTTTGGGTCTAAATTTTCATATTTTGATGATATGTTGAATCCGGGTGAAAAAATGGATCCGAGTTCGACGCCTCGAATGAAACTGGAAGCTCAGTATCAGTTTCCGGTGCCGCGAGCGTCGCCTTCTTCGCATAAAAAAAAGTCCAACCCTTTTGCCCACGTTAGCCCCACCAAGTATGAGCGCAACACTCATGATATTCTCAATGATTCTGGTTACCGAGAGGGTTCTCGTCCGTCTCCCTTTCCGCTTCCAAAGTCTCGCTCAGTACGTAGAAGCATCGCGGTGAGTAGAATGGGCAAACCCATTTATTATTTGCGTCTTTGAATCTGTAAAACATCTGTTTTTGAATGTTTCTATTTATCTTCAATCAGTTAAATGACTTTGGACGTGTTGAAGTCAAGATGGAGGAAGATGGGCATGCCCAAGTTCATAATGTGGCAGTAGTAAACAATTCTTCACCTTTGAGAGTATCGTGCATTGGTGGCAGGGGGAACGTTAAAGATAATCATGTTAAACAAGCCAAAACTTTTTTCCAGGAAACCAAGTTAGGTAATGGAATGCATTAATGTGAATTGATTCGTAGATTTGGATAATTTATGCTTGTTTGATTGGCCATGCTTCGAGTGAAATTGAGTTTGTCATTGACAGCTTCTTTTTGCAGGGTCACTTGATAACTTAAACCTGGTTGCCGGTTGTCGGTATGATAGCTCTTTAGGTAAGCTACGGCTCAGTAGATTTTATTAACTATGGGTCATTAATGAATTTCCAAAATAAAGGATGATAATTTTGAAAATAAAGCTGCATAGTAACTAAGTTTTAGTAACTGAAAACAGAGATTATCATGTGCCAGGCTTGCTGACAAAGAAATTTATCAAGTTGATTCGGGAGGCTGAGGATGGAACCCTTGATCTGAACAGAACTGCAGATCTCTTAGAGGTATTGGATTAATTTTTATTTTTTTTTAACTTTTGCACGTATAAAAGATTGCTCATTACTCCTCACTTGGGATACAGGTCCAGAAGAGGAGAGTATATGATATTACGAATGTTCTGGAAGGCATCAATTTAATTGAGAAAACAACAAAGAATCACATACGATGGAAGTATATGATTTTCCCCTTTTCTTATTGCTTTTATTCAGTTTAAATAGTTTTTTGTATTTGCTTTTCACGAAACTTCACCATTTCAGAGGTTCTGGAATTTATAGACCTACCGAACTGGATGATGAAGTCTCCCTCTTGAAGGTGTTCTTATGATGTTTCAACCCCATTCATTACTCGTGTACACCAGTAATTTATTCTCTAAAAACTTTCCAGGATCGCGGACCATGTTTTCCTCAATAGCAGACATGTTTATATCAAATTATGTGCAACATGTATGATTGCTTGCCGTATTTGACCACATAGTTAAAGTTTCCAATCTGAAGGTTGTTTGATTGTTGATTAGGTTTACTGATCATGTGCCTGAGTTTGACTCAACGTCTCAACCTGAGTTTGTCAAGGACGTAATACCATTTATTGGTTACAACGTTTCATTTGCATGTTGCCCTCTCTCTCGAGCTTCCTGCTAAACCTTATTTATCATATTCTCACATGGAAAAATCTGAGTTGGGTGTTGCTTGTCTCGGACGATAGTTACTATTCCAGTGCATCTTAGTACACAAGACAAATAGCATAGAGACTTTTGTATGAGACGAATAGCATATAGTACCTATAGGTAGAGATATTAATTTTGACCTCATACAGTTCTTTATGTTATGACAGGCTGAAGTTGAATATCTAAGTGCTGAAGAGTCCAGGCTTGATGATTGCATAAGGTTTGGCTTAAAAGAGAGATCCTTTATAGTTGAATAGCTTAAGATCGTGGGCTAACATATGATCTTTATTCAGGGACAGACTAGAGCGCTTAAGGATGCTAGAATCTGATCGGAATTGTCAGAAGTATGCTTTATTATGATGATTTTTGTGTCACTCATGAATTCAATCTCTTCAATGTTTCCGTGTTCTCACTGTTCCAGGAATCTATTCCTGACTGACCAAGATCTTGCGAGCCTTCCCTTGAGGGTATGTTACCTCCATGTTTTACTTCTTTTTTCTCCGTCTTCTTGCTCTCCTGACTGATTAAATTATGCTTCAATTGTTAGCAGGATGATCTTGTCTTCGTTGTACAAGCTCCTCGTGCTACTTCAGTAGAAGTTCCTCATCCTGATGAGGTTGATATTTTTCATTTAAAATTAAACTATTGGGAAATTGGTTTCTCAACATTCAACAATATATGTCATGCAGAATACTTTATTCCGTGAAAAAGAGTACAAACTCCTGATCAGAAGCACCACCGGACCAATTGGTGTGCATTGTCTTAGGTATTCTCAGTCTCATCATTGTGGATATGGCCACTTAATAGGCTCACACAAACTTTAATTCACGAGTGCGGTAAAATTTTTGAAAAATCATGACACCTCCACAAGCACGTGCGACTGTATAGTGAAAAAAATGGTATGACAACAAGAGAATAAAAGAGCTTCACTTCATTTTTTCAGAAGCATCCATATCCATAATCTATACCATGTTCTAACGACCAAATTGCATCACTTGCAGTAAAAAAGAGCAGAAAATCGAGGACAGATCCGCCAAACGTATTGAATTATTGGATTCATTTTCCTCAAGTAGTAGCAGAACGGTTGATGATACAGGTCCATCTTCAATTCCTTATGATGCAGAAATGAGCTCAGAAGTGCATGAGTTCCACAAAGTAGTCCCATGGGATAGTGGTGTAAGTTCATTTGGTCACCATGCTTCTAATTCTACTCCCTATGGCTGGTGAAGCTTGTTTGTTTTGGTAATTGTGCATGGTGTTGCTATGCAGATTGAAAACGACTATTGGTTCAGATCAAATCTTGAGGTCAGCGCTACTGATCTGTGGGGCAAAGAAGATTCATGACAAATTTTGTAATGGAGTCTTGATGCAAAGAGTTTGGAAAGATTAACCCGCAGCAGGAAGAGAAGCCAACCCATTTACCTATTTTAGACAATCCATTTTTAACAAAATTTTCCTTTTTTTTTTTGGGCCTTTGCCAGTAACGAGGGGATGAATCTAAATGGATTCATTTTATGGAATGAGTCACGTGGGGATCAAGTTATTCTAACAAAATTGGATGGTCTAGGCTTATAATAAGCAAGTTGTGACCGGAGCTCTATTATTGGTGCTCACATTCAGAATGTAGTTCTGTAACAGTAGGAGCTAATTGGTAAGCTTTGATGGTCACTTGCAACTATTGGAAAGTCATCGTTTGGTTTCATTGCCTTTCAACATTTTTTATAATTTAGAATTATTATTTTTTCACTTATCGGTATAGTGGCAAGAAATATATTGTGGTATTTTTTAACTTGCCTTCAATGATCACAACTATATTTATTTTCGTTAGTTTCTACTTTTTAACATGTTTTTATGTTTACATTTTCTAAATATTCAGTTTTCTGCTGACTGAGTAAATAAAATCTTGGGATAACTATTAAAAACTACCACAAAATAAAGAAAAAGAAAACGTAATAATCAGTTCCTTGACCTCTTAAACAAACATCAGACATAAAACAGCAAGAGAATGCCTGGAAACAAGTTCAATTATGGTTTCCAGTAAATCTTTTCCAAACTAAAATCGCAACAATTCACGGTTAAAAGAATTGCTGACATTATAATTGGTTCCATATTTGTTAATAATAATGAAAGAATGGCAAGATGAAAATGTCAAAAATTATATTACCATCCATATCACCAGTCAAGGACTTGTTACGGACCGTGTTTTCCTAGACATTGCTCGGGTCACCGGTCGTATATCTTCCAAAAGAATCTGAGCCTCTTCGCACTCTGTTGAAGGCACTGATTTATTCTGCATTTCATGAGTAGGGTTTGAAATTTTACTTGGCTCGACAACGGTCAGTGCTGTTGCTATTTTTTGTTCTGTTGAGACTGTACAAGGGGGAGAATCTTTGGAAGATTTTGATGGTTCTGCTTCTTCTGACATGTCTTCTTGGTTTTCACTTGAAGATGTACTCGAAACAGGAGATGAGGGCTGTTCATCCTGTGCTTGTTTTGTATGGGCTGATCTGTGATTTGATGTTGTTGTGGTCACTTGCTGCCCGATTGGGAAAAAAAAATACTTTTTAAAGCCATGCACAAAGGTCTTAAGTTCAAGTGTTCAACAATAATCCAGAGCTATAGAACTAAATGACAATCAGTGAACATCTCTATTATATAGCTGTGACAGACTCAGAAGAAGATATAAGACACAAAACTCGAACGAAATAATAAGTTTGGCAGTAAACACCTGAGCCACCCAAGGAGATGAGTGTGAAGCAACATACTGCAAAATCTGAAAAAACCTGGTCTGGCCATGGCTTACAGCAATTTTCCAGTACAAGATTATCATATCCCCAGCTCTTGTTCTCAGCTCTGACAAATTTCGGTCAATTTCAGTTTCATGCTTTGCGATGTAGGGTCTGAAAAAAGACTCATATACATATGTAGTTCCCTGAAATCAGTTGAGGTTTAATTAGACTTTATGAAGTCTACACCATATGCTGATTTGGAAGGAGATAACGAACCTTAGTCTTAGGGTACCACAAGTATATAAAGAAGGCCAACTTAACTTCGCCATACATTGGAACCCTTTGACACAATTTACAAACATGAATGGAAAAGTTACAAAAGAGATCAAGTCAAAATTGATAATTGTAATATCAGCAACCAAAAAGTTTACCAGCCAATTAATACATCACAAATTCTTTCACAAACTGTCATCCCAGCCACCAAGATCCTGTAAGTGAGAGGTTTAATTTTAAAAGCTAGCAATTAAGTTTCTGAGGCTGAATCAGGTATATGGCATACCAATACTGGCACCAAAATCGAAGTTGCTCGATTTCGGGCTTATTTAGTTCCACGGCTTTAAAGCATTCATATGCAGGATAAGCATAGCCAAAAATCAACCTGTAACATCGAGGGTACAAAACCAAGAACCTTATGAAATGAAAAAGAAGAGGAATATAACTTCTTATGGAGAAAAAAAAAACTAGAAATGGCACGTACACGAGTCCTCTGTATATAAAAGATCCAATCATATTGACTCCCTGCAATGGACACATTTAAGCATTTTCTATGTCAAAGCTAATTTCTTAGTTCGTAAAAGCAACGAACCAATCGAGCTTGCTTTCAAAACTAAATTCAAAATTGAAATATTCTACTTAGGCAATTATTTACTTTCAGACACTGGTTTTTGGCCATAAAAACTGAAGTAAGAACTAATCAAGACTCCATTAGGTTCTTCTAGATCCCAAAGTTGGTCATAGCAAAGGAAAGCACTTGGCTGTTCGATTTGTTGTGATCATTTTTCCCATCTTTTTTGAATCAATTAACTTGGCAGGGAAGACAGGGACAAACAATTCCAAAGCTTTTACAATCCCATCTCATTTTCCTCATCAAAAGCCGAGATTCCAATGTTCTACTGATAATGACTCGTGCAAGCTTTTCATTTTCTTTTCGTCATATATTTGTCAAGCATTCACTTATCCATCACAATGTGTTCAGAAACTGAGGCACGAGATTAATATCAGAAATCATAATGGAAACCAAATTGATTGCATAAATTGCGCTTCATGCTTAATTGCTTGCTGGTGGCCACTGGCCACGACTAACATAAATTGCACCAAAAACATTAAACTATCTTGAGTTAGATTCTTTCAGAATTCCAAACAGTTTGCATTTTATAAAGAAATAATCTGAACAAAAGGCAATTACAAACTATAACAAATCAATGATAAACGAATGTTAGTTGGCATTCAGATTCAGGCATCAAATTATAGCTGAGTAGAAACGAGGAGAAAATAAGAATGCAGCAACATCAAACATATAAATCTTCATCCCACACATGAACAACGATCTCAAAGAGGAATGTAAATCAATTCCTAAAAATATCAAATAAAGGCACGTAACGAATTTCTCATAATATAGACATATCTTCATACGATTTCACGGAGAATTTCTGTCCAAAAAATGCAACTCGAAAATTAAGAAAGAACAAGCTAGCTCGTTAAAATTTTAAACGAGGATCGATGAACACATTGATCCGCACCTATATAACGAAACGATTCCACGGAAAAATGGTATGAAATGGCCGTTCGTTGAGCACCGTGAAGAAAATGCAGGTATTAGAATTCGACGCCGTGATTGGGAGTTTCGGAATATGAAACCGTCAGCGAAGTTAGGCGCCGATGTCAAACGGCGGCGAACCGTTGATACCGGCGGCGAGAGAGAAGGCAGACGGGAATCAGATTTTGCAGCGTCGTTCGAAAAGATTTCGGCTTCAGGATTTTCTATTTATTATTTTCCCATATAAAGGAGAGATTCAGTGTGTGACAGTGCAACACAATAGCTAACGACTTATGAATCGCAGTCTATTCGGGATTTGTTTATCCAACAGCATATCGTGATTTCTTCAAAAAAAAAAAAAAAAAAAAAAAAAAAAACAGCATATCGTGACATTTGAACGTACTAGTATTTGGATGCACACATTTACATAATATCTCTATTATATTTTTATTATTTTATTTTTACTATCTTTACTTCTTTATAAAACTTTTGTAGCCTATAAACTAATTTGGTCTGACTTGATTACACCAATATAATATTATCATTTTAACCTAAAAAAATACATTGGAGCTTTCATGGTTGTGGGATAAAAAAATCAAAATATTCATCTATCACCCACAATTTTCGAACACGTTTATCTTCAATAAAATTTGGTGACCAGATTTCGCGGAAGTCCATCTAATAATTTATTCAAATTTTGAAAGTTTTATTCTATTTCATTCATTATCTATTCTTCTTATTTCTCAACCACCAAGATGAACAATAACGGTTTCACACTATGAGATTCTATTTCATTCATTATCTATTCCTCTTATTTCTCAACCGCCAAGATGAACCATAACTGTTTCACAATATGAGATTTCATATTCCATTCGAAAATTGTCACGGTGAGAATTTTGTTCTTTTTCATGTTTTTATTTTAAGTATCGTCACAGTGAGAATTTTTTTTTTAATTTTCAAGTTTTTATATGTTCATTTTCTGATTTTATTGTTGTGTTGATTTCCCGGTCCTAAAGGTACATCTAATGGCAATTGTAATGTTGTCTTAGTCCTTCTTTCGATATTTGCTAGTCGATGTCACGTTCATCCACGACTTTATTTATTACGTTCATCCAATTCTTGCAGCCTAACACCGTCTTTTACGTATATGCATTCAAGTATCCAGAATTTTAATCTGACCTTGTATTTGATATAATGCTTCGATAAAAAAATTGCAATGTCATGGAAGAAGTCATTATATCGTAAAAATAAATTATTTGGAGTTGTGATTAGTATGAAAAAAAAGTTATATTTCTTTGTATTGACATATAAATGTTGGTATAGGCGCATAGCTTTGCATGGATTTGGAGTTGGACGACGGTTGATGTGGCCACTGTTATAGTTTTCTATTGAAAGAAAAAACAGATAATAATTGAGTTAGTAGTTATTTTTTAGTAGAAAATAATTGAAATTTTTTGTTTAAAGCAGTACAAGTTTTAAAAAAATTTGGGAAAATGATTTTTATAGAAATGAAATCATTAATAGATGTTTGTAATAAAAAAAAATCAGTCATATCTTGGATCATACGACAAAAAAAATTTCTATCAACCATATATAATTTCTATGGAAATACTATTGATTGTGCATTAAAATTATTATTTGACATGAATAAATAGATTTGCAAAAAAAAATTATGTTTTTACTTTAATACGCAATGCTCATTTAAATTTTAGAGTTTTAAGTACAATAAGTTTTTAGATGTTGTTTCATGTCTTATTTTGTAATCGAGAATTGTTTCTTCTTTTCTCTTATGTTTTTTCAGATGGAGTAATGTCAATTAGTCTTATTTTTTTCAGATGAAGTAATGTCAATTAGTGTTATTGGTTGCTGCAGCTGAAGGTCGAGAGTGAAATTTAATTCATTACTTGAAATGAAGTTTTTCCATATATACAAGTCAATAATATTAGTTGTGTGTGTAGTTCATTAATTCTTTGATGTATTTTTATTATCCTGTGTATTATTTCGTTATTTTCAAATATATCGTTCTACACGCTACCCGTCCGCTAGTATAAATAAAATATATATAGTAATAGTTACAATATATATATATACACATATATGTCTTATAAAAATAAAAAAACAAAGAATTTTTAAAAATTAGAAAATTTTATTAATTTTAAAATTGAAAGTACGTGATAAAAAAAACAAACCATGAAAAAAAATATTGTTGTAATATATAGGAAAAACAACCATTTTGGTCCTCTAAGTTGCATCTTTTTGGTTTTTGGTCATGTATTTATTGAAAGTAGGATAATAGTCCTATAACTTTACTTTTTATGCTATTTTGGTCCAATTTACACCGACGTAAATTAATTTAACCGTGAATTGCTTATCAGGCGACGAATTTGTTTGACATGATTTTAAATGTGTTGGCCGCCATGTAGACTACCTAATAATATATTAATTAACTTGTCAACTGAATAAATGAAAAAACATTATCAATACTCATAAAATCAATTAAAAATTTCTTCCATGATCCTTAGCCCTTGAACCAAAAACCATCATCTCTCAAGCCCTAATTTCTAATCTATCCATAAATAACAAATCAAAGCTGGAATTTGGTTGAAATCCATGAAAAACCAAAATCTTTTTGAAAAAGATCCAAGAGGAAATGAAGATTGGACCGACAAATGAGATTATCACAAGAGAAAGATTCATATTGTTGTGGCAGAGTAAAGCTCATAAAAGAGCTTATGTAGATCACAAGGATGGAGGAGAAAGGAGAGCGAGTGTGTGACTTTGTTTTGGAATTATGACCCCCCTTTTTTTTCAAACTAGTGTGACCTAGTTTTGATGCTATAATTCCTTGTAATGAAATGTGTTCGGCTATCATGATTTTTTCTTCTTCTGAAACTAGCGTGACATTGTTTTTCTTTGTTTTGTGCAAGATGTAGTTTTGTGATACGCAAAATTTATTTTTTTCTGTTAATTTTGATATGTATTTAATCTTGAATTTAAACCAATGCGTGAAAATTGTACAGTAGAATAGAAAATTCAAGATTAAAAACTCAATCAATCTATGAATTTCAATCGATTTCGGTCATCCATCAAGTGTTCATGGGTTGATTAGAATTTGGGGCTTGAGAAAAGAGGATTTCAAATTTTAGGGCCACAAACTGTGGAAGACTTTGATTAATCCATGTATATGATATTATTATTATTATTTATATTTTTTTTCATTTATCCAGTTGACAAGTTAATTAATTAATATATTATTAGTTAGTCTACATGGAGGCGGCCAACACATTTAAAATAATGCCATGTCAAACAACTTCGTCGCCTAGTCAGCAATTCACAGTCAAATTAATTTACTACAATGTAAATTGGACTAAAATAACATAAAAAGTAAAGTTATAGGACTATTATCCTACTTTCAATAGATACATGTCCGAAAACCAAAATGATGCAATTTACAGGATCAAAATGATTGTTTTCCCGCGCACATGAATTATGTGATATATACAAACAGACTATCTCAGTAACTTCTTGATTTCAATTTAAACTAAAAAAAAACTGGATAAGAAATACACAAAACTAAATTTTTAATCAAAAAAATCACGAATGACCTATTTTTTTAATTATTGCAAGAACTCTCTTAATTAAATTAACATTCGAGTATTGGAACTTATTCGGTATGTATGACACTTATTCATTAGATTCCATAAGGTACATATAATTGCTATTTAGGAGCTGAAGAATGTTTGTAGCTTTATTCGATGAAATTTATTCTCAAATTATTTGCAGAGCTCGACATGTTATTAAAAAATATATAATATAGTTCAACATTTTGTTCTTGATTAGTTTCAAATTCGAAATATTACGGTGTTATATGTAGGAGTGTTATCGAGTCGAACCGAGCTCGAGTAGCACAATACTCGAGCTCAAGCTCAAATTTTACTATTCGAGCTCGAGCTCGATCGAGTAGTAAAATATGAGCTCGAGCTCGGTTGTAGTTCGAGTACTCGAGCTTGAGCTTTTATATTATATATATATAAATTAAAAATATATTAATAAATAAATATAATATTATATTATATATATTATAAAATAAATAAATATATAAATATAATAAATAAAATAAAATAAATTAAATATTATAAATAAATTAATATATAAATATAATATAATATTATATATATTATATTTATATTTATATATATTTATATTATTTTTTAATATATATATATATATATATATATATATATATATATGTGTGTGTGTGGCTTATCGAGTAGCTCGCGAGCTACTCGATCACATAGTTCCAAACCTCGACTCGCGCTCGATTGTATGCTCGAGCTACTCGCGCTCGAGCTCGATCAAATCGCGCTCGAGTCGAGCTTTGACCGAACTACTCGCGAGTTGCTCACGAGTAGCTCGGCTCGTTTACCCCCTAGTTATATGTGAAAACATTGATTTTAGCGACGTTTTGATTTGTAAATGTAACCTTTTTTTAAAAATAATACAATAATACTAATAATAATAATACTCTTAAAAAATTTAATAATGATAATAATTCCACCACAAGCTGCCAAAATAATTGAAAAAATTCTCGTCGACAGCAGGGTTCGAACCTGCGCGGGCAGAACCCAACAGATTTCAAGTCTGTCTCCTTAACCACTCGGACATATCGACTTCTTGTCCAATAAAATAACTTAAATTTATCTATAACCAAATGAAAGTTTGAAAAATAGCGTATCCGAATATTTGATAAAAATATTAAAAAAAATTCATAAAACCTATTTTACTAGTTTTCTCGACAAAGACCCGAATTGTCCCAAAAAAAAAGTAACAAATATTTCTTAAAATTTCCTTTACAAAAGATTTCTTAACCAACACTGGAAATGATTAAAAAAACTTATTTTAAGAATAGCATTGATTTATTATAAGATATAAATTGGTTGATTAAATCTTATTTTTGTAGCGTTAAATATCAAATCAATTAATATATGTTTTTTTGTTCACTTGTATGTATCAACGCAAAATTAATACCAAATCATATTTAAAAAAAAAAAACACGTACATAGTTATATTTTTTCATTAAAAAATAATTTATAATGCAATAATTCATTCATCACATCAGCCGAAATGTAATTCAAAAAATATAACATGGATTTTATAGTGATCGGAGTTTTGTTTCACAATATTGGACATTAAAACATGCTTACAGGTCATTAGTTAAGAAAATATGTTTAATTCAACATTGGAAAGTTCAGAAGGTCTGACTCAGGTTCAGATCGGAACCCAGACACCCATATAACCCCGTGACGTGTCGAAACAATTGCTTGAAAGTGCCATTTCGGATCTTCCGAATACAGGTTTTCACTAAGGTGTTAAAATGTTGTTAATATTTGAGAATCATGCTGAGTTCGGATCTTCCAAATCATAGCTTATAATTAGACATATAAACTTCATTTTTTGGCAGATATTAAGAGAATGATCTCATTCCTTTCAGTCTATATTTGAGCGTTTCTAGAAATATTATCGAGGATCAAACACTAGCAAGGGACTAGGGGCTCGTAATGAATTTGTGCTCAAGTTATTGGCTCTCGACATCAGAAAGCTAACGACAGACAAATGTATAATCCTAAATCGTTAATAGTTATTGTGAATAGCTATTAGATTAGTTAAGCTTTTTAGATAATAAATAATGACATGTTGTTCACTTGATCTATAAGCTTTGAACCTAAACCATGTGCTACTAGACCAGTTATTAGAGGGAAATAAGTAATTTCCTAGATATTCAAGCTTGGGTATGCATTTCTGTAGTAACCCAGATACCATTTTAAGATAATAATATGTTAAACATGATTAAGGGTTGGTATTTAACCAATTTCGGAGTGTTATTGGACTTCAGAAGTAAAATTTGGGCTTTTTCATTTTGGGCCGGATAGTAAGTTCCGATCCTGGATAGTAAGCTCCGATCCCGGATAGTAAGCTCCGATCGGAACGGAAGCTCCGATCCTGGAACGGAAGTTCCGATCCCCAGCTGTCAAAAATGATCGATGACTCAGTCGCGAGTTTTGACAAGTGTCGGTCATAGAGCAGATCGGAAGCTCCGATCGTAGATCGGAAGTTCCGATCCTGGCGTGGCAGACATGCACGCAATGAGCTGGATCGGAAGCTCCGATCCCGAAATCGGAAGTTCCGATCCTGGCCGAGAAATTTGGCTATAAATAGGGCCGTTCAGAGTTCATTTTCAATTACGAATTCCCGAGTTTCCTTCTTCAGTTATATAGTGCGAGTTATACACTTGAGGGCCCTATCGATTATAATAGAGGTTCTGGAATAACCAAGGTGTGGTTATAGTCATCCGGGACTAGCGACTCCAAAGGGCTAACTACGGACGAAGGTATGGTCCGGGAATCTATTTAAGTTTTGGGAGTACTTATTAGCTTAGTTAAGACTTATAGAATTTATGTGATACGATGAATTTTTGAATATAGGCTTGGAACCTAGGATCCTATTATACTTGAACTAGCCTAGAGGTACGTACACATTGATTGAGATTGCCAGCGAGTATACATGTTTATATGTTGCATTTATTTGGCATTATTATATGGCATGAGATATGATTTACCGTTTTCTATATTCATATGTCATGTGCATATACACGTTGAGCCTATACCTTGTTATACCTGACTATAGAGCCGCTCAGCTCTATACTCGATAGTCTGTCACTGAGAGTACCGCGACGGCGGGGGCATTTATGTCTGTCTACTCTGGTGTACTAGACGAGTGTGGTCGCACCCAGAGGTTGATCCGTGCGGTGGCAGCACTCATGTGGCGCCGGTACTGAGCATGACTTTTCAGATGACCCTGTACCAGTCATCATGTTGCATGCATTATATACATATGTTTACTCATGTCTATGTACTGGGCGTAGCGCTCACGTCCTAGTTGTTATCTTGGACACCCTATTCCATGGGGCAGGTCGCAGGATGGACGGAGCTGGTAGTTCAAGGCAGGACTAGGGAGCAGGAGCTTTGAAAGTTTTTATACAGCATGATTTATTAGCTGTATAATGTTTACTGGTTAAGAATTTCGATATGGTTGTATCATTACAGATTTAAGCCTGGATTATATTACTAAGCTGATATGTAAAGTATGGATTATGTTTCCGCGCATTTTTACTCTGTTAAGTATTTTGCTGTATTAAGTTTAATGCATGCTATTAGTTGCCAGTTAGTAGGTGATTCCATGTAGGGTCACTACATTTTTGGTATCAGATCCAGGTTAGATTTTGGGATTAGTACTTAGGATTTAGTTTAGTCTTGAGTAATTCTTGCGCATTTGGGATTTTAATGTGCAATTCTTTTCAGGATATGGCTGACGAGAGTCATGGTAGTGTTGGTCAGGGAAGTGGTCATCATCATCGTCGCCATCATCATCAGGATGATCAACATCGTCCTCATGAGGGTCGACGTCGCTATACTATTAATAAGTTTATGCAGGTAGGACCGAAACCCTTAGTGGGAGGCGAGAATCCTGAACAAGCTAGAAGCTGGATGTCTAAACTTGAGAGCACGTTCCGAGCTTTTGAGTGTACTGAGGAGCAGAAACTGGAAGTTCTAGAATTCGTTCTAGAGGATAGATCACGTTTTTGGTGGGATGCCAAGGTTGCTCAGGCACGTACTGAGAGAGGACAGGTGACTTGGGGGGATTTCTGTCGGGAGTTTCAGAAATTGTATTTTCCTCCGGCTGTTCGCCAAGCACGATCTATGGAGTTGCTTACTTTGAGGCAAGGATCAATGACTATTGATCAGTATCAGCAGCGATTTCTTGATCTGCTACCTTTCAGTTCCCATATTAATGAGAGTGAAGGGATATCTGTTGATCCTAGTAAGATAGAGGCAGTGCTGAACTGGTCTCGTCCGACGAGGTTGCTGAGATTCGTAGTTTCTTGGGTCTAGCGGGATATTACTGTCGGTTCATCGAGAATTTTTCACAGTTGGCCAGGCCTTTGACTCAGCTTACTTGGAAAGATGTTACCTTCATTTGGTCCTCGGATTGTGAGGAGTCATTTCACGAGCTGCGTAGACGTCTTACTATTGCACCTGTGCTAGCTCTACCTTCTGGATCAGGAGGTTATGTTGTCTATACTGATGCCTCTGGTCAGGGGTTAGGATGTGTTTTGACACAGCATGGACATGTTATTGCCTATGCTTCTCGACAGTTGAAGTCGCATGAGAGTAATTATCCAGTGCATGATCTCGAGTTAGCCGCCATTGTATTTGCGCTCAAGATTTGGAGACATTATCTTTATGGCGAAAAATTTGAGATATTTACGGATCACAAGAGTTTGAAGTATTTATTCACTCAGGCAGAGTTGAATATGCGACAGAGACGCTGGATGGATCTCCTGAAGGATTATGATTGTGAAATCAAATATCATCCAGGTTCTGCTAATCTTACTGCTGATGCCTTGAGTCGGCAGGTGAGACTGTCTGCACTTCAGACTAATGAAATATCTCATATGATTCAAGAATGCTGTTCATTGAGTTTTACGCTCAAGCACAAGAAAGGGAGGAATGAGATTCGTTTGTATACTATTCTATCTGAGCCGGTATTGTATTCTCGAATCAGAGATGCTCAGATATCTGATGTTAAGACTCAGCGATTGACACGTCTAGCCAATGAAGTTAATACATCTGGATTCCATTTTCAGGCAGATGGTTTATTGTGCCTATCCAATAGAGTTGTTGTACCTAATGTTGCGGAGCTCAGGAATGATATTCTACCTCAAGCTCACAGGAGTCGATTATCAGTTCATCCTGGAAGTATGAAAATGTTTAAGGACTTGCGAACTAGATTCTGGTGGAAGGGGATGAAGCGAAGTGTGTATCAATTTGTTTCGAGATGTTTGGTTTGTCAACAGGTCAAGGCTGAACATCGACGACCAGGTGGATTACTGCAGAATCTTGAGATTCCCGAATGGAAGTGGGAGCACGTAACTATGGATTTTGTCACCCACTTACCTATGACGTCACGTCAGTGTGATGCTATCTGGGTCGTTGTTGACCGTTTGACGAAATCAGCACACTTTATTCCTTACAACCGGGAGTATTCTTATGATCGCATGGCACGTTTATACATCCAGGAGATTGTGCGATTACATGGGATTCCAGTGAGTATTGTCAGTGATAGAGATCTGCGATTTACTTCACGTTTTTGGGGTAGTTTTCAGCAGGCGTTGGGTACCACTCTGAGTTTGAGCACTGCGTATCATCCGGAGACTGATGGGCAGTCAGAGCGCACTATTCGTACGCTGGAGGACATGCTACGTTCTTCTGTCATGGACTTTGGTTTATCTTGGCAGGATCAGTTACCTTTGATTGAATTTGCCTACAATAACAGTTATCATCGTAGTATTGATATGGCACCTTTCGAGGCATTGTATGGTCGACGGTGTCGTACTCCATTATTCTGGGATGAAGTCGGGGAACGGCAAGTCGAGGGTCCTGAATTGGTGCAGCAGATTGTAGACAAGGTAGATTTGATCAAGCATAGGATCAAAGTTGCTCAAGATAGACAAGCCAGTTATGCGAATATTCGCCGTAGGCCACTTCAGTTTGAGCCTGGTGAATATGTATTTCTCCGGGTATCACCTTTCAGAAAGGTGATGAGATTCGGTGTGAAGGGCAAGTTGTCTCCTCGTTACGTTGGGCCTTTCCAAATACTGGAGAAGATCGGAGATGTTGCTTATCGTTTGGCTTTACCGCCATCTCTTTCCAGTATACACAATGTTTTTCATGTGTCGTTGCTTCGACAGTACATAGCTGATGAATCTCATGTGATTCAATCTACTGATATTCAGCTAGAGCCAGATCTGTCTTTTGTTGAACGACCAATTCGTATCCTAGACAGGAAGGAGAAAGTTCTTCGAAACAAGACTATACCACTTGTGATGGTACAGTGGCAGCGCCGAGGCGTTGAAGAAGCAACTTGGGAAACTGAGAGTCGTATGCGAGCAGAATATCCTGAGTTGTTTGCTTTGTATTTTTGATTACCATATAAGATGTAATTACCGTTGTTGTAATAAGACATGGTGTGATGTTTCATATTGTTATCTTGATTTATCTTTAGATGTTATTTCGCGGACGAAATATCTAAAGGTGGGGAGAATGTAGTAACCCAGATACCATTTTAAGATAATAATATGTTAAACATGATTAAGGGTTGGTATTTAACCAATTTCGGAGTGTTATTGGACTTCAGAAGTAAAATTTGGGCTTTTTCATTTTGGGCCGGATAGTAAGTTCCGATCCCGGATAGTAAGCTCCGATCCCGGATAGTAAGCTCCGATCGGAACGGAAGCTCCGATCCTGGAACGGAAGTTCCGATCCCCAGCTGTCAAAAATGATCGATGACTCAGTCGCGAGTTTTGACAAGTGTCGGTCATAGAGCAGATCGGAAGCTCCGATCGTAGATCGGAAGTTCCGATCCTGGCGTTGCAGACATGCACGCAATGAGCTGGATCGGAAGCTCCGATCCCGAAATCGGAAGTTCCGATCCTGGCCGAGAAATTTGGCTATAAATAGGGCCGTTCAGAGTTCATTTTCAATTACGAATTCCCGAGTTTCCTTATTCAGTTATATAGTGCGAGTTATACACTTGAGGGCCCTATCGATTATAATAGAGGTTCTGGAATAACCAAGGTGTGGTTATAGTCATCCGGGACTAGCGACTCCAAAGGGCTAACTACGGACGAAGGTATGGTCCGGGAATCTATTTAAGTTTTGGGAGTACTTATTAGCTTAGTTAAGACTTATAGAATTTATGTAGTGATACGATGAATTTTTGAATATAGGCTTGGAACCTAGGATCCTATTATACTTGAACTAGCCTAGAGGTACGTACACATTGATTGAGATTGCCAGCGAGTATACATGTTTATATGTTGCATTTATTTGGCATTATTATATGGCATGAGATATGATTTACCGTTTTCTATATTCATATGTCATGTGCATATACACGTTGAGCCTATACCTTGTTATACCTGACTATAGAGCCGCTCAGCTCTATACTCGATAGTCTGTCACTGAGAGTACCGCGACGGCGGGGGCATTTATGTCTGTCTACTCTGGTGTACTAGACGAGTGTGGTCGCACCCAGAGGTTGATCCGTGCGGTGGCAGCACTCATGTGGCGCCGGTACTGAGCATGACTTTTCAGATGACCCTGTACCAGTCATCATGTTGCATGCATTATATACATATGTTTACTCATGTCTATGTACTGGGCGTAGCGCTCACGTCCTAGTTGTTATCTTGGACACCCTATTCCATGGGGCAGGTCGCAGGATGGACGAAGCTGGTAGTTCAAGGCAGGACTAGGGAGCAGGAGCTTTGAAAGTTTTTATACAGCATGATTTATTAGATGTATAATGTTTACTGGTTAAGAATTTCGATATGGTTGTATCATTACAGATTTAAGCCTGGATTATATTACTAAGCTGATATGTAAATTATGGATTATGTTTCCGCGCGTTTTTACTCTGTTAAGTATTTTGCTGTATTAAGTTTAATGCATGCTATTAGTTGCCAGTTAGTAGGTGATTCCATGTAGGGTCACTACAATTTCCATGTGTTCATATTACTTGTCATACTTTATGTGCATTATTATGTGCATTATTTGTATGCTGCATGAATATATATTAGACCTAATATCCTTTGTGATTATCTATTTGGCAGAGGTCGCACATCCATCTTTCTCTTGGATGATTGGACACTGTGAGTCTCTTTTGTCGAACTAAGGTTGTTAGGGACATTGGTTGTCCACAATCTCGATCTGGTGTGGGAGTCACTTCTGATGTGACAACGTATCGTGTTACACTTCATTGTGCCTCGAGACTGAGCATTATGATCTAGTTTGATATATGTTATCCAGTACACGTGCATATATACATGCATCATACAAAATTGTATGTGTTGGAAAAGTGGATTGTGTACTTAGTTAGAATCGATAAATAATTCAAACAAGTTGTGTAGAGAACAAATTCTATATCGCGAGTAAAATTCATAAGTTCTCGAGTACCAAATAAAGTTAATGATGAATTAATTTATTAGTTCGAATTTTATCGTGTTGGAAAAATTAGATGGAATGATATATATAAACCAATTCACACGGCCACACTTGGCCGTGTGAATTTGGGAGTAAAGAGGCGCCTCAATTGAATGGTGAATGGGTACATTTTTTGAGATTGCACCAATATTTTGTGAAGAAACATGTCTTTTCATCAAGGCTTTCCAACATTTATAAGTAGGATGATACTCCTCATTTACATTCAACATACCAATTTTCTCTTCTCTTTATTTATTTATTTCTGATCTCTTGTTTACTTAATAATTCTTCTACGAATTTTTAAGCTTTTGCGTTTAATATCTGAACTACAAGACATAATCTTGGTTCGGATTTTCTAAGCTTTTTGTGCTTAAATTCGAACTTTAGAATTAAATTCGAAAGTTGTTTCGAATTTGAAGCAAAACACTTGGATAGATCCAAATTTTGCAAGATATAAAATCTTGGATTTTGATTTTTAAGTTGAATGCTTAAATTCGAATTCATAGCATTCCAAATATTTCAAAGTTCGCGTGACTTTAAAATTTGTAGTGTTATTATTTTAAAGTCTATAGTCGTTGTATTCTGGGAAACACGTTACTAATTGACGTTTTAAAGAAAAAGAGTCAATTTCTTTTCTCGACTATTTATCTATAACCATTTTTGTTCACCCGCATATAATCCATATATCCCAAAATCAATATTTTACCTAACAACATGCTCATAGTTTCATACATGACAACTTGTCATTCACGTCTTGCTTTCATCTTGGATACCCCATTCTTTGGTACATGCCTTAGGTTGGATGAACCCGGGAGTGAACGCTGAGTTAGTAGGATAGTGCTGGTGGGGGTTGTTCCTTCCCATTGTTTTGTACATAGGTTTGATATTTGTTTTTCGAGGCTAATTGCATCCACACCCCCTGTGAAAAGTCTAAAAGACATAAAACCCCCTGTGTAAAATTAATAGCATGTAAGACCCTATGTTTTAAAAAAATTAGCATAAAAACCCCCATGAGAGAGTATAAATATGCTCGAGTTTGTATAACATAGGGGTGAAATGTGCTACATTTTAAAAAACTGAGAGATGCATTAGCCTATTAATATTTCTTAAGGGGTTTTATGCTTTATAGACTTTTCACAGGGGGTGTGGATGCAATTATCCCTTATTTTTCGATATGGTTGTGTAATTGAGTTTTGGTTCGAGTACTTGTATTCTACCGGTTTGATATTTGTTTATATCATTAAGTTACGTTTAACCCAAATTCTCTGTTTGTTTAAATTTCAAATATTTGATTAATTCCATGCCAATCAAGTCATTAATAAGGAATATGAGATGGGTCATTTCAGATTTTTACCCAATTTTCTTTTAATTTTTCGTAACTTTTGTGGAACGAGTTTGTTGTGATACTATTTTTTTTTTTTTCATGTATAACAAATTTCATTAGTGGGTTTCAATTTTCATGATAGTTTTTATTTTTCGGAAAATAGTTTTCAATTTTGTAATGTGTGCCAAAGTCGAATGCTACACGTCTCGAGTTTGTGATCTCTTGTCTTCTTTGCCCTCCCGTGCATTTGGCGACACATAGTTTTTCAGCCACCCAAAGATATTCAGTGCTCCCGATACCAATTACAAATTCTAACATGAGAATTTACATGTCTTGAAACATGCATGATCGGGTCTTTATATATATATATATATATATATATATATATATATAATATATATATATATATATATATTTATATATATATATATAGTTTCTTTCAAATACCCACCTATCATGTCCACCATCATGCCCACCAATGATGTGACACTATTTTATTAGACCTACAGTTTATCACATATTTATCACATACAATAGAATAGTGCCACATCATTGGTGAACATGGTGGTGGGAATAGTAGATGGGCACTTGAAAGAAACTCTCTCTCTATATATATATCTCGGAAGACTTTGTACATATGTAATTGGTACAAGGAACAATGTTGTAAAAGTGAAAATTGAAGGCTTTATATCTCATTTTGGTTCAATTTTTTATAAACTTGATTTCTCCTTCGAAAGAAAGGACAACATTATATTTTTTATATTAAGGTGGGACAATTAAACCCGCCAAGACGCCAACAACCAATGACTAACACAACTCTCTTATTCCCAAAATACAATTTTCCGTGCCCAAAACAAAAAATTAGTGTTGTTTAAATTCGTAATTTTTAATATGTTTGAAGGGTAATTTGATCCAAAAGTATAGAGATTCTTAATTTATCTCACCTAGGACTGAAATACCGAGCTAAAATAACGAATTTTTGAGATACCGTATCGAACTTTTTTCGAAATATTGACTTTTTTTTGGTATATTGAATTTTTTTTCAGTATCTATACGGTACCAATATAGATTTTTTCCATATCAACATTTCAGAATTTCGATATCGGTACCGGTATGAATTTTTTTCATGCCAATATTTTTTATACGGTATACCGAAAACCCACCCCTAAATTCTCACCTAAAAAAAATATATACTAAACATAATACGATCATTATATATATTATATTTTTCTATCGATCATTTTTTAATCATTCATATGTTGATAACTCAATAATCTCATCGTCCAAGTTAAGAGTGTCCTTTGTAATTTGATATTAAGTGATAATATTTTTGTAGATCTTATAACTTGTGTGTCATAAATAAATTATTATTATTATTATTATTATTATTTGAACGTAGGGAGTGACGTAAGTAAGAAAATTAAGAAAGTATGATAAACGCTTAAAATGTGTAACTAAGGCATGTGAACATAACAATCAATACTTGTAATACATGTGTCACATGTTTTAGAAAATCAAGTGGGTAAAATGCAAATTATTATATTATTATTAGTAGATGAATAAATCATTAATGGGGCTAAATTTCAAGAACACTGGAATGATTACTCCTTTCATTTGACCTTTCAAATTAAATGTATACGTATTTTTAGGGAAAAATTATGAAATGCATCTGTAAATTGGCTAATTTCACTATTGTAATATAAATCATAAAAAATTGATATTAATCCAGCAATTTTGCCTCTCTTTTCCCCTCATTTATCTTCTACATTTTACAACAATATACCTTTGTTTCGTGATGGATATATATTAATCTTTGACCTGGATCAGCGTCAATGCATGTTTGTCTAAAATTTTATCTAAATAATAATTCATTATCAAGATTTTGTACACGCGGACGTATCATATCGTTTGGAACACATTTTATTTTCTTCAGTCAAAGGAGAATTAAAATTTATGAAAGCCTAGTCGTTTGACTAATTGTGATGCTGCTCATATGAATCATGATTATCAACGTATAGTGTTTGGCAATGAGTTTAGGCCGAAGAATAAATTCAAAACATGCTTGGCAACAAGTTTAGGGTGGATAGAAGTCAATTTTAATACCGAAGAATGATCAAAACAAAGGTTTTTTAAAATAAAATATTCGAAGTATCTTTTTTTACTACAATATATATAAATTTTGACACTGATCATCAGAGTTATAATCAAGTTGAAAATGAGATTTGGATTTGAGATTTATTAGACAAACATATTTCCCAATTAACAAAATTTTAAAAAATAAAAACTAAAAAGAGTTCGTTGCTACGCTGATCAGACATCAACGTTTAACCTCAAGTATTATTTTGTTTCACATATGTTTCTTCTATCAAAGAGTCACCAAGTGCAAGATTCTTTTCATTTTTTAAAAAAATTTAAACGAGCATTACGGTCCATTTTTTATTTCATTTTTTTCACATATTTCTACATCTCGTTATTTTAAATTGAAATAAATTTCACCCATCCCCAAAGTTTCCCATAATTTTAAAATCCATAACTACGTCAAGGATATTTTAACCTAGTGACATTTATGAGATTCCAAAATTCAAATGATCTTGAGTTAAACTCAAATAAATTAAAAAAATATTTCTCCCCACATAATATTTTGAGATCTTTATTTTTTGAATATTAAACTCAAATAAATTAAAAAAATATTTATATATTACACTCAAATCATATGTAATGTACGTGTATTATCTTATACGCGTAAAACTCAAATTATTAACATAATTAATCAAAGCGTGGACTTTTCCAAGCATGATAATTATTAACACACTACTACCGACTAAAGAATTCAGAAATGGTCAAATCTTCTAACTCAAAACTTTTCAACATCTCTACCTTATATATATCGCACACCCAATTGTCTCCAAGCCAACTTGAAATTTGTTAACCACACTTCAAACACATAATCAGCATACATTTCATCAAACCATTTTCTTTAAATATTATAATATAGTCTTGTCATAAAAATGGCCTCAAACAGAGTAGTGTCACAAAAGGCACCTGCATCCATGAAGCAAATTCTGTGGAAACTATCGAAGCAGTACAAAGGGCATGGAGACGAAGAATGGCTGCCGTCGGACGTGCCGAAAGGGCATTTCGCGGTGTACGTAGGAGATAACAGGAGCAGATACGTTGTTCCTATTTCGTTCTTGAGCAGCCATGAATTCCAGATGCTGCTGCAAAGTGCAGAAGATGAGTTTGGCTTCCATCACCACATGGGCCTCACTATTCCTTGCCAAGAAGAGGCTTTCCAGTCCATTATTTCCATGCTCAATTGGTTACGATATTAATTTATAAAACATGAAATATTTTTTTTTCTAGCTAGGAATAATATTTAAGAACTCACATGAATTTTGGGGTGAATATTATATTGGGGTCTGGAAGTAGGAAATTAAGATAGATATATATTTTTCTTCTTCGCTTGATCGACCAATTTTGGATTTGTTGTAATGAATAACTTATAATTTTGAAAGAGTTATGAAGAAGCTACTTTTAATCTGTCAAGTTACTAAATCTTGATCTAGCTAGCTAGTCAAACAAGGATGGATCTACGAATGGTTTTTGTTGCATTTAGAAAATTAATCAATAATCCGGTTTGTATTTATCACTGCAAGAAAAAAAAGGAGATTAAAGACAGAGCAGTTTGCGATAGTTATGCTTATCGGTTCCACGGTTCCGGTTCTGGATCGGTTGGGTCGGAAACCAGACAGAACCGGTATGGAACCGGTCCGGTTACAAGGTATCCGAACCGCGGTCCGGTTCGGATCAAACCGATTCCATACACGTAATTAAACCTCAATTTTTTTAAAAAAAGACAATCTTGTCCCAGAATCGGAACCGATTGAACCGGTTCCCAAAACAGAGAACCGCTGAATCCATTCCTTAATCCATTGAAGCCGGTTCCGAGTCCGGTTCTTCCGTGCCGGTCCCGGTTTCGGGCTGGTTCTGGTCCGAACCGGTCCGTTAATTAGCATGCCTGGTTTGCGATCCAATAGAGACCAAAACTCTTCCATTACAAACTGGCGTGTTTCTTGTAGTGCATAGATGTTCATTTAAAGTTTCATGGTGTGCAATAACTTGGTTGAAATTTGGTTTGGTATTTATACTGAATATCTGTAAGTTTGAGGTAGATTCTCTAGTTCGGAGATGTAATGACAAAGAACGCGTCAAGGCCAGTATTAATAAATAATAGAATTAGGTTCCAAAATAAAAAATAAAAAATTCGATAATACGTGAGAAACACATTTTCAAATTATATATTTTATTTACTTGTGGGACTTAAATATATAAGAACTTATGTGAAGTCACGATGAAAGGAAGAAAAGAAGATCAGAGATCTTAGATTCTTAGTTTCAACGTTTCCAAATGGAACAAGTACTTGTAAAACAATGCGAAGATGAGTTATTTTGTTCAAGAATCTTATCTGAAAATCACTCCCTAGTATTACACACAAACTCTAATTAAACCGGGTCATGCATTAATTTTATGAAACAGATATCTTATTTGATCCATGAAAAATAATGCTTTTTTATATAAAAAAAATATTAGATATGGATCGTATTGATCAGTCTGTGAGATCGTATCACAAAATACTTATTACCATATTATGTTATATTATAAACTAAAAATATGATCCCTCATTACACAAATCCAATACAAATACGTTATAGATATAAAATCCAAAAATTGTTGAATGGGCTCAAAATAAGAATTAGTTGAGCCCATAGCACATATTTACAAATTAAATAGACCAAAAAAAAAGAAAGAGAAAAATTTGAAGCCCAGAAAATTGGCCCCTAATTATTATACATTATCTCAGATATGAATTAAATTTAAATTTTCAAGCATTATCTCTCAACCTTTTGATCTATCTGTTTTTGCAACTAATTTGATCTTTGATCACATCGATCTCCTCCAATTAATAAGTATATAAATAGATCTTAACTAGTTGTAAATTGTTTTTTTTTTTTGGGACAGATTTTATAAATTGTTTTTGATATGATATTAGATACAACAAATTCCAGTAAAAGTACGTACGTTTCATGCAGTATAAAAACCTCAACAAGAACAGCTGAATATTTGCTCGTAACTCCTAGCTCGGTTATCCAAATGACGTGGTACGTAAAAACCGGTAAGGAAGACAATTTAAAAAGCTAAAGAGATCATTGAATAGCTTCTGATCAGTTCACAAACCAAATAATATAACTTACATAATATATTTCAAATTATTATAAAATATATCGAGTCGTACGTTTGAAATCCATTTCATGAAATCGAACTACAACCTTAATTGATTAGTTTCATATATAGTTTAGGATACTCCGTAACGTAAACGAAGTCAAAGTTGAATTTAATTTTGTAGGCCTTTTCTCCTGTTACGTAGCTGGATCTTATCATGCATGGATCCAGTTACTGTGAGAATTAATATTGTGCTTTGACTATAGTACGGCGTAAGAACAGAAAATTTTAAATCTTACAACTAATTTTAAATTGTCGTACCCAAAAAAATCAAAAATAAAATTTGACACTGAATCGAATTAGGGCAACGTGAGCATTGTTTAATTTGCCTTTGTCGTGCAATATTACATTAGGAATGGGGCGAACAGATTTTGCAAGATTTTAGGGCCCATATATAGTTCGAATTCATTCCGAATTATTTTACCATTTTTGTGGAGAAAAATAGTAGCATGAGAACTTGAGAAGATTCAAATGGTACACGCAACGTGTCCTATAATTTCTTTAGAGAAAACGTGAAAAAATATATATAAGAAAATAAAAATATTTGAAAAATGGATTAAATCACTAAACTTGAAAATTCTAAAAACCCTACATGATTTGCTACCCCATTTCATATTGCAAACAAAATCTCATATATATAGCTGAAAAATGTATACTTACACACGCAAAACATCTGCGAAATATACATCGAAACATTGTTCAAAATATATTTGATTACGTGTTTCTCCGAATACCACGTACAGGCCAGATTACAAAAATTAAGCTATCATTTTCATAAAATAGTTTCTAATTTTGTCATATATTAAAAAATAATAAAATATTTTTATATTTATTCTGTTCACCTTGACAAGCTAAGGTCATTTTCCCGAACACGGTCCCTCACTTTGATTCGGTGATGAGTCACTTTCAGGTTTCAGCTACCCTAAATTTGTTGGTAGCTGCCAAAATTTATGTGTCTATTTTTTTTAATTATTTTTTTATTTTTTTTCACCTCAAATTAATCTAGGTCGGAGCAATCACCCACAGGTTTCCACCTCTTTAATTTTACTATCCTGATTTTATGTGGAAGATTTTTGTATTACATATGATCTTATTAATTTGTTCTGCTCTTTATTCTCGCTGAAACGTTTTTTTGCTTAATTTAAGAATTCTCATAAATATATATTCTGAATACGTTTTCCGAAACCTGATTCCGGTTTCATTTTATATACACACGAATCTTTTCAAGGCATGCATGTTATAAAATGTCAAGGTGCAATATTAATGTCAGATGTGCCATTAACATATTCACCTAGAAAAAGTGGTTTGCAATTATACTCCATATGCGATAAATATCATACAGTCACACAGGATTGTTTCGACGTACGCGACATGATAAAAACGTCAATTTTTACGATATATATGAAAGAAAATAGTGATTCACATGACATGTATAATTAATATCTTGATATTAAGAGATGTTTCTCGACCCAATATGATAAACGCTTAAAAAATATATATCATGTTGAAAATATGTTATTATTATTATTATTTAAAGTTGAATGTTGAATATTGAGTTGTAAAATATGGAAAATTAGTGTGTGATAATGTAGATGATGATGTTTTAATTTTTGGACTAATCTCAAATGTGGATCTATAAATAGGTATTCATTTGTGATGAAAAATACAATTGAGTTGAGAGAAAAATATTATAAAGTGTAGAGTTTGATATATTTTGAGTTTTGGAGTATTTACTTTTTACCGTAAATTTTTACTTTTTCACAACACGTTATCAGCACGATCGCTCGAAAGTCCTCCATATTTTTCCAAGCTCCAAAACACAAGAAAAAGGTAACAAAAGTAAGAATATTTATTTTATTTTTTATTTATTTGTTGTGTATATATTTAATAGGAAAAATAAGTTTTTCGGTCCAGTAACTTTACCCCATTTGGATTTTGGTCC